>NW_028276026.1:0-300000 GCF_052056855.1 Sturnus vulgaris
TCTAACCCGTACCCTAACCCTAACCCTAACCCTAACCCTAACCCGTACCCTAACCCGTACCCTAACCCGTACCCTAACCCGTACCCTAACCCGTACCCTAACCCTAACCCGTACCCTAACCCTAACCCTAACCCGTACCCTAACCCTAACCCTAACCCTAACCCTAACCCTAACCCTAACCCTAACCCTAACCCTAACCCTAACCCTAACCCGTACCCTAACCCTAACCCTAACCCTAACCTAACCCTAACCCGTACCCTAACCCTAACCCTAACCCTAACCCTAACCCTAACCCTAACCCTAACCCTAACCCTAACCCGTACCCTAACCCTAACCCGTACCCTAACCCTAACCCTAACCCGTACCCTAACCCTAACCCTAACCCGTACCCTAACCCTAACCCTAACCCTAACCCGTACCCTAACCCTAACCCTAACCCGTACCCTAACCCTAACCCTAACCCTAACCCTAACCCTAACCCTAACCCTAACCCTAACCCTAACCCTAACCCTAACCCTAACCCTAACCCTAACCCTAACCCTAACCCTAACCCTAACCCTACCCTAACCCTAACCCTAACCCTAACCCTAACCCTAACCCTAACCCTACCCTAACCCTAACCCTAACCCTAACCCGTACCCTAACCCTAACCCTAACCCTAACCCTAACCCTAACCCTAACCCGTACCCTAACCCTAACCCTAACCCTAACCTAACCCTAACCCTAACCCTAACCCTAACCCTAACCCGTACCCTAACCCTAACCCTAACCCTAACCCTAACCCTAACCCTAACCCGTACCCTAACCCTAACCCTAACCCTAACCCTAACCCTAACCCTAACCCTAACCCGTACCCTAACCCTAACCCTAACCCTAACCCTAACCCTAACCCTAACCCTAACCCTAACCCGTACCCTAACCCTAACCCTAACCCTAACCCTAACCCTAACCCTAACCCTAACCCTAACCCTAACCCTAACCCTAACCCTAACCCTAACCCTAACCGTACCCTAACCCGTACCCTAACCCTAACCCGTACCCTAACCCTAACCCGTACCCTAACCCTAACCCGTACCCTAACCCGTACCCTAACCCTAACCCTAACCCTAACCCTAACCCTAACCCTAACCCTAACCCTAACCCTAACCCGTACCCTAACCCGTACCCCTAACCCTAACCCTAACCCTAACCCTAACCCTAACCCTAACCCTAACCCGTACCCTAACCCGTACCCTAACCCTAACCCTAACCCTAACCCTAACCCTAACCCTAACCCTAACCCTAACCCTAACCCGAACCCTAACCCTAACCCGAACCCTAACCCGAACCCTAACCCTAACCCTAACCCTAACCCTAACCCGAACCCTAACCCGAACCCTAACCCGAACCCTAACCCGAACCCTAACCCTAACCCGAACCCTAACCCGAACCCTAACCCTAACCCTAACCCTAACCCTAACCCTAACCCTAACCCCTAACCCTAACCCTAACCCTAACCCTAACCCTAACCCTAACCCTAACCCTAACCCTAACCCTAACCCTAACCCTAACCCTAACCCTAACCCTAGCCCTAACCCTAACCCTAGCCCTAGCCCTAGCCCTAGCCCTAGCCCTAGCCCTAGCCCTAGCCCTAGCCCTAACCCTAACCCTAACCCTAACCCTAACCCTAACCCTAACCCTAACCCGTACCCTAACCCGTACCCTAACCCATACCCTAACCCTAACCCCTAACCCTAACGCTAACCCTAACCCTAACCCTAACCCTAACCCTAACCCTAACCCTAACCCTAACCCCTAACCCTAACCCCTAACCCTAACCCTAACCCTGACCCCTAACCCTAACCCGTACCCTAACCCGTACCCTAACCCATACCCTAACCCTAACCCCTAACCCTAACGCTAACCCTAACCCTAACCCTAACCCTAACCCTAACCCTAACCCTAACCCTAACCCTAACCCCTAACCCTAACCCCTAACCCTAACCCTAACCCTGACCCCTAACCCTAACCCGTACCCTAACCCGTACCCTAACCCATACCCTAACCCTAACCCCTAACCCTAACGCTAACCCTAACCCTAACCCTAACCCTAACCCTAACCCTAACCCTAACCCCTAACCGTAACCCTAACCCTAACCCTAACCCCCTAACCCTAACCCTAACCCTAACCCGTACCCTAACCCGTACCCTAACCCTAACCCCTAACCCTAACCCGTACCCTAACCCGTACCCTAACCCGTACCCTAACCCTAACCACTAACCCTAACCCTAACCCTAACCCTAACCCCTAACCCTAACCCTAACCCTAAGCCGTACCCTAACCTGTACCCTAACCCTAACCCGTACCCTAACCCGTACCCTAACCCTTACCCTAACCCTAACCCTAACACGTACCCTAACCCTAACCCGTACCCTTACTCATACCCTAACCCGTACCCTAACCCATACCCTAACCCGTACCCTAACCCTAATCCTAAACCAAACCCTAACCGTACCCTAACCCCTACCCTAACCCTAACACGTTCCCTAACACGTACCCTAACCCTAACCCGTACCCTTACTCATACCCTAACCCGTACCCTAACCCTAACCCTAACCCTAACCCTAACCCTAACCCTAACCCTAACCCTAACCCTAACCCTAACCCTAACCCTAACCCTAACCCTAACCCTAACCCTAACCCTAACCCTAACCCTAACCCTAACCCTAACCCGTACCCTAACCCTAACCCTAACCCTAACCCTAACCCGTACCCTAACCCGTACCCTAACCCGTACCCTAACCCGTACCCTAACCCCTAACCCGTACCCTAACCCTAACCCGTACCCTAACCCTAACCCGTACCCTAACCCGTACCCTAACCCTAACCCTAACCCTAACCCTAACCCTAACCCTAACCCTAACCCGTACCCTAACCCGTACCCTAACCCTAACCCTAACCCGTACCCTAACCCGTACCCTAACCCTAACCCTAACCCGTACCCTAACCCGTACCCTAACCCTAACCCTAACCCTAACCCGTACCCTAACCCTAACCCTAACCCTAACCCTAACCCTAACCCTAACCCTAACCCTAACCCTAACCCTAACCCTAACCCTAACCCTAACCCGTACCCTAACCCGTACCCTAACCCTAACCCTAACCCTAACCCTAACCCTAACCCTAACCCTAACCCTAACCCGTACCCTAACCCGTACCCTAACCCGTACCCTAACCCTAACCCCAAAACCTAACCCGTACCCTAACCCGTACCCTAACCCGTACCCTAACCCTAACCCGTACCCTAACCCTAACCCTAACCCGTACCCTAACCCTAACCCTAACCCTAACCCGTACCCTAACCCTAACCCGTACCCTAACCCGTACCCTAACCCGTACCGTAACCCGTACCCTAACCCGTACCCTAACCCGTACCCTAACCCGTACCCTAACCCTAACCCTAACCCTAACCCGTACCCTAACCCTAACCCTAACCCTAACCCTAACCCTAACCCGTACCTTAACCCGTACCCTAACCCGTACCCTAACCCTAACCCGTACCCTAACCCTAACCCTAACCCTAACCCGTACCTTAACCCGTACCCTAACCCGTACCCTAACCCTAACCCGTACCCTAACCCGTACCCTAACCCGTACCCTAACCCTAACCCTAACCCTAACCCTAACCCTAACGCTAACCCTAACCCTAACCCTAACCCTAACCCTAACCCTAACCCTAACCCTAACCCCTAACCGTAACCCTAACCCTAACCCTAACCCCTAACCCTAACCCTAACCCTAACCCGTACCCTAACCCGTACCCTAACCCGTACCCTAACCCTAACCACTAACCCTAACCCTAACCCTAACCCTAACCCTAACCCCTAACCCTAACCCGTACCCTAAGCCGTACCCTAACCTGTACCCTAACCCTAACCCGTACCCTAACCCGTACCCTAACCCTTACCCTAACCCTAACCCTAACACGTACCCTAACCCTAACCCGTACCCTTACTCATACCCTAACCCGTACCCTAACCCATACCCTAACCCGTACCCTAACCCTAATCCTAAACCAAACCCTAACCGTACCCTAACCCCTAACCCTAACACGTTCCCTAACACGTACCCTAACCCTAACCCGTACCCTTACTCATACCCTAACCCGTACCCTAACCCGTACCCTAACCCGTACCCTAACCCTAACCCGTACCCTAACCCGTACCCTAACCCCTAACCCTAACCCCTAACCCGTACCCTAACCCATGCCCGTACCCGTACCCTAACCCGTACCCTAACCCATTCCCTAACCCGTACCCTAACCCGTACCCTAACCCTAAACCTAACCAGTACACTAACCCGTACCCTAACCCTAACCCATACCCTAACCCTAACCCCTAACCCTAACCCTAACCCTAACCCCTAACCCGTACCCTAACCCATGCCCGTACCCGTACCCGTACCCTAACCCGTACCCTTACCCGTACCCTAACCCGTACCCTAACCCTAACCCGTACCCTAACACGTACCCTAACCCTAACCCGTACCCTAACCCTAACCAGTACCCTAACCTGTACCCTAACCCTAACCCGAACCCTAACCCTAACCCGAACCCTAACCCTAACCCGTACCCTAACCCGTACCCTAACCCGTACCCTAACCCATACCCTAAACCGTACCCTAACCCCTACCTTAACCCTAACCCATACCCTAGCCCTAACCCGTACCCTAACTCGTACCCTAACCCGTACCCTAACCCTAACCCTAACTGCGAACCCTAAGCCGTCCCCTAACCCCTAACCCTAACCCCTACCCTAGCCCTATCCCTAACCCGTACCCTAACCCGTACCCTAACCCTAACCCGTACCCTAACCCGTACCCTAACCCGTACCCTAACCCTAACCCTAACCCTAACGCTAACCCGTACCCTAAACCTTACCCGTACCCTAACCCTAACCCTAATCTGTACCCTAACGCTATCCCGTGCCCTAACCTGTACCCTAACCCGTACCCTAACCCGAACCCAACCCGAATCCAAACCCTAATCATAAGTAGGGTTAGAGGGGGGCTAAGGTTCTTGTGGTCTAGGGTTTGAATGGCCTAGTGTTATGGGGTGTCTTGGGTTGGGGGTGTGTTTAGGGATGGGGGCCTGTCTAGGGATGGGGGCATGTTTAGGGATGAAGCCGTGTGTAGATTTGAGGAGGCTTTTAGGGATGGGGGGTGTCTAGGGTTGAGGGTGTGTCATAGGATGGGGGGTGTCTAGTGATGGGGGGTGTCTATTGATGAGGGGTGTTTAGGGATGGAGTGGTCTAGAGATAGGTCTGAGTGTAGGCTTAGGGGCTTGTCTAGGGTTCTACTGACTACAGGGTTATTGGGATTCTAGATTTCAGGAGGAAGCAGACACTATAGCAGACAGGAATCTAGAACCAAAGGCATACTGGAAGGCATCTGAACTGAACTGTATCCAGAGTGCAAGGCAGAGAGGATGCTAGAACCAAATCCGGACTGGAATGCAGTCAGGAATCTACAATCGAAGGTAGAGTGAAAGGCAGAGAGGAGTGTAAAAGCAAAGGCAAAGGCAAAGGCAAGCAGGAAAGCAGATCTGAATGCAGAGTGGAAGTGAGAAGAGAATGGACAGCAACACACATGGACGTCTTTAGGGAAAAAAGGCCAACCTTAATGTATGGACAGTCCGTATTTAAAGCATGTTACCTGGAGCTAGGACAGGACAGTAGTTGATTGGACAATTGGGAAAAACATCCATGGGGCAGTACCTCAGAATATATCCCACAGGAAAGACAGGAGGTGTTAATGTTTATTATGAATTCCACTCTGTTTTTCACCACCTTGGGATGCTTCCTCCATAACTGAAGCTGGAGTCAGCTTGTGAGCCAGGGAATGGAGCTGAGAGTCCGGAGAAATTCAGGCTTGCAAAAAATTTGCAAGCTCTAACTGCCTAGCTCTCTAAATGTATGTGCCCATGGGTAGAGGCTAAAGCAGAAGAGAGGTGAGAGCTGAAGGCAGTACCTAAGGCATGTGGGAAGGTAGAGGCGAGCAGTGGTGTTTTGGAGGACATGAGGTGGAGAAAGAAGTGGTGAGGGAAGGGAGGGAAGAGGGGATGGAAGAGGGGAGAGAAGAGGGGAGGGAAGAGGGAAGAGAGGAGGGAAGGGGGAAGAGAAGGGAGGATGGAAGAGGGGAGGAAGAGGGAAGAAAGGAGGAAGGGGAGAAAGGAGGGGAGGGAGTGGAAGGGGGGAAAGAGGGAAGGGGAAAGGGGGGGGGGCACGGAGGGGGCGCAGGGGGGAACGCTGGGGGGGGGCAGTCAAAAACCCTAACCCTAACCCTAACCCTAACCCTAACCCTAACCCTAACCCGTACCCTAACCCGTACCCTAACCCGTACCCTAACCCGTACCCTAACCCGTACCCTAACCCGTACCCTAACCCGTACCCTAACCCGTACCCTAACCCGTACTCTAACCCTAACCCTAACCCTAACCCGTACCCTAACCCTAACCCTAACCCTAACCCTAAACCTAACCCTAACCCGTACCCTAACCCTAACCCTAACCCGTACCCTAACCCGTACCCTAACCCTAACCCTAACCCTAACCCTAACCCTAACCCTAACCCTAACCCTAGCCCTAACCCTAACCCTAGCCCTAGCCCTAGCCCTAGCCCTAGCCCTAGCCCTAGCCCTAGCCCTAGCCCTAACCCTAACCCTAACCCTAACCCTAACCCCTAACCCTAACCCGTACCCTAACCCGTACCCTAACCCATACCCTAACCCTAACCCCTAACCCTAACGCTAACCCTAACCCTAACCCTAACCCTAACCCTAACCCTAACCCTAACCCTAACCCCTAACCCTAACCCCTAACCCTAACCCTAACCCTGACCCCTAACCCTAACCCGTACCCTAACCCGTACCCTAACCCATACCCTAACCCTAACCCCTAACCCTAACGCTAACCCTAACCCTAACCCTAACCCTAACCCTAACCCTAACCCTAACCCCTAACCGTAACCCTAACCCTAACCCTAACCCCTAACCCTAACCCTAACCCTAACCCGTACCCTAACCCGTACCCTAACCCTAACCCCTAACCCTAACCCGTACCCTAACCCGTACCCTAACCCGTACCCTAACCCTAACCACTAACCCTAACCCTAACCCTAACCCTAACCCCTAACCCTAACCCTAACCCTAAGCCGTACCCTAACCTGTACCCTAACCCTAACCCGTACCCTAACCCGTACCCTAACCCTTACCCTAACCCTAACCCTAACACGTACCCTAACCCTAACCCGTACCCTTACTCATACCCTAACCCGTAACCTAACCCATACCCTAACCCGTACCCTAACCCTAATCCTAAACCAAACCCTAACCGTACCCTAACCCCTACCCTAACCCTAACACGTTCCCTAACACGTACCCTAACCCTAACCCGTACCCTTACTCATACCCTAACCCGTACCCTAACCCGTACCCTAACCCGTACCCTAACCCTAACCCGTACCCTAACCCGTACCCTAACCCCTAACCCTAACCCCTAACCCGTACCCTAACCCATGCCCGTACCCGTACCCTAACCCGTACCCTAACCCATTCCCTAACCCGTACCCTAACCCGTACCCTAACCCTAAACCTAACCAGTACACTAACCCGTACCCTAACCCTAACCCATACCCTAACCCTAACCCCTAACCCTAACCCTAACCCTAACCCCTAACCCGTACCCTAACCCATGCCCGTACCCGTACCCGTACCCTAACCCGTACCCTTACCCGTACCCTAACCCGTACCCTAACCCTAACCCGTACCCTAACACGTACCCTAACCCTAACCCGTACCCTAACCCTAACCAGTACCCTAACCTGTACCCTAACCCTAACCCGAACCCTAACCCTAACCCGAACCCTAACCCTAACCCGTACCCTAACCCGTACCCTAACCCGTACCCTAACCCATACCCTAAACCGTACCCTAACCCCTACCTTAACCCTAACCCATACCCTAGCCCTAACCCGTACCCTAACTCGTACCCTAACCCGTACCCTAACCCTAACCCTAACTGCGAACCCTAAGCCGTCCCCTAACCCCTAACCCTAACCCCTACCCTAGCCCTATCCCTAACCCGTACCCTAACCCGTACCCTAACCCTAACCCGTACCCTAACCCGTACCCTAACCCGTACCCTAACCCTAACCCTAACCCTAACGCTAACCCGTACCCTAAACCTTACCCGTACCCTAACCCTAACCCTAATCTGTACCCTAACGCTATCCCGTGCCCTAACCTGTACCCTAACCCGTACCCTAACCCGAACCCAACCCGAATCCAAACCCTAATCATAAGTAGGGTTAGAGGGGGGCTAAGGTTCTTGTGGTCTAGGGTTTGAATGGCCTAGTGTTATGGGGTGTCTTGGGTTGGGGGTGTGTTTAGGGATGGGGGCCTGTCTAGGGATGGGGGCATGTTTAGGGATGAAGCCGTGTGTAGATTTGAGGAGGCTTTTAGGGATGGGGGGTGTCTAGGGTTGAGGGTGTGTCATAGGATGGGGGGTGTCTAGTGATGGGGGGTGTCTATTGATGAGGGGTGTTTAGGGATGGAGTGGTCTAGAGATAGGTCTGAGTGTAGGCTTAGGGGCTTGTCTAGGGTTCTACTGACTACAGGGTTATTGGGATTCTAGATTTCAGGAGGAAGCAGACACTATAGCAGACAGGAATCTAGAACCAAAGGCATACTGGAAGGCATCTGAACTGAACTGTATCCAGAGTGCAAGGCAGAGAGGATGCTAGAACCAAATCCGGACTGGAATGCAGTCAGGAATCTACAATCGAAGGTAGAGTGAAAGGCAGAGAGGAGTGTAAAAGCAAAGGCAAAGGCAAAGGCAAGCAGGAAAGCAGATCTGAATGCAGAGTGGAAGTGAGAAGAGAATGGACAGCAACACACATGGACGTCTTTAGGGAAAAAAGGCCAACCTTAATGTATGGACAGTCCGTATTTAAAGCATGTTACCTGGAGCTAGGACAGGACAGTAGTTGATTGGACAATTGGGAAAAACATCCATGGGGCAGTACCTCAGAATATATCCCACAGGAAAGACAGGAGGTGTTAATGTTTATTATGAATTCCACTCTGTTTTTCACCACCTTGGGATGCTTCCTCCATAACTGAAGCTGGAGTCAGCTTGTGAGCCAGGGAATGGAGCTGAGAGTCCGGAGAAATTCAGGCTTGCAAAAAATTTGCAAGCTCTAACTGCCTAGCTCTCTAAATGTATGTGCCCATAGGTAGAGGCTAAAGCAGAAGAGAGGTGAGAGCTGAAGGCAGTACCTAAGGCATGTGGGAAGGTAGAGGTGAGCAGTGGTGTTTTGGAGGACATGAGGTGGAGAAAGAAGTGGTGAGGGAAGGGAGGGAAGAGGGGATGGAAGAGGGGAGAGAAGAGGGGAGGGAAGAGGGAAGAGAGGAGGGAAGGGGGAAGAGAAGGGAGGATGGAAGAGGGGAGGAAGAGGGAAGAAAGGAGGAAGGGGAGAAAGGAGGGGAGGGAGTGGAAGGGGGGAAAGAGGGAAGGGGAAAGGGGGGGGGGGCACGGAGGGGGCGCAGGGGGGAACGCTGGGGGGGGGCAGTCAAAAACCCTAACCCTAAACCCTAAACCCTAAACCCTAACCCTAGCCAAGATGGCTGCCCCCTGCTGCCACGGGGTTGGGGCCGAACATGGAGGCCCCCGTGAGGCCATGTGGTTGCTTTGCAAGATGGCTGCTCCCGTGTGTCCACATGACGCCGGACAAGATGGCGGCCCCCTGACCCCAGCGGGCTCCTTCTTCTCTCGTGTTTCTGCTGCCTATGGCGGCCAATGTTCAGGTGTGCGGGCGGTCTTGGTGATGGGTCTCGCGGGGGTCGGGGGCCCGGCGGCCAGTCGTGGCAACCCGGGTCGGGCTGCTGCCGGGTACGGGCTGGCCGCGCCGGGGGCGGGGTGGCGTTGGGCGTCGGGTCAGTACGGTGACACGTTCCTGTGAGGGGGTGTGCCGCAGCGCCGCTGGGGTGGAGCGGTGCAGTGACGCGAGGGAGTGTGGCGGGCGCATGGGGAACGGGACAGAGTGGGGAGGTCGAACGATGCTGCGTGAGGCGGGCCTGCGAGGCATGGTTGGGGAATGGCAGGGGGGATGGCGGGGATGTGACGGCATTGGGGTGCAGCTGCCTCGGCGGCGCCGCTCTATATGGGTGGGCCAGCTGCAGTTGGGTGCAGCGGAATGGCCCGAGCGGGGTCGAGGGGCTGGGGAGGGACCACCGGGGGGTCGGGGCTTCTAGTTCGGGTCCTGTACGCATCGGGGGTGGCTGGGGTGGTCCTGCCCAGCGGTGGGGCTCGGCGCGGGATGGCCAGGCCGGAGTCGGGTCGTGCGTGGCCACGGCTGGGAGGGGGCGCGCCGGTCAGGAGCGCTGGGGGCGGGCCGGGGGCTATGGTTACAGCTCCCACTCTGCCGCCAAGCGGCGCTGTGCTGGGTTGCTGCCGGGGATTTGGGCAAGCTCCAGCTGCGGCGGCGGGGGTCGGGGCTGTGCCGGGGACCCTGCGAGGGGGCGACGATTTCTTCGGGGTGCCCGGGACCCGCCGGGACACGGGAACTGCCCCTGCGGGCCCGGGGACCCAGGGCCCCACCTGTCCTGGCGATGCGCGGGGCTTTTTTTCTGGCGTGGGCGGGGGTTCTTTATGGGACTGCTCGGGCTGGGGGTGCCAGATCTGGGGCGTGGGTTAGGGGGCTGCAGCTACGGGTGGGCTCGTTTCCTCTCCCGCACTGCCTTCTGTGTGAGCGTCTGTCGTTGTGACTGTTCTGCAGGCTTTTCGGCCTCTGGAACTGTGCCAGCCTGCCCAGTGCTGGGCGTGGCGAGGGATGGTGGGTGAGCTCTCTGTGTCGGCTGTGGTTGTCTGCGGCTGTGTGTCCCCTTGGGAGGTGATCTGGGGTTTGTCCTGCTCTTCTGTGTGGACTTGCATTGGGTGAGGGTGTGCTTCTGTGTTGGCTGGGCTATTTCTTCGTTGGTGCAGGGTGGGGTCTAGATTGGGAACCGTGGTATTGCTTGTTGTGGTGTGGTGATGGCTTGGGATTGTTGGGGATTCCTTGATGGGCCGAAGGGCTTGGGCATGGGGTGCGGTTTTGGAGGGCCCCTGGTTGTTGGTTGGCTTTGGTGGCTTGGCATGGCGGGGTGCTTCCTGCCATTTGGCTGCGATCTGGCTGTTTTGTGGCAGGTTGTGGGTTGGATGTTTTGCTCGCCTTTCTGTGTCGGGGGCTTTTACATGGGTGGCCGTGGTGTGCGTACTGGGGGGTCTACAGTTGGGAGGGAGCATCTGGGGTTCGATGGGGGTCTAGGGTTAGGGGGTGTCTAGGCTTGTGAGGGCATCCGGGATTGTGGGGGTGTCTAGGGCTGGGCAGACTCTGGGGTTCAGGGAGTGTCTAAGGTTTGAGGAGGTCTAGGGTGGGGGGCATCTTGGGTTAGCTGGGGGTATGGGGTTTGTGGTGTGTCTAGGGTTTTGGGGGTGTCTAGAGTTGTGGGGGCGTTTAGGATTAGCCTGGCTCTAGAGTTGGGGCTTGTCTAGGGTTTGGTAATGTCTAGCGTTGAGGGGCATCTAGGGTTCGCTAGGGGTCTAGGGTGAGGGGGTCGTCTAGGGTTATACGGGTGTCTGGGGTTTACTGGGGGTCTAGGCTTACGGGAGCTTCTAGGGTTCTGGGGGCGTCTAGAGTTGTGGAGGTGTCTAGGTTTGGAGGCTCTAGGGTTTAGGGGGTGTCTAGGGTTTAGGGATGTGTAGGGTTCTCTGGGGGTCTAGGGTTAGAGGAACATCTACGGTTTTGAGGGCGTGTAGGGTTGTGGGGGCATCTAGGGTTGGCTGACTCTGGGGTTGGGGGTGTCTAGTGTTTGGAGGGCATCTGGGGTTCATTGAGGGTATAGGTTTAGGGTTCTGGGGGTGTCTAGGGTTGTGGGGGCGACGAAGGTTGGGCTGACTGTAGGGTTACGGGGGTCTCTAGGGTTTGGGGATGTCTAGAGTTGGCTGGGGGTCTAGGGTTAGGGGGACATATAGGGTTTTGGGGATGACTAGTGTGATAAATGTGATTCGTGCTAATTAAATTGTAACTATATTAGCAACATTGTATTTAGATCAATAGAAGACAATTTTTACAGAGTGAGGGGGGAGATGGGTGAGACAGGGCAAAGGACATCTTCCAGATGTTGGGAGTCGAAGAAGGAGGTTGGAAGAAAGTCAGACAAGAATAGTAGAAGGATGTAGGTCTGACAAGCAGCATCTAGAAATAGAAAGTTTTGACCTTGAAATGGGCCAAAATGGGATGATTCCAAGCATGGGACTCAATTAAAGTCTTGTTATGGAAAACATCTGCTCAGTCACATAGTGCGCCTGCACTACCTGCGGGTCACACCTCGGTCACTGATGAAGACGAAGAGTCTTCATCAGAAATAAGACCCTCAAAAGGATGAGAGAACCCCTAACCCATTAGTAGAGCATGCACCGTACACACAGTGACCTAGATTTTAGGAATAGAAACTAGGAGGAGTTTTCTAGAAACTTCTGTAGCCTACAGTATATAAGTGAGATTGTTAGCCTGGATGCTTTGATACGTGAGGAATGGTGAACCACTCCCCGTATCCCCGGTCGGAGGGGGGCCCCTCCCCGGTCGGTTTTGCTTATGCTTTATATGAGCCTCAATTATACTAAATTACTTACTGCCAAATTTTGTATATTCTTAAATATATGCACTTTGATTGTTTCATCTCCAATACTTTGTCATCTCCAATACTTTGATTGTATTCATTTTGTTACTATTAAATTTAATCTTGTTGCTTGATAAATTGGAAAAATAGAACATCATTCATAACACTAGGATTGTGGTGGTGTCTAGGGTTGTGGGGGAGTCTGGGATTAGGGGAGCTTCTAGGGTTATGGAGCATCTGAGTTGTGGGGGTGTCTAGGGTTGGGCTGGCTCTAGGGTTGGGGGGTGTCTAAGGTTTGGGGGTGTTTAGGTTTAGGGGGACATCTAGGGTTCACTGAGGATCTAAGCTTAGGTGAGCGTTTGGGATTTTGGGAATGTCTAGGGTTGTGGGTGCGTCTAGGGTTGAGCTGGCTCTAGGGTTAGGGTGGTGTCTCTGCTTGTCTGGGGGTCTAGGTTTAGGGGAGCTTCTAGGTTTCTGGGGCGTCTAGGTTTGTGGGGGCTTCTAGCTTTAGGCTGACTTCAGTTAGGGCGGTGTCAAGTGTTGGGGATGCCTAGCATAAGGGGGACATCTAGGGTTCGCTGAGGGTCTGGAGTTAGGGGGGTTTAGGCTTAAGGGGGTGTCATGTGTTTGGTGGTGTCTAGGGTTAGGCTAGCTCTAGAGTTATGGGGATTTTCTAAGGTTACAGGGGTGTCTGGCGTTCGCTGGGGATCTGGGGTTAGTGAAGCTTCTAGGGTTCTGAGGGCATCTGGGGTTGTGGAGGGGGTGTCTAGGGTAATGCTGGCTCCAAGGTTAGGGAGGTGTCTAGGATTTGGGGGTGTCTATGGTTAGGGGGAAATTTAGGGTTCGCTGAGGGACTAGGGTTAGGGGAGTGTCATGGGTTAGGGGGGTATCTAGGATTATGGGGGTGTTTAGGGTTTGCTGGGGGTCTAGGGTTAGAGGAGCTTCTAGGATTCTGGGGGCATCTTGGTTTGTGGGGGCGTCTAGGGTTAGGCTGACTCTAGGGTTAGGGAGATGTCTAGGATTTGGAGGTATCTAGGGTCAGGGGGATATCTAGGGTTCACTGAGGGTCTAGCGTTAGGGCAGGGTCTAGGGTTTTGGAGGTGTCTAGGGTTAGGCTGGCTGTGGGGTTAGGGGGGTGTCTATGGTTCGCTGGGGTTCTGAGTTTTCAGGAGCTTCTAGGGTCCTGGGGGTGTCTAGCGTGGTGGAGTTGTCTAGGGTTAGGCTGGCTCTTGGGTTAGGGGGGGTGTCTAGGGTTATGGGGATGTCTGGAGTTCGCTGGGGGTCTAAGGTTAGTGGAGCTTCTAGGATTCTGGGGGAGTCTAGGGTTGTGGGGGTATCTAGGGTTAGGCTGGCTCTAGGGTTGGGGGCATGTCTGGGATTTGGGTGTGTCTAGGGTTAGGGGGACATCTAGGGTCTAGGGTTGTTGGATCGTCTTAGATTAGTGGGGTGTTTAGGGTTATGAGAGTGTGTAGTGTTCACTGGGTGTCTAGGGTTAGAGAAGCTAGGGTTCGCTGAGGGTCTAATTTTAGGGGTGCATCTGAAGTTTTGGGGGTGTCTAGGGTTGGCTGGCTCTTGGCTTCAAGAGGTATCTAGGGTTTGGGGGTGTCTAGGGTTATGGGGACATCTAGTGTTTGTTGAAGGTCTAATTTTAGGGGAGCATCTGAGGTTTTGGGTGTGTCTAGGGTTTTGAGGGCATCTTGGGTTGGGCTGGCTCTAGGTTTAGGGGGTGTCTAGGGTTATGTGGTTGTCTTATGTGGGGGTTGTGTTATGTGGGGGTCTAGGGTTACAGGAGCTTCTCGGGTTCTGAGGGCATCTAGGGTTGTGGGGCTTCTAGCTTTAGGCTGAGTCTAGGCTTAGGTCTGGGGGTGTCTAAGTTTCTGGGGGCGACGAGGGTTGGGCTGACTGTAGGGTTACGGGGGTTTCTAGGGTTTGGGGCTGTCTAGAGTTGGCTCGGAGTTTAGGGTTGGGGGGACATCTAGGGTTCTGGTGGTGTCTAGGGTTGTGGGGACGTCTGGGATTAGTGGAGCTTCTACGGTTATGGAGCGTCTGGGGTTTTGAGGGTGTCTAGGCTTGGGCTGGATCTGGGGTTGGGGGGTGTCTAGGGTTTGAGTGTGTCTAGTTTTAGGGGCATGTCTAGGATTCGCTGAGGGTCTAGGGTTAGGGGTTACGTGTGGGGTTTTGGGGTGTCTATTGTTGTGGGGCTATCTAGGCTTGGGGTGACTCTACGGTTTGGGGGGTGTCTGGGGTTTGGGAATGTCTAGGGTTCACTGGGGTTCTAGTATTAGCAGAGCAACTAGGGTTATGAAGGCGTCTAGGGTTATGGGGGCATCTCAGGTTGGGCTCACTCTAGGGTTAGGGCGGTGTCTTTGCTTTGGGATCTCTAGGGTTATGGGGGCCTCTGGAGTTCGGTGAGGGTCTTAGGTTTTCTTTGTCCAAATGGACTGGGATTACTCCCATACCACAGCTGGAACCACCTGGAACCCTGGCTTCTCTTGGAGTGCCAAAAGCCCCGTCCTAACTGGTCTCAGGAACCCAGCAGAATGAGTTTTGTTTCACAGCGGAAAGGGCCACAGTTTTTGTCCAGATACCTGTGCCCCCCACCAGGCTTCTGCCTGCTAAAATTCCAAATGGACCGGGATTGCTTCCATACCACAGCTGCCCCCACCTGTAATCCTGGCTCTCTTTGGGATGCCAAAAGCCTCCTCCTAACTGGTCTCAGGAACCCTGGGAGTGTGAGTGTTGTTTCACAGGAAAATTGGGCAACTTCCCATGTCCAGTGATGCCGGGCCTGGGCCTGGGCTTCTGCCTGCTAAAACTCAGAACAGACCAAGTTTTTATTCTGGTTTTGTTTAACAGCGAAAAGGACCGCTATTCATGTCCAGAGCCGTGTTCTGGCCTTCAGCTTGACAAAATTCCAAATGGAGCGTGGTTTCTCCCAGCCCCAAGCTGCCACCATTTAGAAGCCTGGCTGCCTTTGGAGTGCCGAAACCCTCCTCTGTGCAGATCTCAGGAACCCTGGAAGCGTGAGTGTGGATTCGCAGGGAAAAGGCCATCAGATTCTATCCTGGGGCCTGTGGCCAGGAGCAGTCATCTACATGCTAAAATTCCAAATGGAGCACGGTGTCACCCAGACCCCAGCGGCATCCAGCTGTGACCCTGCTGCTCTTGGAGTGCCAAAAGCCTCCTCGTAGCTGATCTCAGGAACCTGGCAAGAGTAAGTTTTGTTTCACAGGGAAAAGGGCCAGACTTCGCGTCCAGGGACCTGTGCACCAAATCAGGCTTCTGCCTGCTAAAATTCCAAATGGACCGGGATTTCTCCCGGCCCCAAGCTGCCACCACCTGTAACCCTGGCTGCCCTTGGAGTGCCAAACGCCTTCTCCAAACTCAATTTGTCTTTTTGACTTCTAAATCGATTTTAAATTCTTTTCAGAAATGTAATTTCAAGTAAATTGTTCTGATTAATATTTGATCTTTGTAACTTTATAATTTGCCTCTTTGTGTAGGGTTGGCCTGTTCATTTTTAATTAGTTTAGTGGAGGGGGAAAATGTAAAATTTTCTGCTGCAGTAGTAATGGAATAGTACTACAAAATAGGAATAAAATACTAAGTACAAATATATTTTTATACTGATAGAATTGAGGGCTAATATTATATTAAATCACATTGAATTTCCTAGCATCCTAAACTGCTGGAGTTGATATAATAAACGTAGAAAAAAGGGACATGCTAAGCATGCCAAAGCATGCCTCATATTTGTAGGAGATTCTTGCCTGTAAACGTCTCCTGACACTTGCCATCTCTGCATGTGTTCTTCACATCTATTTTATTTTCAGAGGAAGGGTCGCACGCTTGTTGGTGTTTTCAATTGCACCAGAACTCCCGGTAGAAGTCAAAGACTTAGATCCGATATCCTGGAACCTCTAGTCGGCACTGAAACAATTAACACGAGACTGGGCTGCTGTGAAGGAATTACTCCAGGATGAGGAGCTCTTTTTTGGTCTTCAAGCAGGTAGTAGTTTATTTTGTAACACCTAAGACTCTTCTTAAACTTTTTTTTTCTAACAGAGGAAAGTATGTAGTGTGACTCAGTATATTTGAAAAGTATTTTTTAGTGGTTTGTTAGGTGACATAGTGATCACTTCACTTTTTGAAGTAATCTGTATTAGCATAGTGGTATTTTTCTCAAGTATTTGGCTTAGAAAAGTTGAATTTCTCTGATCAAGTGTGTAGAAGTCTGTGAGCCAATAGCTCCAGCAGAACTCCCGGGGCTGCTTCTTTGGGCTGTAATACGGAACCCAGCAATATTCCTGCTCTGCAAACGTGGGAGGGAGTGGAACGGCAAGTGGCAAAACTGGACTTTGATCCTTCAATCCCAGAACACCTGGGTTTAAGTTCCATCAGCCAGAGGATGGAATGAACCCTGGTGCCAGCCATCCTGGGGGCACTGGACTGCTGTTACCATCTTCTCTATTATCTTTGGCATGATGTGATCCTCCCTTGATGAGAGAAGGCAGAAAATGTGGTAGGAGGGGGAGCTCATTTGGTTTCTGTTGACTCCAGGCTTGGGGCAGCTGCAGAGAGCTTTGGTTTCAAATAATACTGCACAAACACAGTGAACTTGAACCTCTTGGGCACTTTTGGATCCCTCTGTGCCACTCCTTCTCTGATCCTTTACCTGCGAGGTGTGGGCTCAGAAACACCTGCCCCTCCTGGATGGGTTTTTGTTGGGAAGGATGAATTAGGGAAACCTTATAAGTACGAGTGCCTAGCAAAAGACTTTGAGAATATGGAAAATATAAGCGAAATAGAAATTATAGCAATTTTCGACTGTGTGGCTGAAAGCAACTGAATGCCTGAAGGCCCCTTTGTTTAGATAATGTTAGATGCTGCGAATACCAAAAAGCAAACAGACATCCTCCCTAGGCATGCCAGGAAGGGTCCCAGATAAAATTGAGAGATAAGAAAAGCAGGAAAACATGGTAATATAGTGATTCCTTTCGGTTGCATGCCAATGTTAGAGAATTTGTATCTTGTATTAGATTGGTTAGTGGAAATTAGAATATTCAACATAGATTTATTGTATTGTAAACGGGAAAATATCTCTCTTACTCTCTTACTCTCTTACGCTCCCTTCGCTCTTGCTTTCTTACTCTCTCCTCTTACTCTTGCTCTATCCGTCTCTCTCTGTCCTGCTCTGAGCTGCAGCTGCAGTTCCTAGCAGGGCCTCATATATACCCACACCCTACCAAATAAACTGCAAACTTCAAGACCAGAATACAGAGAGTGCCTGAGTTTGTCCCAACCGTCCCAACGCAGTAATTCCCACAGGTTTTTGCAGGTACAAATTTATTTTCTTAGAGAAGCCATTGGGTGTAATAAAAATCTATGCAAAACGGGTGGTTGGTACACTAGCTGATAGTAGGTCTTGGGCTTTTCTTCTTTTCTTTAACCTGTTCTTAAGAGGACCTTTAAACTGGAAAACTGAAGGGGGGTGGGGTTGCTTCTCATTTTTTGAAGTATTGCTGTGGATTTAGGTATGTCAAGTGACACCACCAAAATAAGATTGGAAGAACTGAGCTTCAGGACTCTGCACTTAATTCTTTTAATGTGTTTGGGTGGGTGCAGGAAATGCCAAATCCCAAAGCAATTCTGTCTGTAACGTTAAGTGCAACATCTTTAAAGCCAAGTGCTCGGTGTGGGGTTTTCACCTATGTTTTTATGGTCTAAAGGCTTTTCTTGAGCCCCAAAAGCCACAAGGAACCTGCCAGAAGCAGACCTTCATTGCATAGCTGGGATTTCAATTTGCTCTTGGATTCTTCCCTCCAATCTTCTCTTGGGTTCTTGTGCCAGTAGAGGTCCTCTGACCCCAGAGCCATACAGGGTGTCTGTTGCCTTGATAAATGGGAATGAAGTTGGCCAAGTCTGTCAGGAAAACAAAAACATCCTGGAGTTTGTTTGGCCAAAGATGGACCGTGAAGATGTCTGTACTAGCGGTGGGTGTGAGTGCTGATCCTTTTGGGTTGTGTGGTGCCTCTGGCCCCTCAGAAGTCAGGGCAAGGCTGAAGGAAAGAAGGAAGCTGCCAGAGCTGCAGGTGGGGACAGTATTGGCTGTTTCAAACTGCTTGGTGCAGAACTAGAAGAACAGCTTTCCTCCTTTCTCTCCATCACTGAGCAGAATATTAAGATGAAGCTGCACTAAGCTGTGTCTTTTGTGGGTTGTTGTTTGGTTGGGGTTTTTCTGGCTTTTGAATGTATTTCCAAGTGGTGAAGTGAGGAGCAAGTTGCTGGGTTACATGATTTCTGATTGACATATCACAGAAATGGGCATCTGTGTGTGCATGTGCTTCCTAGCAAATCTAGATGTGATGTGGAAATCCTAAGGGAGGATTTCCAGCCTTGACTACATGTGACACAGGCTTCTGAAAATGGAACTGACCTTGGCAGAATAGCAGCTGTGAAGGGAAACAGAGCTAAAATACATGTAAGCAGAAACACCGGAGTGGTGCTTCTTGGTCCTGCGTGCACTTCGTGCCTCTGCCTGCTGTGAACACTTGGTGTTACAGCTCAGTGTAGGCCATTTCAGTGTTTGATGGGTTTGATTTTTGTGGTCAGTTAGTTCCTCTAAACAACTCCCCTCCTTTACTGGACACATCCCTGGAGTGGGACCAGATTCACCCTTACCCTGGAGGAATTCTCTGCTCCTCTGGAGAGGGGATGAAGCCAAGCGTGTGAGCAAAGGAAAACAACCAAATCGTGGGCATTATGTCCTCGATGCATGCAGCACCATGTGTTTTCCAAGTTCCCAGCACTGATGAATCTGAACAAGAAAATGCCTGTTCCTTCACTTCTCCAGCTCTCCCCCCCACACCTCCCCTGCTTCCCCTGCTCTTATCCTTGGTGTGCCAAGGTCCTGCATCTCCCTGGCTCTCCAGATGTAGCTCACCTTGTCCTGCCTGTGGCTGATAAAATATGGGCCCAAGATGCTTTTTACCAGTAATCCATTATTTTAAAGAAACAAAGAGCATACAATGTGGTCTTTAGGAAATACATCCAAATAAGGGACTCTGTTTTTCCTGTAGTTCTCTTTCCTGTTTTCACCTGGGCTTGAAGGATGGGCATGGCCTGTATTTATCATATGAAAGTGATGTTACTAAATTTGTCCAGAAGTTTTGATTATTACTATTATTACTCATTTTCTGATAGAAAACAGTCTAATTTTGCCTTTCCCACGTTGTTTCCAGGTGCTCCCCAGGATGGATATCTGTGGTCTCAGACCACAGTGATTCCCTAGGAGGAAGGGGAGCCTTTGCCTCACCTGCACAGCTCAGGTGGATGGGACAGAATTGGTCTGGCCTGACAAGGTATGAACATCTGTCTGTGTTCTGGAGAGCCTTGAAACCTTTCTTTGTCAGGTTTTGGAGGGGTTTCTCTTTGGGATTTCTTGTGATGCAGCACCACGGGTATCCCTTTGTGTAAAGTCCAGTGCTAAAGGATTGAATAACGGACAAGTGGGGTCTGGGATGAAAATGGTTCTGTTCAAATTAAGGAAAGAATGCAATAAGAAAAATTAGCATCCTTTTAATGTCTGAAATAATTAGGAATAAAAATGCTGGAGAAGGGCACTCTGAATTGGTGTCACCTGTCATGGATAAAACCCCACAGCGAGCATCAGAGCAGAAGTGTGAGAGCTGGAATCCTTCTGCAGTGGACTTAATTTTCTTTTCCTCCTCTCTTTCAGGACAGGAAAAATCATTACACTCTGCCCATCTTTGCCAAGAGTTGTGGTGTTTGAGCAGCCAAAGCCAAGAGGCTTCAGCACCAGAGGTCTGAGCCTGGAGGGCTCCTGGTCCTGCCCATGATGTGGGGTAACTCAGAGAATGCAGGGTTCCTCTTTTCCTCCCTGCTGGGATTAACTGCCTAGGGAATCTGGGATCTGGGTGAAACTCCAGCTCTCCTGGTGTTCAGGGGTGCAAGGTCTGAGGGACTGCACTTACCCGTGGCTTTCCAGTTCAGCAGGAACAAGAGGAAATGGGGTGCCAGAGCCTTGTCCCGTCAGGCTTTGTTTCCCTCTGAGGACAGAGAGTCTGGGATGAGGTGAGATTCCTGGGAGTGCTCGGATGAGCAATCCAGGGAACAGGGAGTTTGGGATTGCCGCTGCTGCTGGAACCATTGCCTTAGGTCTGCTCCCTTTGTGCCTGTGACAAATGGGATTGGTGCTGGAGAGAGAGGTGCTGTTAGGAACAAAAGGTGGAGTGAATCCTCTCTGGGGATGTGCAGTGAAGGACTGAATAGCATGGAAGGAGAGTAATTATAAACTATATCACTGTTTCTCCCCAAATTGGGGTGGAGCAGTGATGGGGGTGGTTAGGTTTGGTCTGGGCCTGTTATTCTTTGTGCAATTTTAAAATTCTGTTGCATGATTTACTGTCTGGTAACTCTAACAAAAGTTGACAGAAATTTAGGTTAAGGATTAGAACTTGGGTCCATTCATTGCAAAAAATTTGCCAAGGCTGGAGGACTGGGGTGATGACTGCTCTCAGGAAAGGTTACTTATTAATACTGTGTCAGATTTCCCGCAGTGACTGTCAGGCCTGAATGGAGTTCAGAGAGTTCGTGCTCTTCTCACTGGAGAATTGGAAATAATTTCAGTAGAATTAGAAATTTTAGAAAAATCCAGCTAAAAATTTCACCTCTGTACCCCCTAGGTTTTCCCAGTTTTTCCCAGCTAGGAGCGGCACAAAAGTAAGGCAGGGCCATCAGGGAACAGCTGTAAATTCAAAGGCACAAACAGGAGATGTACCAGCAAAGGGCAGGAAAGGGGAGAGGTTTCAGAAAATATTTCTGTGGTCTAATTAACAATAATTTTTGATTCCCCAGTGAGAAGAACATGAACTCACGGCCATTCAGGCCTGACAGTCCCCTGCAGCAAGAGTTAAGCACGCATCCACAGAGGCAAGTCTGGCATCCAAAAGAAAAAAACCCAGAAGAAAAAGGTGATCTTTTTTGCTTCAAAGTTATTTCAAGTTCTTAAAGCCCAACCAACATTTGCTCTTGATTTTGGTCGGGTGAATCATGGGCAGTGGCCACGGGTCATGCCATTCATTTAGCTGAAAACCCGGGGTCATTTAGAGGGGACACAAGAACTGTTTGTGTAAGAAAATGTGAGGGGATGTCAAGGGGAGTGAGGTGGCATTTCTGAGGAGATTGCTGAGGTAATGGAAGGGAGCCCAGCAGACAATTTGTCTGGGAAATCCGAGGCCCCTGGGAAGCGCAGCCAAGGCTCTGCAGGGGTAGCAGGGAGGGCTCAGCACTCGAGACTCTCTGTGTCCTCCTTCCTCGGCAGCAGGCAGCCAGGAAGGGAGGAGAGGCTCTGTGCGGGATTAAGCCGGAGGGAGCAAGAGGAGGAGCGGCCTCGGGCTGGAGAGGGGCAGGAGAAAGGCCAAGGGAGCTCCCTGGGGCCACCAGGGCCTGTGGGGAACAGAATGGACGCTTGGATGACCAGTGGAGGTGAGGAGTGGATCTGAGTTCATCTACAGGGAAATAAGGAGGGGATACTCTGGAGTGAAAAGCTGAGGTGATGAGTTCACCCACCTGGGCACAAGTTGTGTTTGCACAAAGTGGGACCAGAGGTGAAGGTCAATCCAAAGTCAATCCTGCTTGACCTCTGAATTCCAAGATAAGTTTTACAAGCTGCCAAATGAGGGATTAAAAATACACAAAAATGAAACCGAGAGCATTAATGAGGTTCCTGGGAGTCCATTACATTGTTGTCATAGAATTCTTCATGAGTTTTGATCTTTTGATGACAACAATGCAGTTCTTTATTTGGATTAATCACTCTGTGGGATTTGGGGTTTATCTGGATTTTAAAGGCCTCGTGGTTGCCCTGACACTGCTCAGAAGCTGGTAGGAAAAGCAGAATCACAGATCCTGGTAGGCACAGGGTGTTTGTCCTAGAGTGGATTGTGGAGGAATTGTTTGGGACTTGGATTGTCCCTCTGGGTGATGCTAGTTGCCATGATTTGTATAATTCCGTATATTTGATCTCCTAACACTTCCCAGCCCAGGGGCTTGAGCTGACAGGGCCACACACAGATTGTTCTCTATTGCGGTGCCCAGATTTGGGGTTCGCTGTCAGCTTTGCTAGTTCCCATGAATTATCCCCATAGCCCCGAATTCCCTGCTCAATTCCCACTGCCATAACCTCACAGTGCCTCATGGTGGATATTCTCATGCAGAGCTGCCGCTTGAATGCCAGCTGTGCCAGGAACCAGTAGAGCTTCCAAGGAAGCTCAGCAGCATCAGAATGGGGACAGGTGTATATTCCAAAGAATTTCTATTTAAAACCCTCATCCCCCAGCCCCACTGATGTCCCTAGGGAGCACTTGACAGAGTTACCTGGATTTCAGCAGATTTAATTCCCCCGAGCTCAGGCTACACGTGATATTTTCAAGCAGGAGAAGGCAGGGGCTGGAGGCGCTCCTGGCCCATGCCGAGGCAGTCCCTGGGCCCACGAGAGGACATCTCTCCCTGCAGAATTTCAGTTCTTTCCAGAGCCTCAGCAGTGACTTATGCAAGTTATTTTCCCTCAGGAAAGGGATGGACATCCCTGCCTTCAGCGCGCCTCCAGTGGGACCCACCTGCAAAAGCTTTCCATCCCTTCTGCACTTCCAGCTGGCTCCCTGAAAAGCTCCTACCTTCATTTAAACAAAATTTCATCCCACCCAAATCTTTGATTTGAAGGCATCTCTGCAGGCTGTTGGTTGGGATTTAATATCTGTGAGAGAAGAGTGCCTTGGCTTTAATGCTGCTGCTGGATGATGGACTCAGGCTGGAAGGGAAGGCATTCAGGGTGGCAGAGACATACCTGGCAGCTGCATGGGAGCTCTGGGAGGTCAGAACCGGGAATTGCTGGCTGAGCTCCTCTGCAAGGGGCCCATGCTGCCATCACCAGGAAATGCCAGCTATTCCTTGAGGGGCTTTTGGGCTGTTGGTGGCCTCTGTCCAGGCTGAAGCATCTCCAGGTGCCTGTTCAGCCCCTGGCCCAAGAGCTGGGAGCAACCCTTGAGCTGTGTCCGTGCCAGTGCTGGCCGGGTGCTCCAGCGCCCATCCGCAGGATGTGTGCTTGACACAGGCGGGACACTGCAGGCACAGCCCCTCCCCTGCAGAGCCCAAGGACAAGAGGTGCTGGTTGCCTTTTGGGATCTTCTGGCCTCCTCCTGCCCCGCGTTTCCAGCCAGCCGAGACACGCAGAAACACCAAGGAACATTACTGGCAGCGAGCAGGAGACACCAAGGCCTCTGTGCAGCTCTGGGCCACAAAAGCAGCCCCAGCTTCAGCAGCTGCCATCATTTTGGCCTGGCAATATTCACCTGCAGGAAATGTCCTATTTACTCGAGAGTCAGATTTTAGGATCCCTCTCAACCCCACTATATCCTCAATAGATCCTGTGATCTGGAAGTAAAGACAAAAATTCTCAGCTGAATTTTTAAAAAAGAGGTTTTACCATTGCAGAGCTTTTTTGAGTTGCAAAGCAAGGGGGAGCATCTCACCTGCAGGTGTTGGAGAAGCAGCCTGAGTAGAACCGTGCTCGGCCCCGGCCGAGCGGCTTCTCCCACCCGCGGGTGCTCCAGTCAGCCTCGTTCCACAGGGAGTGGCAGGCAGGAGCCCCACGGGTGTGCGGACACGGGGAAGGGGGAGCCAGGTGCTGCTGTCCGCTGAGGGCTGCGGGGGCTTTGCACACCCGCGGGCAGTGCAGGCTGCACCCGCGGCATGGGGGCACCAAGAGCAGCAGGATTTGAGGCTCCCAGGGTTGGCACAGCGTTCCCCGTTCCACCGAGCAGTTCCAGCCGCTATCCAGCATCTGCACCAGGAGATTCTGCTGCCGTTCTCCCAGGCACGGTTAAGGGCAGAGCCCCGCCTCCTTGAGGCCACAGCGGGATCACGCCCGGAGTCCCACGCCCGCTGCGGCCGGAGCAGGAGCAGCAGCAGCAGCGCCGAGCTTGGCTCCAATGCCCATGCCAGGGTGGTTCCTGCTGCCCACGGCGATCCCAGTCCTGATCAACACCCCCACCTGTCCTCTGTCTTTGGCTCACCCACCCCGACCACCCCATCTGCCCCTCTATTCCTAGCCTATATGCAGCCATATTTAGAAGGTCGGGGGAGTGTCACCCAGCCAGCCATCTTGGTAGTGGGATGGCGCAATTTCCGCCCCTCCTCGGCACCATCTTTGTTAATGGCAGAAGCTACTTCCGGTCTAGCTGCCATCTTTGTTGTGGTAGACTTAAGGCCCCGCCACAAGGGAGTCTTTCTATGTCACCTGCCTGAATCCTGCCCCGACGCCGATCCCGTGCTCTCAGCGCAATTTTCCTCCGCCTTGTCCAGCGTGAGGATGGGGACGGCGGGGTCAGCAGTGCTGGAAATGGCTCTGACCACTACCCAAGTGGCAGCAGGCAGTGGGGTGGAAGCTTGTCTCTGCCGGGGCCCTGCAGAGGCCTCCATCTTGATTGTGACTGTGCTCCCAAGATGGCAGCTCAGCTACCACATGCCTGACCTTCCAATCATGGCGGCAAAAAGGGTGGGAAATCAAGGACCCTGGTGGGTCTAGTGGGTTGCCTGCGCACAATGCCGACACTAATCCCCCCGGTGCGATTTTCCACAGTCTATCCAAGCATGCGGACACGGGACGTGGGCTCAGCGGTGCCGTCGCTCTGCGGGAGCCGGGCCGGGGCCAACAGGCAGCAGCAGCGATGGGGTCGCCTCTCTCTGCCCGGGCCCTACAGCGGCCACCTTCTTGAGTGAGGCGGCAGTCCCACATGGCAGAGTCCCAGTTCGTGGTCGCTTCCGCCATCTTGAGAGCAGCACGAGTGCAGTACCGCTCTCTGCCCACAAGGCGGAGCTTTGGAGACAGGCAAGGGATGGAATACAGGAGAGTCCCAATCCTTCAAAAAATCCTCCTGAATGAATGCCCCAAAAAACCCGAACCAAAACTGAAAAACCTCCTGCCTCTATATTAGTGCAATGGGTGTGCCAATGAGTGTGTAAGAAGTGTGCAATGACTGTGCAAATGAGTGTGCAAGGAGGCCAAGGCGCTGGCTCAGAGGCTGGCTGTAGTGCCAGGCTCTTTCTGCAAAGCGGTGCTTTGGGGATAGGCAAGGGATGGCAAAAAGGAGAATCCCAATCCTTGAAAAAATCCTCTTAAATGAATGTCCCAAAAAACCCTGACCAAAACTAAACAAAAAGCTGCCTCTAACCAAATGAAAATTAAAAAAACCCTTTTGATATTAAAAAAATAAATATTTTTAAAATATTTCTATTCATATTCATAATCTATATATATTTTGTATATTCAATTTCTATTATAGTATAGCACGTATAAAATATTATTATTTATTACATACATATCTCCATATTACTACTGTTTATTTCTATTTTACATATATCTGTAATTTTATATATTATATATTATCATGTTTGTATTTTTTAATATTATTTAAAAGCCCTGCCTCTAACCAAATAGAAACAAAAACCCCCTTTATTTTAAAATATATTTAAATACATTTTTCTATTTATAGTTTTGATATTTATATCTGAAATGTATATTTACATATCTATACTATGTATATTATAGGTTATTATAATAATTACAATAGCATTTATATTAAATACTACATATATACCTGTATTTTTCTATTTTATATACAATTATACTTACATAAATTTAGATATGCATATATATTTATAATTTTATATGTCTGAATATATTTACTGTAAATTTCGATATTTATTTTTTAGTCTCATTTATAAAAAACCCTGTCTGAACCAAATAAAAAACAATAAAACATTTATTTTAAACTATACTATTTTCATATTTATAATTTTTATAGATATTCTTTTATTTACATTATTTATATTATATACTATATATTTAATATAGATTTGTTATATCTGTTTATATTTTATATTTATACAACTATAGCTATATTTTTATTTTTATATTCCTTATATGTTTTCCCTGAACATAGAATTATTTTCTCCTAATAATGCAAGAAATCTCTCAGAAACAACCTGTCACCACTGAGAAACCTATCTGCAGTTTGAATTCCAAACGCCTCTACCAAATCAATCTCAGGAAGCTGGGAGTGGGAGTTTTGTTTCACAAGAGAAAAGGCCCACAGTTTCGAACCAGCAGCCAGTGGCCAGGAGGAGTCAACTGCTTGCTAAAATTCCAAATGGATCACGGTGTCTCCCAGACCCAAGCTGCATCCACCTGTAACCCTGGCTGCTATTGGAGTGCCAAACGCCTCTTCCAGACTGATCTCAGAAACCAGGAAGGGTGAGTTTTGTTTCATAGGGAAAAGGGCCACTATTTACAACAGTCTGCCTCTCTCGCAGTGTGAATTGAAAACGAAAGCTTTTCGCCTACGCCCTTTATAAAGAACTGCTCCCAGGATGAGAAAGTCTTTCTGGCCAGAGCTTGCCCCTGACGCGAGGAAGCTGCTATTAGCACGGCATTGCAGGGGCACTTCTCGCTCCTTGACTATGTGCTCAGCACTCTCTGAATTCGCTGCTAGCTCCACGGTCCTTCTCAGCTGCAAGTAGCAGTGCTCACAGTACATAGAGCTTCGCAAGGACCGAAGACCTGGAGGGACATACTGCACTCGAAAATGAACCAGGATTTCCTGTAGAAATATTGGTAGACGTGTTCTACACTGCCCCTTCTCGTCAGCCATCTTGTGCTCCTGCTGCTGCTTCTGCTGTGAGGAATCACTCCTTGAAAGACGAGCGAGAGCGTCTTTCTGGGTGCATTGCACTGAGTGAGAGCTCGCTAGGGACTTTTGGATGTAAAACTTTTTCCACCTCCAAAAATACATGGAGAAGTCTTAAAAGTTTTGGTTTTATTAAGAATACTTAGGTCCAAGTATTGCTGGTATTGCTGTCCTAAACACTGGTTTAGAACACAGGTTTCAGTCTGAAATTGACTGCTTGTTTCTGTCTTTTTGCCTAGTAGCAATCTAATTCTAAGGTAATTAGATGTAGGAAAAACATAAACTACATCTCAGGTTAGGTGGGATAATTGGCTCGGAAGGAAATGGAATTCAGAATTTGGAAAGAATCTAAAATAAGCTGATGTCACAATCCGAGATTCCCTTGGGTTCCAAATCCTTTCATTTGTGTTTTTGTGGGCTATTTTGAAGGCGGTGTACCATTGAAGCCATGATTTAGCTGCGGTGAGACCTGCTCTGCTGTAAAAGCATTATTTTCTCAGTGAGCATGGACAACAGTTAGAGTGTCATCTTTTAAGATTCCCTGCACTCCACTTATGGTGGCAAAAGCAGTGCCTTGACTGTAATCATAAAAGTGATTACAGTTTCATTGCTTTGACATCATGTAGGATGCTTCCTCCATCTGCTGTGGTCAGCATTAAGTAACAGATTTCTCAGTTTCTAGGAAGAGTCTAGCAAACAATCACCTTGCTCCTTCTCTTGCATTTATTCATCACTGCTATGCTGCTACACAGACAGATAGTCTGTTTATGATTCAACAATTCAATGGGACATCAAGTAAATAGCAAAGCAAAACTTAACTACGGAAAGCACTATAAGGGCCAGAGATTAGCTTGGATCAATGTGAGGTTTCTGGGGACCTCCGGGTGCCTCTTGTGCACCCACACTGTCGGGCTACTTCTTCTTTTATGTAAAAAGCAAAGCGGCTAATAGTAGCTGTAAAGTTATTTATTGCAGAAGCACATCAGTCTCAAATGCAGAGTCAAAGCTAACAAAGTCCATTCCAGGTTCTAGCTCCAAGTCCCAAACAGAAGCAGAAGCTTCCCGTGGTCCCAGCAGGGCCGGAGGAGCCGGGCAGCTCCTATCTTCTTCTCGGGTGTTGATTTCAGCGGCGAAAACATAAGCAGAGCAAAAGCTGTGGCATAAAAGCAATGGCTAAAAGCAATGGCAAAGCTGCAGTGGCAAAATGCAATGGCAAAATGCACATGGCATAAAGCCATGGCATAGAGCCCCACCTCTCCCTGATGCATGTTCTTTTATAGAAAGTTTCCAACTAGCTAAGACACAAACTCGGACCACTACTTCTTAATCTATTAGAATTCTGGTTTCTTAGCACGCCAGGCTACGTATAGACTACGTTCATGGCCTATCTTGTTCTAATTGAAAAATGTAAGCAATATTCTTAACTCTAACTCTATTATGTCTAAAGCTAAGTTCTTGGAGCCTCTAAGAAAACACTAGCATGTTTTTCAACCTTCACTAGAACATGTACTACTTCTCAGGCATCTAAGACCTTTTACTCCCTAAAAGCACTTAAAACTTATTCCATTTACTTACTTATTTTCTCTCTCTTCTGTTACAGCCTAAGTCTTCATCTCTGCCTTATAAATGAAAGGCCTAATACACTTTAATCCATCTAAAGATTTCAATTCAATTCCTGCACTCTGATTTGTCTCTGAAGAAATCAGAGAGACTCCTGACTTACTGACTCCAACAGATCAAAACAGGTATTCTCCTAGCATTGTTTACAAACGAGTCAGCATGTGAAACAGAAGGCACAATGTAGTTTGGGCCTTGTTTTGGGCATGCCCGGAAGAAGGAAATTCTGATTTCACATATGGGAAAAGAAATGTTGACAGTTGAATGAGATTGTTCATACCCCAGAAAAGGTTGCTTTGAAAGGTTGTGGAAGTCCTGTTAGGAAACATGGCTTTACAAGTCCTTTCCACCAGGAGACAACAGCTGCAGAACATCTGGGTGTGCCAGTGTTGAGAGCACCAGCAAAGATCAAAGTGGAGAAGTTGGTGAACAATGGCAGTGGCCTGGGGGAGAGCAAGTGGGGTGCTGGCTGTGGGACCAGGGGAGTCCTGACTGATTTAGGAGGCGTGTGATGGTCTGTGCCAGCAAGCGGAGTAGTGCTGTGGCCTTGGCACACTGCGAACACTGGAATTCAGTGGGGTCACTGGGCAGGCTGAGTGTCTGAGGTGCTGGAGGGCCCCAGGTTGCCCACATGTAAACATCCAGTCTCACTCTTGCCAGCCACAGAAAGGAGCAGGATGTGGCTGCTGGCGATGCCTGTCATGTATATGTAGTGTATATGCGTGCTATCCCAGCCTGCTGGGAACACTTCTTCTTTGGGACTGCTTGGGCTGAGGGAGAGAAAGCAGTGGTAGTTTCTGAGGTTTTGAGTTTGCTCGAGTTTCTCAGGCTGTTTCTGGAGCCACCCAGAGTTCTCTTCCTTGACGCATTTCAAGTCCTGCTAATTTTCAAAATTCAAACAGACACAGCCCTAAGCTAGTTGATCTGACTTCAGAGCTACTCTTACACTGAGCTGTTGGATGATCTGATCTCCTGAGATGTCTTCCATCTCAGTTTATGACCTGGTTCTTGTGAAAAGTAGGATCCAGTAGCCTGGAGAAGAGAGGTTTCTGGAGAGACAGTATTGTGGCCTTTGAATACGTAAAGAGGGTATAAGACAAATGGAGAAAGACTTTTTAGGAAGGTTTGCAGAGACAGGACAAGGGGCCATGCTTTCAAACTGAGACTAGGTTTAGACTGGCTAAAAGGAAAAACTTTTCTACAATGAAGCTGGTGAGACACTCAAACGGGTGTTCCAGAGAAGTTGTGGATGCCCCATCATTGAGAGTGCTCCTTATCAGTTTGGCTAGTCTTGAGCAATTTGATCTACTGTAAGATCTACCTGGCAAGGAAGTTGGACTAGATGATCTTTAATCACAGACTGTTGTATGATTCCGTGAAAGACAGAATGCAATAAAGTTCATAATTCAGATTTTGGCGCAGACATATTTATTATTTCTCACTTTATGCATCATTGCAATGACAACTTGTTAGCTTCTGAAATGATTAGCTGAGATTGATTTCCTTCCTTAGTTTCATTTTTCCTGTTATTCCTTCACTCTTGGACTTTTTTTTTCACTAGATTTCCTCTTTCAGTAAACTGCCCTTAAGTATCACTTTGCTCCCCACCTGGCTTTATTTTTTTTCAATGACACCTTTTCACTGGTTCGTTTTGGGCCTTTGCTGCTTGAAGTCCAGCAGCCTCCTTGTCTGAGCATTATGGAGCTTTCTTTACAGCTTCATCACTATGCAAAAAGCCATAAATTACTGTGTTCCATCTCACATACCATCAAGTATCACACTAATATTCCCTCTGCTGAATAGCTGGTTGGCTTACATAGACCAGCCAAAAACCAGGAAATCCAGATGGCAGCAAGAATCTTGTAGACTACTCCCGCTGTTCATTTAAATTCTGGAGAAGTCACGTGAGGTATCACATTCTCTTGAAAGAAGTGTCTACCATCTCGGACATTCTAGAATGGGCTATTAATATTGTCATGAGTTTCTGGCTAGACCTTTTAGTATGCAAATTCAAATGATCTGAAATGATAGAACTTCAAGAATTTTTTTTTTCCCAGAATCGAAGTATGATGGAGTTCCATAGGGAGAATCTTAATCTTAGTTATTCTATTCCATCTCACATCATGGCTGGGGGCAGGGAGAAGGGAGTATCTTTGGGGGACAATGGGTTCCGGTGTAGTCAGTAAGCTGGGCAGAGGAGCCATCAGGTATTGTCTGTTGTTGGGGGGGGGGAATTCATGTGAACTCTTCCTTTCTTGTACCCTGCCACTAGTATTGTTGCTAAAATTGTTTGTTTTCTCATCCAAGTGACAGAATCAGCACACTTAATGAGGGATGAAGAGGGAGCAGCGACCTCAGAACAGGAGGAAGAAGAAGCAGAGCCTGCTGTCCTCCAGAAGAAAAAAACACTACCAGCCAACTTTGCATCATCTGTGAACTTCCTGGGCGTGTACTCTATCCCCTTGTCCAGATCACTGAGCAAGATATTAAACAGGACTGGGCCCAAGACTGAGCCTTGGGGACCAGCTGGATGAACTCTATTTCCCACCACTCTGTGGGCCTGGCCATCACCCAGTTTGTCACCCAGCAAAGAGCCCACCCATGCAAACCATAAGCAGACAGTTTCTTCAGGAGAATGATGTGAGACTCATTGCAAAAAGGATCAGGGAGATGCCTAGGAAGAGTCTCAGGTGAATCCAGGAGACTATAGTGGAGGACTATTCAGTTTTCCAATCAATTTGCTTAAAAAACTCTACAAAACCGTAATAAAAAAACAAACAAACAAACAAACAAAAAAAGCAGACCAAACAAACACACAAAACCCCCCAACCAATAATCACCAAAGAGACAAAAAAAGCCCCCAAAAAAGCCCACCAAAAAACCCACCCAAAACTGAAAAAAAAACCCCAAACCCAACACAAAAAATCAGGGTGAATGTTTTTAGTAACTTTAAAAATAACAAAACAAAACAAAACAAAAAAACCCCAGAAAGTCACATTTCTAAAGGTGCTGTCCCAGCCTCTTCTCTCAGCAGGGACGACATCCTGAAGTGGAGCCAGTTGGAAGAGAGCGGGACGGGGCAGCACCTGGGCCATTGTCACAGGACGGCCCTGTGGCTGCCCCATTGCCAAAACCTGGACACATAAATCAAACACAGGTATGCACATGTGCTTAGACACAGCAAAAATATATTTGTCTGAAAAGAATACAGGTCCATTTCTATCACTGGAAAGAGCATAATGCCTCGTCTCAGCTTTCTTTTCAGTCATTACAAATGTTTCGAAAATAAAGGAGTGCAGAAAATGGAAATATCCAAGATCAACATGAGGACCAGTAACAAAGATTCCATTTTTGAAACTGCATTGGGAATCCTCTGCAGAAATTGACTCAGAGCTCTAAGATTTACAAAAAAGACCAAGAGGATTGGAGTCAATACAACACAGTGTCTGCAGACTTCAGCTGGTTGCCTTGATTTCTCAAATATGATGGAGGAAGCACCTTAGCAACTACAGCTGCCAGTTCTCTCAGGGCCCTGACATGCCTCTGGGTGGGTCCCATGGTCTTGCATGCTCAGGTTCCTCAAGTGGTCTGAAAGCTGACCTGCTACTATGGGTTAGAATCAAGTCCACCAGTCCAATAACCTGAGAGATGTGGAAATAGTGACTGGCAGAGTAAATTGAGACCAACACTTGTTGAGTACCTCAACCTTCTCTTTGTCTGTTGTCACTAGTGCTGTCTGGCTTATGGGGGTGGGGGGGAATAGGGAAGGTGTGATAGGTTTCTTTTCATCTTCCTTTTCCCACTGAAATACCCGTAGGTGCCTTTATTATTCTTAGTTTTGGCATGCTTTTCCAAATTCAGCTTCAACTCAGCCTTAGCTATACTGATCCCATCGTCACACACTCGTGTTAACACTCTATTTTTCCCATGATTTGTCTCGGTGTGTATTGTCTGCATATTACCTACTTGCATCACATCTATTAATTTTCAATAACCTTCTGGCTTTAAATTGTTTTCAAAAAAAACCTTTTTGAACCTTTTCACCTCAGAAATTCACCTGGGAAGCCCCAAATCCCCAAAATTCACCCCGAAGTCCCCCCTGGGATGCTCAGCACTCACCTGGCAACTCCCAAAATTCCACAAACTCACCCCAAAATTCACGGGGGACCCCCAAATCCCAGGGCTTCACCCCAAAATCCCACCTGCAACCCCCAAAATCCCTCAAATCACCCCCAAGACCCAGTCCCCCCAACACCTCCCAAATTCACTCCAAAATGTCTCCAATCCCCCTCAAAACCCTCCCAGATACCCCCAAATCCACCAAATTCACTCCCAGACTCATCTGGGACTCCCAAAAATCACCAAAATTCCCTGGAAAATCCACCTGCATCCCCCCAAATTCATCCCAAAATTCTCCCACGACTTCCAAATGCTCACCTGGATACCCCAAAATCGACAGAATTCACCCCAAAATCCGTCTGGCATCCCCAAAACTCACCTGAGAACCCTAAAATTCACATGTATACCCTAAACTTCACCAAATTCACCCCCAAATTCCCCTGAGATCCCTAGAATTCCAGAAATTCCCCCTAAAATTCAACTGGGACTCCCCACATTCCACAAATTCACCCCAAACCTCGATACCCGGGATACCCAAAATTCCACAAATTCTCCCCCAAAATCAACCTAGGACCCCTCAAAACTCACCTGGATCTCCCCAAATCCCCGCCCCCCCCCCCCCCCCCCAATTCACCTGGGCACCCCCAAATCCCCAGAATTCAACCCCAAATTCACCTGGGACCCCAAAAACCTCCAAATTCGGTCCAAAATGATTGGCAACTTTACACACTCCGTTTTCCCACAAAAGGATCTAGAGCCCTGTGCGCTTCGTATACAAACTAAATGCAAAAAAACTTTCTATTCATTCTCAGCAAAAAGACTTCCTATTCCTCCTTCTTTTGGACAAAACTGCCTTCACTTTCAAACTTATTCTCTTGCTCACTTACCTGCATAATGCTTAGTCCCTGTTCTGCATGCTCATTTTCTTCACTTTTACAAGGAATCCTCTCCTCATCTTCTTCTTCCTCTGCTTCTTCCATTTCCTGTGCCAAGATCACCTGTTTCTCTGTTAGATTTCTTTCTCTAGCTGATTTTTTGACAACTGTCCCTATCTTCTGGCACCGCTCGCTCGAGAGAGGCGATTGTCCCGCTCTGCTCTGGGCTGGGACTGCGCTCTCTTCAAGCCCTGGGGGCAATTTTGGATGCCACAGCGTCAGAAAGACCTCAGGCTATTGGAGAAATGTCCAAAGGAGGGACACAGGGATAGCGAAGAGGCTGGAGGGAAAGCCATACAAAGAGTGGCTCAGGGCATTTGGTTCAGCTGCAGAGAGGACACTGAGCTCACACCTCACTTGGGACCTCTCAGCTCCTCCCAAGGGCAGCACAGGGACAGCTTTGCTCTCTGCTCTCTGCGACCAGGGACAGGAGCCAAGGGAATGCCAGGAGCTGTGTCAGGGGACGATTAGGCTGGCTATCAGGGAAAGGTTTTTTTCCTCAGAGGCTGGTCGGGCACTGAATAGGTTCTCCAGGCAATGGGCACAGCCCCAAGGCTGCCAGAGGTCCAGGAGCGTTTGGCCAATGCTCTCAGGGATGCAGAGGGTGGGACTGTTGGAGTGTCTGTGCAGGGCCAGGAGTTGGACTTTGACGATCCCTAGGGGTCCCTTCCGACTCAGGAAACTCTTCCCATTTTCCCCTCTTTCCTCTCCTTGCACAATGCTCTCAGCTTACTGTTCCACCGCATGTTCCACTTCTGAAACCTCCGCTACTTCTTTCCAGTTCAAGCACAGTTCTACTGGTTACAATCCAAAGATAGACAGATTGGAAAACAACCAAAAAGAAACACCTGTTTGGAATGTCGTGCTCTTATCTGCATCTCGAACTATGAAGTCGATTGTGCCTTGCAAGTTCTAAAAGCAAAACAACAACAAAAAACACCCGTTTTAACATAGGGATTTGCTTTCTTCTAAGAAATCCATATCCCTTCTCAAAATGGATCTATTTCAGGAAGAGATCATCTTGAATAGATCACTTACTATCTAAAGAACCTGGAAGGCTCAAATCCGTAATGATAAGCCTGTTACCTTGTCGTTTTCTGTTCCAAAGGCAAATGAATTTGCTCAAGTGCCGTTTGTAACAAGGACAGAGCTCAAAGTGTGGCTCTGAGAAATGTTTTGGTTTCCCTCTCCTATCTCTATCAAAAGCACTTTCTTCAATGGCTGAAACAATACTTGATACAGTCTGAATTTTAAAGGTCATGAAAATTTTCTCCAAAGTGAAAAATTAATATAGCAGTCAGGTTTGAAACCAACGGGAATTTTTGTTTTACCTGTTTGAAGATTCCCTTCACACTAAAATGCTGGCTGATGGATACCTAGAAGAAATCAATTCCCACAAAATGCTTCTGGGTAAGCCATTACATCATCCATTACAATTTGCTTCAGTGTCCCGTTCCTGTCCAATTGAAGGTCCCTGTTTAAGAGACTCAAGTACGGAGAGAAATAAAATTTAAAATGACTACAGTGCCTTTAAATCTAAATCGAACTTCCTTATCAATCTCATAAAACCTTTAGGCTAAATGTTGCCATTGATCTGTTTCTACTGAACACAATCACGTCCTGGCTTGTTAGAGATTAGTTCATTACAAAGAAAGAAACGCACAGAAGTTAAAATATTTCCAAAGAAGCATTTGACATCCTTCCTTTTGGATGGGGAACCATTCCAACACTGCTTACATAAGAGGTCAAATGACTGTCTTCCATGTTAGTTCTGCACTGTGCTCAGCGGAGCCTTTCTGGTTTATTTGCCTTTGACTTGGACATAAAGCTGAGTCTTGATTCAAGAAAAAATCAATATTCACACTTGGTTTCATTTACACGGACATTGGCTTGGTCTCCTAAACAAAGAAAATGATGGGGAATTTTTGTAGGAGTTCAGATAGGTAACATTCTCTTTCCACAACCTGGCATTGTATTTTCACTTGGTCTCTTACCTCCGGCTATGTTTTAACGGCTCAAATTATTAGGAAGAGTATCAAACCTCCAGCTCTAACCACAGTCCCACTGCGAGGTGTGTGAAGGTATGTGCATCTGCCCCTCAGGTCCATACTGCTCTTCTAATGTGCCTCTGATCGAGCAGGTAGGAAAGACCTCCTGGGTGTGTGAACAGTGCTGCTTCCTCTATGGCTTCAGAGCTGCTGCTAAGATCTTCAGGAAGGAGAGCAGTATTGTACCCATTTTTAGATGGTTTTTAAAGTTGCCAGTGCTTGGCTGTCTTAAACATCTGAGTTCCTAGAACTTTGAATGAGATCAAATCTATGAGTGAAGTGATGATGGTGCAGACCAACTTCTGATTCCAGTGATCCAAGAATCTGCACTACTACTTTTACCTTCTGAATAAGGCATGGATGTGATGGTATGCACAGTAATACTGATGTGCTATGGTTTTTGAATGCTGGCAGTCTTTCTTTGTCCCATTCCTAAAGCGTGGGCATTATTTGCCTTAACCTTGTTCAGTAGGGACATTATTCTATATTCTTACATGAAGTGAAAAGCACTCTTTTTCCATACCTTCACACAACAGCATTAAAACAAGGCCTAAGTAGTACAACCAATATTCAAAGATGCAAAGCAAAGATGCTCTACCTTTTAAGTTTACCATACAAAATTCATACCTTGTTCTAATTTGATCTCAAGAAGAAAGGGTGTTCTCCAAATACTCCTTCAGCTCTTCCTCACAGCTCACCGTTTTCCTTTTTTCTAAGATTGTATCCAGATCACTTTCATCATCTAAGGCCACATAAAAAAGCTAGTAAAAATGGTTTCGTAGATACTAAAATCTCCCCAACTATTTAGGATTCAAGGAAGTTAATTGTGCACATATCTTCTACACCCAGAAGAGAAAGCTACCTCAGCAAAACTCATCGCCTATGAAAATCTTCCTAGATAATGAACACCTCTGACACTGCCACCCCAAGTTGGTGTTCTGAAACAATGAGAACCTCACATCCAATCAAACTCTAGACCTGCACAAGATCTCGTCATAGCAACTTGCAGCCACTTTCTACAGAAAGCAGCAGTGATCTCTATCACTGTTGCCATACCAACAATAAGACAGGACTGTCCATTCAGCATGAATCAAGCAGTTAGCAAAAATGCACCTGACAGAATGAAACTGAAGAGTAGAAATTCCCATCTAAAAGTCAAAGATTACATTTTTAATTTTATAGCAGGTATTTTGAATTTCAGAGGGCTCTTTGCATTAAGAAGTCCTGTCTTTATAGCACACCCTTGTTTTTATGTTTCTACCTGGATTATGGCCATTTAGCCGTCTCCTTCAAATCACTCCAAAGAAAAACATTCAAGTGGACAAGTTCTTTCTAAACTGCTGGAAGGTGAAATGAATGAGTAAGAGGATATGTAACATGATAAAAGGCTGCCTGGAATTTTACGACTGGTATCCAACATGGTGCCTTCTATCTGGAGAGTAAAAAAAAATCAGTCTCCAAGTAAACTGGTAAGAATGCGGATTCTCAAAACTTCTGTTTATTCTGGCACCATAAAGCACCAAATCACATTCTATCATTTATCCCTTTAGAAACAACTGCCCGACTTTTTTTATGTATAGAAAAGATTGGAAGACATTTGGGAGATCATGTCCAGCTATTCCTAAAGTCTGATCTTAAGCAGACTGGGCCATACGTCATTCATCGCTATCCTATGTATTTCAGATAGAAATGATCATAAAAATACAATCTATTTCTATTACAAATAATAAACACAAGAATTATGAACACTTCCACATGAAACTCTTCCACACCAAACTGTTGCTCTGGAGTGTTTTGTCACACTATGGACCTCTTTCTAAGGTGACATCAATAGCCTACCACGCAGAAGGCATTGCAGGTGGGAGCACAGGAAGAACAGACTAATCCCAAGGAGTGATGAAGATATATGTCATCAAATAAAAGAAACGTACATCCACGTGCTCCACTTCTTCTTCAAACCTACATTTTCGTTTCTCAGTCATCTGAAGCATGTTGGAGTGCACAACTTCAGCATCTTCTGCTGTGCAAATGTTCATATCTAACAGGGTCATCTGAAGGAAAAGAAGAACAAATTATTGACATGCACAGAAGAAATACTGTGTGGCTTTCAGAGAGCCTGGCTAAACGTAGTGTTTCTTTTCTTGTGATGGACAGAGATAGATTCAGCCTCCTACATGCCATATTAGATTAGTAAACAATACCATCTGGTTGGACACAAAGGGAGAAATTGAGGCAGAGGTGGAATTTCTTTCCCAAGAGAAGACAGATTTAGCACAAGGGCTGAGGCGCCTTGCATCGTCCACATTCATGTAGGACAGCACTCCCTTCATTACTGGCATTTGTTACGGCTTTTCCACATTTCAAGTACAAACACCAACTACTACCAACCAAAGGGATGGCTTACTTTTTGAAGAGAGTAAGGCGGAGGTTAAAAAGGAATTCCACTTGTTATCTCAATGTCTGGTGCATCCTCAGACGCATTTTACTCTAATGACACATTGGACCACGGCTATCACAGCCAAAAGCTGTGGCACTCAACTTGCACATCTGCCCTTTCTCCTGACATTTGCCCTCGACCAGCTCATACTGGATGCTCATTTTCTCCACGCACTCCACATTAGGGCTGTCTGAATGATACGGAACAGACCACAGTCAAAATTCCCATCTTTCACAGTGCAGTGTGACATGGAAACATGACAGAGGCCATGTGCTGAATCTCAGCACACGGAACAGATGCCAGCAGTGCCTACAGACACCAGACACTACCAGCCAAAGAAATCAAGACATTTTCATACACAGCTGTTTATCATTATGCTTCAAAGTAGCAAGGTACTTACAATCGCTACCAACTTCTTTGCTATCATACAGGCTACAAACATCCCAACAGGATGTGCTCTGGAGCAAGAGAAGGCAGACACAGAGCGGGAAGGCATGCTGCAAGGACACAGAGAAAGGAAGTATCTCCAATACTTCCCTTCTTCTTCTCCAAGAGTTAAAAAGGAGTATTTTTGTATGATTGAGAAGGGATCCATGTCAAAATTAACTTTTGATTTCCCCCAGATTCATTCTAACCGAGCCAGTTCCTGCTAGATCTCCCCATGTACTGGCCAAAGGAAAGCCATGCCACAGGCAGCTTCTTTGGCTCTTACTGCCACCTCCAAGCAACTGAGAAGGTATGTGGCAACACACGGAACAAAGAATAGAGCAAACATGCACTCTCAAAGCAACTGTCTGCCTCATCGTTGCCCGGGAGAAAAGAAAATATTGCTTGAATTCCAGACTGTTCTTAGGATTTCCCGACCTACCTAGACTTTTGTTTCAATTCTCCAGAGTTCTGCACCATTCGTTTCCATCAGATTTGGCATGTGTTGGAGGCAACAAGGTGCTATCAAAGTAGGAAACAAGAGTCAGGTATCCTAAAATACAAACCAGTCAGTACTTCAAATATAAAATTATGAATCTGAATATCCATACTACTGGGCTTTCTTTTATTTACAGCCATCTTGGCAATGAAAATAAACCTGAGATTGTTGTTGTTCAAGGCCAACTGTTTACTGCCCGATAAGGAACTAACTGTCATCTACCTCGTTCCTACATCCACCGTAAAAAACCTCCCTGTAATGATCGTAATGCATTGCACCCACACCAATGTGTCTTGTGTTCAGGATGGATATTCAAACGTAGCAACGTTAGATTTCTATCCAGACTCCTCTCTTAAATTATTCCGCAAATAAAATCCCACGCCATGGAGAAAAAATGCCTTGACAAAAGCACCAACTTCTAGCTCTCCACCCATCTTTGCCCATTTCTACTATGTTTCAAGATTTGTTTCTGCATTCCTCCATTTTTAGAGCCTGATCACCACCTATTAAGTGTAGCTGGGGCACTGAAAATCAAGAATGCATTTTTTCCATTCAAAAGGGCTGTACAGAAATAGATGTAGACCCTGCCTTACTGCTGCATTTAGCAATCACACATTGACAGGAAGCAAAGTGCATTTTGTAGCCAAGTCCTTCATTAACTCCAGCAACAATTGTTTTCCTTCATGCTATACCCTCTTTTGCCATACCCGATATATTGCAAAACCTTCAGTCTCTCTTCACTAAGTACCATCTGCTCCTTTATCAACTTTTCCATTTCCATATTCACAGTTGGGGGATTCTGTATTTCTTCACTTGCCATAAATTCTCTGCAGGATGGAAAGTAGATATGTAGAATGGAATCACATGATATATGTGATATCATACGTGGATTATGTAGAAAGAAAAAATGATCAAGTATTACTTTGATAGAAACCAAAAGTGAACGCTAGCCACTTTGTGTTGCTCATTGTCCAAAAGAAGACTGACAAATTTCTGACCTGAAACTCTGAACTACACACTTCTTTTGCATGAGCTTCCAGTCCTTGACTCTCCCTTGCCATTTCAGTTGATGCCATTTTTCTTTCTCAAGCTCTGATTTCATTCGATTCAAGAGTAGCTTGGCAGTTGCCCTCTCATTATCCAGCAGTGCTCTCTTTATATTCTTTGTATTAAAAAATAAAACCAGAAGTAGAAGCAGCATACAACAGGCAAAAACAAACCAAAAATTGTCTCTTCTACAGAAAATGAGGGGAGAAAAGAACACAAATGATAACCAATACCCTGCCAAGTAGAAATTTCTTCTATATTTCCGTGATTGATAGGCAGAAAAAATGAATTTCATCTGGGGAAAGAAAGACATTCTAGGAATATTCAGACTGCTATCTTGCCCCAGGTAAAACAGTTACCATGGCCTTAGCGTTAATGAGCTTGTGAACATCAGCTGCCAAGAGGAAGGACATTTCCTCCAGTTTCACACAATACTTGGTCAGTACATCTGCTATCTGTGCAATCAAAGAATACAGAAAAGTAACAACAATGAAAAGCAGAACTCAAATATCAATTTCCCAAGTTAAAATCTACATGAACAAGACAATTTTTCCATTCAAGTGAATTCGATTTAATTAATTCATTAACTACATAAGTATCATTCTCACGTTCAAGAACAGAATTCAAAGAATCAACGTTGCTTCTTCTGAGACATTGAAGCCTGAGTAGATCCCAACTTCAAATCTAGTAGGACGCCATGAAAGCAATACCTGCTACATTTAGTACATGTAAACTACAAAGACATCTAGAACAGCTCTAAAAGATGAACAAACCCATGAACTTTGAAGGAGACGCTAGCAAGAAATGTGGAAATAGGCTTTATCTGCCCAGTGCTTTTCCCAAAAGCACGGGCACTCCTTGGCGTCAGTGAGAGTCTCTGTCTCATTATTCAGCAGCTGGCTTAGGGTAAAAAAGGATGCATGCAATCACTTCATTCCTGTTCATGACATAAACTTACTGCATCATCATGGAAGCCATTTACTTGGAAATATAGCCTAAAAAATAGGTGTCAGACTGGGTACATATCTAGATTGCTATGAGCAAAACCAATTTCTTTTTAACAGGAAAGCCATACAACATGCCTGCCATGGCAAATATTAGTCTACTAGCCCTGCACTTCAACGGGCAGTGAGCAGTTCATGACACCAAATTTACGTTTGGCAAGGAGACAGTCTATTTATTACAAGCCCCTAGTTCTAGAACCAAGAATTCAGGAGTTGCTCATTCCCAATGAAAATCGGTCCATTTCATACCTTTGGGGTTTTATGCTTCTGTTCTTTACCTGTCTTGAGTGTGGCTTTCTTGTGAAGTCACTGATGGGTCTTTTTCCAACACATTTCTGCTGATTACACGGTAATTGCATGGCATCAGCAGACATCTTGGAATGTCTCTTGAAAGTATGTATGCTTTTTACTCTTCCTACAGGACCTTGTCTTCTTCTTTCCTTCACCCAAAAGGTGGGCTAAGTGAGCCTTCAAAGAACCATCATCTCAACAATTAGAATTCTTTCAAACCTACTGAATGGAGAACAGCGACAAAAAAATTTTAAAAAGACTAGTACGTGAAAGACAGCAGAAGAGAAAGGTAAAATTATGAATCCTACATGCCACATGCATAACTCTCTTCATTCAAGGCTATTTTCAAAATGAGAAAAAAAATCATCTTTTCCTCAGAGAGGAAAAGTGGAGTAACTGGATTGTGTTGCCTTGCCTACAGTTACCAGAAAAGTCAACAGCAGAGTTGAAAACTCCTGAAGTTGGCTAACCACACCTCTAAATGTTTTACTACTGTGTTATGATTCTGTCTTCAGTTAATAGAACCCGATATACAACAAAGAGATGGGAGCACATGGAGATGCATTGGAGAGCCTACGCTGGAGGTAACACATTCGTTTTTTACTCAAACAAATCCAAATTAGAAACGTTGAAAATGACCTGGGGCCATTTCAACAGCCAGCAAACTAACACAACCAACCTTTGGCTTTTATTCAATCCTTTGTTTGTTTTACCTGGACCTTGAAGATCTGTCTGCAGCCTTCCTCTCTGCAAATATATCACACTCGTCCTATTGAGAACCCATGGCTCATCACAGCTGCTTCGCCACGCCTGCTTCCAGAAGAACTGGCAACTACAAGCTGGGAGCCAAGAGATACAACACTTCACTTGGAAAAGGGCCTTCCATGAATCCTAGAATCCCAGAATGGTTTGGACTGGAAGCGACCTTAGAGACAGATACTCTTCTTCCCACATCCTGACATGGGCAGGGACACTTTTCCACTAGTCCAGGTTGCTCCATGTCCGCTCCAGCCTGGCCCTGGACACTTCCTGCCATGGGGCTCCCACACAGCCTCTTTGAGCAACATGTGCCAGGCCTCAGCACACACACAAGGAAGAATTCCTTTCCAATATCCCAGCTACCCCAGCCCTCTTGCAGTTTGAAGCTATTCCCCCTTGTCTTGCGAGTCCAGACCCTTTTCCAAAGTCCCTCCCCAGCTATCTTGGAGCCCCAGCAGGCACTGCAAGGGGCTCGAAGGTCTCCCTGGAGCCTTCTGTTCTCCAGATTGGACACCCTTAGCTCTCCCAGACCGTCCTAGAGCAAAGGAGCTCCACCTTTCAAAGCACCTTAGCAGCCTCCTACCCGTGAAACTCGATGCCACCACTGGCCTTCCGGGCCCTACGGATATCGCTTCCGGTGCCGCTCGGGGTCACTCCCGGCTCTCTCCCTGCCCCCCATGGGGCCCTCTGGCGATGCCACTCGGACACCACTCCTGCCGCTGTCAGAACAACAGGGGGTGGGGGACCAGCCCAGCCTCATCCACAATCCACAGTGTCCTCGGTGGCTGCTGCGGGCTCATGGCAGCCCACACACCCGGAAGCAGAGCTCCAAACACAGAGGATCATAGCCCCACATTTGTGTTCATCTCTGCACAAGGCAGGCCAAACTTGCTATGCCGTGACTTTTCAGTTCAGCACGAGAATGAGAATACACCTGCGCCATGGGGGAGGAAACCTCTAAAGACTCCCTCATACATGGTCGCTCAACTTAATGTCTAGGCACATGCCATTCCTGAGGCTACGCTAAAGCCTTTTTTACCTTGCGGGTAAGAAATGCCATTGTTCCGGTGTGCAGCTAAAGGCGCAGCACAGGCAGGCCAGGGCAAAAGCTGGGGCAGTGCCCTTCCTCACACCTTCGCTGTGCTGTACTCCATGCAGCTAGAGCAAAGGGAGAAGGACGCGAGGAAGAAGAAGGCATTCTTAAAGTAGCCCTCTGTCAGAAGCCCTGAAAGGGCGCATAACACACGGTGTCTTGCTGCCCTCCATTCTACATACTGGCAGCTCCCTCTGCCGACTTGCAAAAGTTGCTACCAGACAGAGGCGGCCAGATTGAAGAGGCAGTGCCTAGGTTCACCTTCTACTTATTGCACGTAAGCCACGTCCAGCTGCTCGCTGCACTCGGTATTTACCTTCTCCGCGGCACTTACCGTGGTGCTGTGTGCAACTCGGCGCCTAGAAGTGACTGCCAATGTTTCCACAGCGGGCTGCAAGGGAACCACGGAGCAGCACAAGCAGCAGTGCTTCAGTTTGCTCCTTCCGACTGCTAAGGGCACTTGGGAAGGCAAGGGAAAGGCAGCCAACTTCCTCTCCTAGTAGCCTGTAATGTGGTGCACACAAGCACGGGACTTGTGCGGCTTTGTTCTCCACCCTCGCCCATGCCTGGCGCTGCTTTCACTTGCCGGCGGCCAGAAGCCGCTGCAGGGGCGTCCCACAGCCAGCAGTGTGCCGGCAGCCAAGCACTCGAGAACGCTGCTTCTGCCCAAGTCTGCCTAGGGCGTGCACCTTTGTTCTCAGAGCTCCGTGCAACAGTCTGCCTCTCTCGCACTTCGAATGGAAAACGAAAGCTTTTCGCCTACGCCCTTCACAGAGATCAGTTGCCAGGACGAGAATGTCTTGTGGCCGGAGCTCGCCCCCGCCGCGAGGAAGCTGCTATTAGCACCGCATTGCAGGGGCAATTCTCGCTCCTTGACTAGGTGCTCAGCGCTCTCCGAATTCGCTGCTAGCTCCACGGTCGTTCTCAGCTACAAGTAGCAACGCACACAGTACATAGAGCTTCGCAAGGACCGAAGACCTGGAGGGACATATCTCACAGGAAAACGTGCCAGGACAGACACGTGTTCTACATTGTCCCTTCTCGTAATCCACTTTGTGCTTCTGATGCTTCTGCTGTTAGGAATCGTTCCTTGAAAGCCGAGTGGGAAGGGAATTGGCAAATTCTCAATTCTCAATGCCCAGAATATCGTTTTTCCATGGGTTTTTTGGAAGCAAAGTAAAGGATTCCAATATCCCCATGCCTGGAAGGCTGTTATTCCATTGGAATTTGAGAGCAGAACTGGAGGATTCCAAACTCCCAATGCCCAGAGTGCTGCAATTCCATGGTTTTGCTGGGAAGTGAATAGTGCAACTGACAGATACCATATCCCCAACACCATGAATGCTGTTTTTCTGAGGTTGGTGTGAGAGTTTAAATGAGCATATGGATGTTTCGAAAATCCCCAAACCCGGAATGCAGCAATTCTTTGGGAATTTGGAAGGGGAAGTGGAGGATTCTAAATTCTCCACACGCAAAGTGTCATTACTTCATTATGGTTTGATTGGAATTTGAGAGAGGAACTGGAGCATTCGAAATCCCCAACACAATAAAATGGTTATTCCATGGGAATTTGGAAGGGGAACATCAGGATTCTACATTTCCAATGCCTGGAATGCTGTTATTCCCTAAACTTTTGTGAGGGAAACAGCCAGATTCCAAATACTCAGCTCCCAGAATGCTGTTATTCCATGATAATTTGGGTGGAGAACTGGATGAAACTCAATTCCCCATACCTGGGTATGTGTTATTCCATGGGAAGATGGGAGGTCGTACAGATGATTGGAAATTCCTGATAGCTGGAAGGCCGTTATTCTATGGGAATTTGGATGCGGAAATGGGCTATCCTAAATTCCTGACACTCAGAATGCTGCTATTCCATGGGAATTTGGTGAGATTTCGGGAAAGGTTATGGGGGGTTCCAAATTACGGAATAACAGAATGCCATGTTTCCCTGGGAATTTGGGAAGGGAAGAGGATGATTCTCAGTTCCTGAAATCTGGAATGTTGTTATTCCATGGGAATCTGGTGGGAATCTGGAGGCTGTACAGGGCATTCTAAATTGCTCTCACCTGGAATCCCATGATTCCAGGGGAATATTTTTGGGGAGCTGGAGGATTCTGACCCTTGGAATGCAGTTGTTCCATAGGAATTTGAGTGGGGAACGGGAATATTCCAAATTCCTGACATCTGGAAAGTTGCTCTTCTTTGGGAATGTGGTGGGATTTGGGGTTGGTTTATGGGGGGATGTAAATTCCCAACACCCAGAATCCAATTATTCCATGGGGAACTGGGAGGATAACTGGAGGAGTCAAGGCTCCCACCAGCCGGAACGCCATGATTCCATGGGTTATTTTGTGGAGAGCTGGCAGATAATACATTCCTGATATCTGGAATTCTGATATTCCTTGTGAATTTGGTGGGTATTTGGGAGAGTCTAGGGGAGATTCTAAACTGCCGACACCCAGAATGCCATGATTCGGAGGGAAATTCAAAGGGGAAGTGGAGGATGCTCAATTCCTAACACCTGGAATTCTGTTATTCCACGGGGATTATGGTGCGGAGCTGAAGGATTTCAAATACCTGACACCCGGAATTGTCTTATTCCCTACGGATTTGGGAAGGGGATTGGCAAATTTGCACTTCTCAATGCCCAGAACGTTGTTATTCCATGGGCTTTTTAGAAACGAACTAGAGGATTCCAATATCCCCATGCCTGGAAGGCTGTTATTCCATTGGAATTTGAGAGCAGAACTGGAGGATTCCAAACTCCCAATGCCCAGAGTGCTGCAATTCCATGGTTTTGCTGGGAAGTGGATAGTGCAACTGGCGGACACCATATTCCTAACACCATGAATGCTCTTTTTCTGAGGTTTTTCGTGGCAATTTATGTGGGCATATGGATGTTTCCATAATCCCCAAAGCCGGAATACAGCTTTTCTATGGGACTTTGGACGGGGAATTGGAAAGGATTCTAAATTCTTAACAAAAAAAATATCATTATTTCGTTACAGGTTGATTGGATTTTGGGAGTGGAACGGGATCATTCGAAATTCCCAACACACGAAAATGGTTATTCCATGGGAATTTGGAAGGGGAACATCAGGATTCTACGTTCCCAATGCCCATAATGCCCTTATTCCCTAAACAATTGCAAGGGGAAAAGGCAGTTTCCAAATACCCAGCTCCCAGAATGCTGTTATTCCATGGGAATTTGGGTGCGGAACTAGATGAATCTCAATTCCCCATACCTGAGTATGCGTTATTCCATGGGAATATGGGAGGCTGTATGGATGATTGGAAATTCCTGATAGCTGGAAGGCCGTTACTCTATGGGAATTTGGATGCGGAAATGGGCTATCCTAAATTCCTGGCACCTGGAATGCTGCTATTCCATGGGAATTGGGTGGGATTTTGGGACAGCTTATGGGGGGTTCCAAATTACAGAGTAACAGAATGCCATGTTTCCATGGGAATTTGGGAGGGGAAGAGGATGATTCTCAGTTCCTGAAATCTGGAATGTTGTTATTCCATGGGAATGTAGTGGGAATCTGGGAGGCTCTATGGGGTATTCTAAGTTCCTAATACTTGGAATCCCATTATTCCATGGGAATTCCTTCGCTGAGCTGGAGGATTCTCAATTCCTGACACTTAGAAGGCTGGTGATCCATAGGAATTTGGGTGGGGAACTGGAATATTTCAAATTCCTGAAACCTGGAAAGTTACTCTTCTTTGGGAATTTGGTGGGATTTGGGGTCGGTTTATGGGGGATTGTAAATTCCCAACACCCAGAATGCCATTATTCCATGGGAATTTGGGAGGGGAAGACGAGGGGTCACGATTATTGAAATCTGGAGTGTTTTAATTCCTTGCAAATTTGGTGGGTATTTGGCAGGGTTTATGCAGCATTCTAAATTCTGTGCAGCCAGAATCCTCTATATCCATGGGAATTCTTTTGGAGAGGTGGAGCCTTCTCAATTCCTGACACTTGGAATGCCCTTATTGAATGGGATTTTTGTTGGGGAACTGGAGCATTTGAAACTCCTAATACTTGGAAGGTTGTTATTCCATGGGAAGTTGGGAGGGGAATTGGAGGATTCAAGATTCCCCATTCCTACAAAGCTGGTATTCCCTGGGAATTTTTGAGGGCATATGGATGACTCTAAATTCCTGATAACTGGATTTCTGCTATTCCATGGGAATTTGGTTGGAATTTGAGAGGGCATATGGGGGATTCAAAATTCCTGATAGCCATAGTGCCATTATTTCACCGGAAATTTGGAGGGGAACTGTAGTATTCCAAATTCCGAACAACCTGTATGCTGTAATTCCATGGATTTCATGGGAGTTGATGAAGGTATATGGAGGAGTCGAAAATCCCGACACCCGAAATGCCTCTATTGTGTGGGAATTTGGGAGGGGAGCTGGAGGATGCGAAATTCCCAATGCTGCACTGGTCTTATTCTGTGGTTTTGTTGGGAATTTGGAAGGGGAAGTGGAGGATTCTAAATTCTCAAATCCCAAAATGTCATTATTCCGTGGCAGTTTGGGGGGAATTTGAGAGTGGACCCTCAGTATTCATAATCTGTAACACCTGAATTGTGGTTATTCCATGGGAATTTGAGGGGGGAACTGGACAATTCTAATTTCCCAATTCCTGGAATGCTGTAATTCCATGGTTTTAGTGGGAATCTGGGAGGGAAGCAGGAGCATTCTGAATTCTCTATGCCTAAAATGCCATTAATCCATGGGAGTATGGCAGTGGAACTGGAGGATTCTGACACCTGGAATGCTGTTTTTCCATGGGAATTGAGTTGGAATTTGGGAGACTGCATGGGGGAATTCTTCATTCCCAACACCTGGAATGCCATTATTCCAGGGGAAATTAGGAGGTGAACTGGAGGATTGTCAATTCCTGACACCTGGAATGCTGTTTTTCCTTGGGAATTTGGTGGCATTTGGGGACGGTCTATTGGAGATTCCAAATTCTTGACAACTGGAATGACATTTTTCCAAGGGAGTATGGGAAAAGAACTGGAGGATTCAAGTTCCCAATACCCATTATGTAGAGAGCCTGGTGCAGGAATGGCTAGAAGAGAGAGGCCATAGTCAGATCAATTTAGTCAGGCTGACAAAGCAGGCCTCAGCCTCAAGGGCATAGCAAGAGGGAAAGCACGTAGACTTGTGATAAGATGAACAAAGACAGACTGTAAAAGAAGAACTAGAAGAACTCTGCTAGCCATGAAATTGCAAAAGTGTAGCTACAAACTTAGCCGATCAGCATAGTGACGCATATGGCAAGGCAACCAATGATGAGCTTAGCTTTTGCAATATGCATGAGCTAATTAAGCACTGTATTTAATCGCCACTCTAATTATCAATAAACGAGACTTTGCAGATGACCGAATTGGTGTCCGTGTCTCCCTTCTCCGACAAATGGTGACCCCGACGCCGTCCCTCCGTCGCTAAAAAAGAAAACGGGGGAGAACGCGCCACGGTCGGTGAAGTTGAGTTTGGGGCCTGCTGCAACCGGGTCGGTGTCAAACGACGTAGGGAAGACACCCTCAGGAGCTACAGAGGTGGTCCTGGGCCATACGTGCTGCCGAAGCCGGAGAGTTGCAACGGCGCCGACGGTAAAAAATGGACAGGCAAGCAGCATATGATTTATTTATAGCACATATAGATAAGTTAGGGCTAAAAGAGCTTAATCCCAGGAAGGACATACCGGGGTTGTTAGCCTGGGGTTCTGCTAAAGGCTTATTCACTAACCCTCATAGTGTGCATGAGTTAAATGAGTGGCGTAAGTTAGGGGATGTACTGTGGGAGGCAGTATTAGGAGATGATAAGACGGCAAAAAAGTTAGGAAAAATCTGGCAAGTAGTTCATAACGCGCTCTTAAAGCAACAGGCAGAGAAAAGGGCGGCACAGCAGGCAGTAGAGGCATATAAAAGAAATGCTCAGTATGGTGATAATGAGCCCCTTGCACCAAGCACAAGAAGGGTTGAAATACCTATTCTTAGAGACACGGCAGAAATGGCCGATGGGGCTAGTTGCACTTGGCCCTCTGCACCCCCCTCAGAAGAACTGGGGAATAATGCTGCTAAAGCAGCGGAGGTAATTGCAGAGGGTGAAATATCCCAACCTTGCGGCGTAGAATCCCCTTGCCGGCCTGAATCTAGCACCCCTAAACCTGCCAGTGAGCCAAATCCTGTCCCTAGGGCGGAAAGCGACCTGCGGGGGGAAGTGGCAAGGCAGAGGAGGGAGGCATGGAATATGCTAGCTAGACACGGCCTGGAGACTGGGGATGATGCCGCTGTGAGCGCAGTCAAAGTCTGGACCTTTCCTGTAACATACACACAGGGAGTAAACCAACAAGGACAAGCTGTACAAGTGGGAGAGTATGAACCACTTGATTGGAAGTTGCTAGCACAGTTACGACAGACAGTGAGTCAGTTCGGGTTTCGCAGCGAGCCAGCCAAGCAAATGCTAGACTATCTATTTGACACATATTTATTACTGCCAAACGATCTAAAAAGCATAGCAAAATTGATTTTCACACCACATCAGCAAATGCTGTTTAATGCTCACTGGCAAGCTCTTGTTGCCGAAGCAGTTGCGGTACAAAGGGGTCAGGGTGATCCGTTAGCCGGAATTACAGCAGATGAGTTAATGGGAGTGGGTGCATTTCGCAGGTCAGAAACTCAGTTACTCCCAGGGGCCGACAGGGTTAGAGAAGCCATGCGTATCGTAAGAACTGCTATTGATCAGGTGAAAGATAGCTCAGGTATACCCATGTATATGGGAATAAAACAAGGAAGGGAGGAATCCTTTGGGGACTTTGTAGATAAGGCTACCGCTGCTATTGATAGAGCAGGAGTTCCTGAGTATATGAGAGGGGCGATGTTAAAGCAATGTGCGTTACAAAATAGCAATGAGGCAACAAAGAGGGTATTGTCAACTCTAGGAGCTAATTGGACAATAGAAGAAGCATTAGAAAGAATGGCACTGCAGCCATCAGGGTCACAGGTTTTCTTAGTTAATGCACTAAAAGAAATAGGCTTAGGGCTGCAGAAACAAGCTGAATCCACACAGTCGCAAGTGCTAGCTGCTCTTGCCCCGCTCCGTGCTTCCACAGCAGCACCGGCCACAGCGAACAACCGCCGACCTCCTTCAACGCGATGCTTTAGATGCGGAGGCGGAGGCCATTTTCGACAAGACTGCCGAGCCTCAGGAGTGTGGTGCCAGAACTGCCAGAACAACACCCACAACACGTCAGCTTGTCGCCGCCAATCGGGAAACTCCAGGCGGAGCGCGTCCGGCAGCCGCGCCCAGACACAAGTAGCCGCCGTAACATCAGCGCCATCTCCTGTTTGCAACCAGCCACAACAGGGAGCCTGGGACTTAACTTGGCAGCCGCAATAAAAACATCATTATTAACAACACGCCCCGCTAAAGTCCCAACTGGAGTACAAAGCCCGGTAATTATTAAAGGACAAGCTTTTGGAGGACTAATAGTGGGACGCTCATCGAGCTCCATTTTAGGACTGTTTGTGCTACCAGGTGTCATCGATGCAGACTACACTGGGGAAATACAAATAATAGTCTATACTCCTTTTCCTCCTCTAACAATTGAGGCAAATCAACGTATTGCTCAATTTATTCCACTTCCACAGTTAAGCCGGAGTGTTCAACCACAAACACAAACTCCGCGCAAGGACCAAAGTTTTGGGTCCTCTGGTGTTGCTCTGCTCACAATGGATCTCAATACTAGACCCAAAAAAGAGGTGAAGTTCACCTATGCAGGACGTACAATAAAAATAATGGGACTTTTAGACACTGGAACAGATACCAGCATTGTTTCTCCAGAAAAATGGCCCTGTGATTGGCCATCATTACAAACCACGGATACCGTGACAGGCGTCGGAGGGTTTACCCTCGCAAAGAAAACGCCCCCAATAAGGGTTACTATAGATGGGCAGGACTTGGTAACTGTGTTATCAGTAGTTGCATTACCGCCCATGGTACATTGTCTAATTGGAAGGGACATTTTAGCTCAGCTTGGGGTTGTTTTATCCAACGAGCACCCTTTGGGGTAATTGCCATTGCTTGGACTTTCCCAATTCCAATCACCTGGACTACCAATGAACCGGTAATGGTTAAGCAATGGCCTCTAAAAAGGGAAAGTCTAATACAAGCACATCAACTCGTGGAAGATCAATTTCAACAAGGACATTTAAAACTTTCCACAAGCCCATGGAACACGCCAATTTTCGTGATTAAAAAGAAATCAGGGAAATATCGCCTTCTGCATGATTTAAGAGCAGTAAATGATCAAATGGAAGCAATGGGAGCATTACAACCGGGACTTCCCAATCCAGCCATGCTTCCACAACATTGGCCTCTTTTAATTATTGATTTAAAGGACTGCTTTTTTACTATAGCCTTACACCCTCAGGATACAAAAAGATTTGCATTTACCCTACCGGCAATTAACAGGGGGGAACCTGACAAAAGATATGAATGGACTGTTCTTCCACAAGGTATGAAAAACTCGCCTACTTTGTGCCAATTATATGTTGATGCAGCCTTGCAACCCCTAAGACTAAAATGGCCCAACACAATTATTTACCACTACATGGATGACATCCTATTCGCCCAGAAAATAGCATTTACAAATATTCAAATGCAGGAAATTCAAAACACCTTAGCAAAAGCATCTCTCATGATAGCTCCAGAAAAAATACAGCAATCTACACCATGGAAGTACCTGGGATGGACTATTACAAATCAAATCGTACGGCCGCAAAAACTTCAGATTACAACAAAAATCACCAATCTCAATGAAGCACAACGCTTACTAGGAGATCTACAGTGGCTCAAACCAATTGTTGGAATACCCAACTCTCTGCTAGAATCCCTCAGGCCACTGCTCAAAGGGACCGATCCAACCACACCTGTAACCATGACACCACAACAAAAAGACGCTCTCAATGGCATTATTCGCTGCGTCAATGAAGGATTTGTCTCCCGCCGGGATGTATCATTACCTATAGACCTCACCATTTGGAATACTCCTGATCATCTACTTGGAGCACTTACACAGACACAAAAGAAAACGGGGGAGATACAGGTACTAGAGTGGATAACTCCACCTTTACAAGCAAAAAGGACAATCAGTACAAAAATCGAACAAGTAGCTACCTTGATTCGTAAGGGTCGGGTAAGGATTCTGGAAATCACCGGAACAGGCCCGACCGCAATCCACCTACCCATGAAAAAGGAGGACTTAGATTGGTACCTCCTCAACTCTGAGGACTTACAAACAGCTTTGCTGGAAGCTGGAGCAGCAGTCAACACAGGACCGCTGACACCACGTCATCTTCAGTGGTTAGGAAATTGGGACTGGGTATCAAAGCCAACACGATCGGAACAACCGATAGCAGGTGCTATCACAGCATTCACGGATGCCGGAAAGAAATCGAGGAGGGCAGCCATCACCTGGAAAGAAGGCCCTCGATGGAAAAAGCAGATAATAGACGCTGCTCCAGAGGACAGTTTACAAACATTGGAATTGCTTGCTGTTGTGTGGGCATTAAGTGAACTGCAAGGGTCTTTGAATGTAGTCACTGATTCATTTTATGTTGCAGGAGTAGCACAGAGAATTGAGGACGCCTCTGTGAAAGAGGTGCAGAACAAAAGACTCTATGAACTCTTACTGCAGCTAAAGCGAGCAGCAGGGGCAAGGTTTAAGCCTTATTGTATCATACACATCAGAAGCCACAAGTGGGATGTAGGCTTGGGTGAAGGCAATGCCAGGGCAGATAGATTGGTTATGAATGTAGCAGAAGATAGGGGAATTGAGGCAAGAGAGTCACACACACGATTTCACCAGAATGCTAAAGGATTGGTGCGTGAGTTCAAAATAGGCATACAAGAAGCTAAGGCAATAGTGAGAGCCTGTCCCACCTGCAGTCATCATAATAGCGGGGTGGGTCTTGGGTGTGGGGTAAATCCTCGGGGTCTAGAAAGTAATGAAATTTGGCAAATGGACGTTACACACGTAGCAGAATTTGGTAGGCTCAAATACGTACACGTCACAATAGACACCTACAGCAAGTACATTTGGGCTACCGCACAAACAGGTGAAAAGGCAATCCATGTAATAAGGCACCTAACAAGTTGCTTTGCAGTCATGGGAATGCCTAGAGAAATAAAGACCGACAATGGACCAGCCTATGTCGGCAAGAAAGTAAGCCAGTTCATGAGACTCTGGGGAATTAAACACATCACAGGAGTACCACACTCACCCACAGGACAAGCCATAGTAGAAAGAGCCAATGGGACACTCAAACAGTACCTACTCAAGCACAAATCCATAGATGATCCACAAGAAAGGTTAGCTAAGGTTCTTTATGTCATGAATTTTTTGTGTGTGTTTGGGGAAGAGTCAGAGCCGCCTGCAATTAGGCATAGAGGGAAAAAGGAAGGTAACAAGGAAGAAAGCGCAAAAGCGTGGGTAAAGTACCGGGATCCAAAAACAGGGATATGGAATGGCCCCGTTGAGGTAATATATTGGGGCAGAGGTTATGTTTGTGTTTCTACTCCCACAGGAACAGTTTGGGTCCCTGCTAGATGGGTGAAGCCCATTCTAAATGACCCAGTGGGTGGAAAGATTCCTGAGGGCGCGATTAACACCGGTCCGATTAACACCGAACGACCGAGAACGGATTCATCAGAAATTAGCAGTGACCTTACAACCCTATTTACAAGAGCTGGGACAGTATAGCCGTGTAGCCCGCGAAGCACTGCAGCAACCACCATTAGACTGGGCCGACTGGCTTGAGATCCACGCCTACAGGGAAGAACAGCCTCTCAATGATCGTCCATGTTGTGCATGTGGGGGGTCGTGGTGTGAGGCTTGGGTGGCTTTAAAGTGTGGGCGCTGTGGGGTCTGCTCGTGGGTAAGGCAACAAGGAGTATATGATTTATGGTGTGCAAAGTGTCAGGGTGAAGATATAAGGCGTTCAGACTGGAGTACAGCTTTAGAGCAAGAAGCAGGAGTACCATATACACAGCTCCAGAGTGTGTATGAGGCACCAGAACAGCTTATGTTAGCTTGGGCCCGATGGGCAGTTACTAAGTGGCTCTGGAGGCAACGCATTAACGCCAGATCTCGCATTGTTGCTGCCAGGTGTATGCATAAAGTGCCACATCTGCCTTTCCCTCAGGTAGGACCAGTTAAGCCAGGTACTGACCCAGAAGAAGTATTAGATCAGTGCATAGAAAAGGTAAAGCAGTGGCACATAGCAGCAGAAAATCCAAAGACTAGAAGGAAGAGACTACGTAGACAACGAAAATGATGCTCATCATATTGCTTACGCTTACTAATTTTGCTTACACAAATGCTTTTCCAATGGAGTACACACCTAGAGAAAATGTATGGGTAACATTTGCTAACATAACAAAGCAAGAATCAATCTGCTTAAGCTTGGGGGGAGCGCAGAATCCTTTCAAAACTTGTCTTGTAGGATTGCCAGTCTGGAAGCCAAGAGAGTTTGCAGGGTATCTTAATAATAGCAACCTACCTACAAAAGGGGATGACGATTTGTTGCAGGGTTGTACTTTCCCTAGTAGTAATCCCTCACAACACGATGGATGCTGGCAATGTGAATTTGTCCTAGCTTTAGGCAAAACCTTAGCCTCCCCTCCGGAAGAGATTGACCTCTTCGGAAGCACTAACGCATCAATAGGAAGAAATGCAGGAGGATGGTTTAGTTTTATGCCCTTAGAAGACAAAAACTTTGCAACCCTTAATTCGGCTCTTAGTAATCTACCAACAATTCATACTCAACTCTACTCCAAATGTAACGGTAGGTACATCACAAAAGCAAGAGCATTACCCCCAGGAATATTTTTAATTTGTGGGGATCGTGCCTGGAATGGTATTCCAGTGAGGCCACAAGGGGGACCCTGCTATCTAGGGAAACTAACCATGTTTCACCCCAATGTAACTACTCTCATGCAACTTGCAAGCAAGGCAAATAGAACAAAACGCAGTTTACATGATCTTGACTGCACCGGCATAGGGCAACCACACTTTTGGAGTGACTTTAAACAGGTAGCAACTGCTGTACTCCTCCCTCACGCAGCAGCCCGGAAAGCTATGGCCCTAGCCGAACAGTTAGGGTGCTGGGCAAAAGATGAATTTAACACCACCTCTCAGGTGTTAGACATGATGGCCAGGGATGTCTCAAGTGTTAACCATGCAGTACTGCAAAACAGAGCAGCCATCGATTTCCTACTTCTAGCGCAGGGACACGGTTGTGAGGAATTTGAGGGAATGTGTTGCATGAATTTGTCTGACCACTCTGAATCCATTCACAAAAAGATACGAGACATACAAAACAGACTACATAACCTAAAGGAGCAAAATGGTTGGGACATTGATGAATGGCTAAAAAGCCTGGGCCTTGGAGGATGGATTCGGACCATCATTAAGTATGCTATCATGATCTTAGGCGTATTCTTATGCTTAGCTCTGTTGCTTCCTTGCTTAATAACTTGCTTGCAAAATTTCATCCAAAAAACTGTTAGCAAGGCTTGGCATACTAATCTTCTCGCTCAAAAAGAAAACGGGGGAAGTGTAGAGAGCCTGGTGCAGGAATGGCTAGAAGAGAGAGGCCATAGTCAGATCAATTTAGTCAGGCTGACAAAGCAGGCCTCAGCCTCAAGGGCATAGCAAGAGGGAAAGCACGTAGACTTGTGATAAGATGAACAAAGACAGACTGTAAAAGAAGAACTAGAAGAACTCTGCTAGCCATGAAATTGCAAAAGTGTAGCTACAAACTTAGCCGATCAGCATAGTGACGCATATGGCAAGGCAACCAATGATGAGCTTAGCTTTTGCAATATGCATGAGCTAATTAAGCACTGTATTTAATCGCCACTCTAATTATCAATAAACGAGACTTTGCAGATGACCGAATTGGTGTCCGTGTCTCCCTTCTCCGACACCATTATACCATTATTCCAGAGGAATTTATGTGGGCAGCTGGAGAATTCTAAATTCCTAATGCCAGGAATACTGTAATTCCATAGTTTTAATGGGTATCTGGGAGGGGAGCAAGAGGATTCTAAATCCTTAGCACCTGGAATACAGTTATTCCATGGATTCATAGTGTTCCTCATGAAATACAACCCTGGACCTTCAAATCCAACTTTTCTCATTCAAATGCAACCTTTGACCACCAACATCTACACTGGACTTCAACCTGGATTATCAAATTCAACCTTTAATCACCTGGGATAGGATGGGATGGGATGGGATGGGATGGGATGGGATGGGATGGGATGGGATGGGATGGGATGGGATGGGATGGGATGGGATGGGGCAAAGCTGGATGCAGGCACCAGCCCTGAGGCCCAGCTCTGCCACTCACCCTCCTGCGCTGGCTGGAACGGCACCACCTCTTCAGTCTCCTGTGCTGGGGCAGCGCCAGGGCTTTCTTCCTCCTCTGTCACCCAGGCCAGCTTGGGCACTCTCGGGAGTCTCTGCTCCATGTCAGTGCCTGGATTGATGGCTACTTGCAGGAGAGATGCCTTGGAAAAGCTCCAAGTCAGCATGTCCTTCAGTCGTACCTGGAAGGCACCTGCAAGAGAGAAGCCTCAGGAAGGCTCCAGGAGAGCAGGTCCTCTGAAACAGTTAACAAGAGACTACACAGGCCTAGAGGAGAAATGTGAAAAGGGCATGGAGGTGACAACGGTCCTTGGGAACTGCCCAGAAGGAAGCAATTTCCCAGACATCTCAACCACAAACCATAAGAGAACTCCATGCTCTCCTTGGAATGACAGGTTGGTGCCAACTGGGGATATAGAGCAATGGATTGATTGTGAAACCTTTCTATGAATTGGTGACAATTTCTAAAAATGCCTTGATATGGAGCCCAGAAGTGAACAGGGCCTTTGAAGAAATGAAGCGTGAACTCATGAGGGCCCCTGCTTTGGGGCTGCTGATGTGAGTAAGCCATTTTGGGTATTCTCACATGAGAGATAGACAAGAGCTTTAGCAGTTCTGGCACAAGGCCTGGGCTTTACAAAAGGGCAGTAGGCTGCTTTTCTAAACAACTCCATACTGTGCCCAAGGGCTGGCCTGCCTGCCTTAGGGGAGGAGCAGCAGCCATCATGAACATTGAAGAAGCAAGGAACTTTACAACAGGACAAAAGATGACTGTCTTAGTGTCACACAAGCTGTCGCCTGTTTTAGATCAGAAAAGAGACCCAATGTCTGTCTCCCTCAAGGCTCCTAAAATACCAAGTATTCTCGGCTGAACCTGATGATACTGAAATTCAAGTGAGCAGTATAGTTAACCTACCTCTTTTCTGCAAGGGAAGTCGGAAGCTGAACCTGTAGTACACGACTGCCTAGAGACCATGGAAGCTGTGTATTCCAGCCAGCCAAATCTAAAGGAACAGCTGCTCCCAGCTGCCATGAACTGGTTCACTGATGGCAGCAGTTTGTGAGACAGGGAGTGTGAAGGGTGGGGTAGCCTGTGACTACAGTCTTGGAGGTCATCAAGTCAAGCCCATTACCAGCAGGAACTTGAGCACAAAGGGCTGAGCTGAGAGCCCTCACTCGAGCATCACAACTGGCAAAAGGAATAAAAGTTAATGTTTGGACTGATGGAAGATGTGCTTATGGGAATTGTTCATGCCCATGGAGCCATATGGAGGGAAAGAAGATTCCTGACTGCACAAAAGAAGAGCATCAAATATGCCACTGAAATCCTCAGGCTCCCCAGGGAGGTGGAACTCCCATTGCAAGTGGCAATTGTACATTGCTGAGGGCACTCTAAAGGTAACACCCTCCCGGAAGGTGGCAGGAAATTTGCAGATGATGCAGCTGGAATCGCTGCCAAAAGAAATGAACCACTTGTGGCAGCTCTAATACCCACTGCAGTATCAACTAAGCAGCCTGTAAAACACCAACCTTCTGATTATAAATGCATTAATGAAAAGGAAACTTTTAGAAAATGGTTGGGGACAATTAGACAACAGGTCAACTAATAATACCAGAAAAGTTAATGACATAATGTGAAATTGTACGTGGTAAGACTTGTAAGAAGAGCAGAATCCCTACAACACCACCTAAAAAATGAATTGCAGGCCCAGGCATGCAGGACATTGTTAAAGAAACATCACAATGTGTGACTTGTTTGAAGAATAATCCAAACCCGATAGGATTTAGGCTAGAACAAGGAGTTATTATTAGTGGAGGAGCTTTTCCTGGAGCCCTGTGGCAGACAGACTTTTCTGAACTCCCAAGAAAGGGGGGGTTTTGATATTTGCTGGTACTTACTGATACTTTCTCTGGGTGGCCAGAAGCATTCCCTAGTAGGACAAATAAAGCTAGAGAAGTGATAGAAGTGTTGTTGAATGAGATCATACCTTGGTTTGGTGCACCTAGAGAAATATCCCCTGACAGAGAATCATATTTCTGTGCAGAAATTGTGCAAGCTCTCAGCAAAGCATTAGGAATCCAAGGGCAGCTTCACACACCCTACAGATCACAAGCTAGTGGTCAAGTAGAAAACCTCAAACATATGATCCAAAACCAGATAGCTAAAATACGTCAAGAAATTAATTTATATTGCTGTCAAGCTTTACCTATTGCCCTTATCAGACTCAGAAGAAAACCTAGGTCTAAAGAAAAAGTTAGCTCATTTCAAATGCTTTGTGGCAGACCTTATGGATTAAATGTTACTCATGATGAAAATTTGGCTCAAGTTGGTCATCAATATGTCTATGAATATTTAATGGCTACAAACAACCAATTGCACCAGATGTTTAATAATGTGTTTGAGAATCAAGCGAAGCAGCCGCATCATAAATTGCATACAATTGATCCTGGTGACTGGGTGTAGGTCAAGAATTTTACAGGTGATCCTCTGCAAGTAAAGTGGGACGGATCCATCCAAGTGCTCCTGACTACCTTTACGTCCGTTTGAGTAAAGGAAAGACCTAGCTGGATTCACTGCATCCCAGTGAAGAAATCACCAATTAAACCCTGGACAACCAAACCTGTTGGGGACCATGGACTAAAATTGAAATTCACTCATAAACCATTAAATTCATATTGCATTTCACTGTCTTTTTCATTGCTTATACTGTCACTGGCCTTTGATGTTATCAGCCATGTAACACTAATAGGAACCACAGCTAATTATACAGGACTCGGGGATTGCTGGCTTTGTGGAGAAGTGCAACAATGGAACCTTCCCTTAACAGGGGTACCATCGAGCAATTGGTCAGATTTGAAGCCCTGTAGCTTACACAGCACTAGTGCTCAGTGTAGACAGGTAGGATCTTCCTCGGCAAAGCCCCTTTTCCAATTACTGCCTATCAACGAGTCAGTCACATACACAGGGCTGAACCACTCTGGAGCAAATCTCGGCAACTTTTCCAGTAACACAACTGAGTGGGTCAATGTCACTCAGCCAATGTGAGAAAACTGTCTTCTTGACAGACATAGTGGAAACGAGTCCGTGAGAATTAACACCAGCTGCAACCTTCCTGGTGCATCTTGGTGGCTTTTGGGAAGGGAATAGCATTAAAACATTGACCAGGTAACTGGACTGGCCAACGTACCATGGGATACCTTCTCCCTCAGTTACAAGTTAGAAATCAAACTAATGAAATGACAGGTAGAATTCAAGGACTGTGGAAGACTCACAAAAACAACACCCAATAACCCACAGGTGTGATACAGCACCAGCTTTCACAGTTTTGTTAGGGCATTGCTCCCAAATTCAGGAATTGCACAACTGGAAAAGGCCATTTCAAGCATCTCAGCCAAAATAGAATTGATTGCTAATTCAACAGCAGATGCCTTAAGAAGACTACAAACTGAAATAAATTCACTAAAAGAAGTAGTCTTTCAAAAGCACATGGTGTTAGATATGGCAACAGCCAAATGGGAGGAGTTTGCATTCTAATTTATAGCAGGTGTTGCACTTATATAGATCAGTCAGGGCAAATAGCAGAGGATATCCATAACATTTGGCAACATGCAAAAGTACTCCGTGAAGTGACCAAAGACATCTTGCATCTTGGAGTAAATACTTGCGGGAAACTCTAACATATTGGCTACCTAATCTGAACTGGCTAACACAACTTTTTGTAGGAATTTTAGGAACTGGAATACCAATCCTAGGAACCTGCACCAAGAGCCATTGTTTGTATGGTGTTGTAAACAAACTGCCACCATGTATCACAAGTGGGAGCAAAATAAAATGAGATGCAGGATTGAAACGGGTAAGTATTTTGAGACCACAACAAGACTGGAGTTGCAAAAGAAATTGCAAAAGCTATAAAAAAGGGGTGGCTTGATGCCTAGGCAATGAGATAATCTTGACTTCCACAAAAAGCTGTAGCTGTGCAGGAAGGAGTAGTTACATTAGAAAAGGGTATGTGAATGAAGCACTTTTTAAAAATCAGCAAATTGAGCAGAACAAGCTAACTGCAAAAGCTAACCACTGGCTATTTGAGCAGACAATCCTATAGAGCATGCCCAGGAAGCAGGGCTGCAAAGTTCAAGCCCGAGGAAGACTTATGAGCTTCCTCCAAGCCAGAAGCAATTGCATATTTCCAAGAGCTGGAACACAGCAGGCAGGTAAGATGTGAACAGTGTGTGCGTAAAGGCCTTTTAATTCACAGCTCTCAAAGAGAGCTCTGGGGCTCGCAGCTGGACAGAGATGCTCCTGCTCACACCTCTGTTCAAAGTGGGGGTAACACACCCTGCTGCAGGTGCTTGGGTTGGTCTCTGCAGGTCCAGGCAGATGCCAAACCTGCTCTTCACAGCCTTCTCCCTTCCCCTGCCCCTGTGCCAAGGGCAGCGGGCCTCAAGGACTGAAAGGACCACAGGGAGCCAAAGGGGGACACTTGCACCTACCGCAGTGGGAGCTCCTTGGGAAGCACTTTCCTTAAGAAGCAAGCCCCTTTCCTCCAAAGGTGTTTCCCCAAATGTGTAGCTTTCCTCAAGAACACCAACACACTATTCAGAAATGCTGGCAAGGCTGAATTAGTGCTGGTCTTTTTACAGAATGACAGAATCACTGGGTTAGAAGAGACCTTCAAATCATTGTGTCCAATCCATGCCCTAACACTTCAACTAAACCATGGCACTGAGTGCCACATCCACTCTTTTTTTATGTGCACCCAGGGACGGAGACTCCACCACCTCCCTGGGCAGACAATTCCAGTACTTGATCACTTTTTCCTAATATCCAACCTGTATTTCCCTTGGCGCAGCTTAAGACTGTCCTCTCGTTCTGTCAGTGCTGCTTGGAGAAAGAGACCAACTCCACCTGACTACAGCCACCTTTCAGGGCGTTGTAGAGAGAGATAAGGTCACCCCTGAGTCTCCTTTTCTCCAGGCTAAACAACCCCAGCTCCCTCAGTCATTCCTCATAGGCTTTGTGTTCCAATCCCCTCCCCAGCCTTGTTGCTCTCCTCTGGACATGCTCAAGTGTCTCAAGGTCCTTCCTAAACGGAGGGGCCCAGAACTGGACACAGCACTCAAGGTGTGGCCTCACCAGTGCTGAGTACAGGGGAAGAATAACCCTCCTGCTCCTGCTGGCCACACACTTCCTGATCCAGGCCTGCGGCCATTGGCCTTCTTGGCCACCAGGGCACACTGCTGGCTGATGTTCAGTCGGCTGTTGTCCAGCACCCTCAGGTCCCCTCCTGCCTGGGCACTGTCCAGCCACACCATCCCCAGCCTATAACATTGCAGGGGTTATGGAGGCCAAAATGCAGGACTCAGCACTTGGATTTATTAAACTTCATTTTATTGGACTCTGCCCGTCCATCCAACCATTCCAGGTCTCTCTGCAGAGCCCTCCTACCTTCCAGCAGATCAACATATGCTCCCAGCTTAGTGTTTTCTGTAACTTTACTAATGAATGACTTAATACCCTCATCCATGTCTGTGATAGGTTGACTTAGGAAGAAGAAACTCAGAAGAGATTCTTCCTAAGGGAATTTCCTCTGTGGGGGTTGGGATACCTGCAACAGCCAATTAGAGAAAGTTAGTTTGCTCCGTGAACACACATTTTGAGGAAGGTAATCCAGAACTGACCCTCTTTGTCTTCTGGCGGCTGAGCAGGTAACATCAACCCGAGCTTCCCCCTCCCCCATGTGGGGGGGGGAGGCTCGGGAGGCCGCTTGGGCCCCGTTTGCCAACGAGGGGGACCCGATGGCCGGGGGGAGAAAAAGTTGTGTGATAAGACCTTCACGGCTTCCTCCTCCACGGGCCTGCGGCTCTGGCGTGGGGGGAGGCCGACTCTTGCTGCTGCCGGAGGGGCCGGGCCTGCCCGGGTGGCCATGAGCAGTGTGGGGGCTGCAGCCCAGCCCCAGAAAGGCTGATTAACACCTCAGCTGCCTCCCAGCTCGGCCTGAGCCTGGCCCAACTCTTGTAGTTGTGTTAAACTTTAACTCTTTAGTGCTCAGATAAGATTTGCAAAGCCTCCAGCCTTTCCTTTGAATATGAAAGGGAATAAGAAGATTTCTGAAGTCAGTGATGTAAGAGCTAAGTTTTTAAGATGGAAGGAGAATGAGAAGATGCTGAAATGGCTGAAAATCTTTTTGTGAAATTGTAGGAATGAACTGATGTACTGAATATTCCTATAAACCATGGAAAGAGACATGGGGGGATGGAAATGTTCCATTTAATAGATGATTTGACTAAAGAGCACCTGTGTTAAGAATTTCTGTCCTGAGAAAAGAAGAGGATTTTGGTTTTCTGAAGATGAAGCCTTAGCAGAGAAAAAGGAGACAGAGAGAATCTTTGTGGTTGAACATTTCATTCTTAAAAGTAATACCCCATGGAGCAGACATGGCCCACATCTACAACTTTGGGACGGCTGTAGAGTTGGGAGGAGCGTCATGGTTGCAGGTTCCTGGGCGGATGCAAACCGTGAAAAATAAAACCACAAGAGAACTGTCTTTTTAATTCTTGTGGGAAAAATCCCTACAACTTCAACAAGAAGAAGCTTCTCTCTCCAGGAGTGAACTGAGAAAGACTAAATTAGGCACTGACCGAAGTATTTGTTATATGTTTGTTTTGTTGTTATGAACATTGGGAGAGGGAGGGAAGGAGTGATCTAAAAAAATCTTATTCTGAAATTTATTTTTTTTTTCTCTCTTTTTGTTTGTGTAGTTAATAAATTTTCTTTTATACTCTCTCAAGTTTTAGGCCTGCCTTGCTCTTTTGCTCCTGGTTCTGTCTCACAACAAGAAAAATAAGTTTATTCAAATTGGCAACTCAAACTCAAAACATTAATTTGGTGCGTTAGCCGGGAAAGTCAAAATTAAACCAAGACAATGTCGTCAATAAAATATTGAACAGGACTGGCCCCAGCACAGAGCCCTGAGGGACACCACTGGTGACTGATCCCCAGCTGGATGCAGCACCGTTCACCACTACTCTCTGGGCCCAGCCATCCAGCCAGTTCTTAACCCAGCAAAGAGTGCTCCTGTCCAAGCCGTGGGCTGCAGCTTTTCCAGGGAATGCTGTGTTGAGACAGTGTCAAAGGCCTTGCTGGAGTCCAAATACACAACATCCACAGCCCTTCCTGCACCCACCAGGTGGGTCACTCGATCATAAAAGGAGATCAGGTTGCTCAAACACGACCTACCCCTCCTAAACCCATGCTGGCTGGGTCTGATACCCTGACCATCCTGTAAGTGCTGCATGATAACACTCAGTAGAAACTGTTTCATTATCTTACCTGGTACTGAGGTCAGGCTAACTGGCCTATAATAACTGGCCAGGATCCTCCTTCCCACCCGTTTTGTGAGTGAGTGTCACATTGGCCAGCTTCCAGTCATTTGGAACCTCACCAGTGAGCCAGGACTGCTGGTAAATGATGCAGAGGGGCTTTGCCAGCTTATCTGCCAGCTCCCTCATCAGCCTGGCGTGGATCCCATCTGGTCCCATAGATTTATGAACATCTAAGCTGCTCAGCAGTTCTCTGACTGCCTCCTCCTGGATAACAGGGGGACCATTCTGCTCCCTGATAGCATCTACAATCCAGGAGGACACTTGTCCAGAGGACAAGCCACCTTCCCACTAAAGACTGAGGCAAAGAAGGTGTTAATGACTTCTGCCTTCTCCTCATCTGCAGTTAATAAATTCCCTCTCTCATCCAATAGAGAACAAAGGCTGGACTTACCCTTCCTTTTACCATTAATATATTTGTAAAAACATTTTTATTCTCTTTTACAGAAGTTGCCATTTGTAGTTCAAACACAGCTTTGGCCTCCCTAACTTTTTTCCTACATGCTCTAGTAGCCCCCTTAAATACTTCTTGAGAGACCTGACCCTCCTTCCCAAGACGATACATCCTCTTTTTATTTCGAAGTTCCTTCAAAACCTCCTTGCACATCCAGGCTTGACATTTGCCTCGTTGACTCACCTTTCAGCACACAGAGACAGTCTGCTCCTGTGCCCTCAAGATCTCTGTTTGGAAGCACGCCCGCCTTTCCTGAACTCCTTTATTTTTAAGGGCTGTTTCCCAAGGAACTCTCTGAATAAGTCTCCTAAGTATGCCAAAGTCTGCCCTCCAGAAGTCTCATGTAAAAGTCTTATTGATGTTCCTCCTGATTTCACCAAATATCAAGAACTCTGTAACTTCATGATCACTGTGCCCCAAGCGGCCTCCAACCACCCCATCTCCCACCAGCCCATCTCTATTTACAAACTACAGATCTAATATAGTCCCTTCCCTGGTGGGCTGACTCACCAGGATAACAAGAAGTTTTCCTCCACACACTCTAAGAACTTCCTGGACTGCCTCTTTTCTGCTGTATTGAGTTCCCAGCAGATGTCTGGCAGCTTAAAGTCACCTACAAGAACAAGGGCTGATGATGCTGAAACATTCTCCAGCTGCTTATAGAAAAAGTTGTCCACCTCTCCTCCCCGGTTGGGTGGACGAAAGCAGACTCCTAGTAGGATGTCAGCCTTAGTAGCCTTGCCCTGAATTCTTACCCATAGGCACTCGACTTGATCATCATTCATTTCAATACCCATGGTGTCAAAAGCCTCCCTAATATAAAGGGCCACCCCTCCACTTCTCCCTTTCCTGTCTCTTCTGAAGAGCTTGTAGCCATCCAGTGCAGTGCTCCAGCTGCGTGAGTCATCCCACCATGTTTCAGCGATGGCAGCTACATCATAGCTCTGCTCTTGCACCATGGTTTCCAGCTCTTCTTGTTTATTACCCATGCAGCATGCATTGGTGTACATGCACCTCAGCTGGGCTACTGATTTCACCCCTAACTCAGGCTTACTACCCTTGGGCCTGCTTTCAGACAGCCCAGCTGCATCCCCTTCCTCCTTCAAACCTACTTAAAAGCCCTCTCAACAAGGTCTTCAAGTTCATGAGCTAAAAGCCTTTTGACTTTAACTGAGAGATGGATCCCATCTGATTCCAGCAGGGCAGGTACTGTAAAAGTTGTCCCATGATCAAAAAATCCAAAATTTTGCCGATGACACCAACCCTTGACCCACTTGTTAATGATGTGAGTTCTATTCCTTTCACTGTTTATCTCAGCCACCATGGGGACTGAGGAAAAGACTACCTGTGCCCCACTCCTACCAACCACTTGACCCAATGCCCTAAAGTCCCTTTTAATTGCCCTGACACTCCTCTTTTCAGTCTCATCACTGCCAGCCTGGACTATTGACAGTGGGTAATAACCAGAGGGCTGAATCAGCCCACGAAGTCTCTCAGTGATATCCCATACCCAGGCCCCAGGGAGGCAGCAGACCTCCCTGTGGGATGGGTCCAGTCGACATATGGGGCCCTCAGTTCCCCTCAGAAGGGAGTCACCCACTACAACTACCCTTCTTTTCCTTTTCATGTCAGAGGTGGTGATCCCTTTGACAGATGAATCGTAATGGGGAGGCTCATTGCGCAGATAATTTTCTTCTAAATCGTCTAAATTATCTGGCTGACTCTCTAAATCCAGGCCTTCATACTTATTCTGGAGTGGCACCTGGCTAGGTGATGGGGGCCAGGAGGAATTTTTATTATTACCTCCCTGAGCAGGGAACCATTTCCAGTCCCCTTCATCTACCAGGTGCCTGACAGTGGGAGGTACAGGAGTCCTCTGACTCTTGTTGGACCCCTCTCAAAGATGGAAGGGCTGAACTCCACCAGTCTATCTCCCTTTCACTTTCCCTGATGCTTCTTGTTCTTTCAACTTCCTCCCAAAGCTCGGCCACCAGTGAAAGGAGATCGTTCACCTGTTCACACCACAGGCAGGCTTCCTCCACAACACCCCTTGAAACCACTGATAAGCTCAACCATTCCACACAGGAATGGGTCTGTACAGATACATCCTTTTTTGAGGGTTCCACTTGGTTACGTACACTTGTACCAACTGCAGGTAAAAACAATTACTGCGTGTAAAGACCATTACTAACAGAAACCCTAACACCAGCCAGGCAACAGAAACACAGCAGACAACACACAGCAAATCTCACTAGCAAGAAAACCTGCTCCCTGCCTGCTGGCCCTGCTGTGCACACTGCCGTACCACGCCCCGAGAGATGTGCCATGCTCCTGTCTGCCAGCTCCTGTTCCCTGTGCTCCCCAGAGGACTCTTAGAAGCAGCCACTCAAAGAGGAAGGAAGCCCCAACCCATTCCTGCCTGACTCACAAGTTATCCCTATCCTCTGCACTTCCCCACGTGTCTGCTTTGATGTTGACTGGGGAAATTCCCTTTTTTGTGGCCGTCCATTGCTGTGCTCAGCAGGGACACAGTTGTGGTTGGAGATGAGCTGCCACAGCCAGACACGCAGCAACTGGAGCATAGAATGTCAGGCTGGGCAGATTCTTTATTTCCAGAATTCAAAACTGTCTGAAAAGCACAAGGAAGCATGACAGTATCTGTGTATAATCTATTGGTCCTGGGAAACTCAGCTGCTGATGGTGCTTTTGTGCTACTGCCAATCCCTTCCATGACAAAAACTAATTCCTGGAGAGAGCAATATCATCTGACAGATACCAAGTGTTGCCACCAGTTGCTCCAGGTGCTCCTGCCAACAGCCCCTGTAGGAAGGAGCAGAGCCCCCAGTGCACGTGGGCTTTGGCTCCCTCTGGCACAGAAGCCCCCCGGGACACAGGTCTCTAGGGCAGGAGCCGGGCACCAGAGCTGTGTGAGTTTAGGATGGCCACCAGCTGGGACATGTCCCAAGGAGGCCGAGCAGTTTCTCTGGAAGGCCCTGTGCCCTTCCTGCTGCGGCTGCGTCGGCAGCACTGGGGGCTCCTTCTGCTGCCCTGAGCCCGCAGAGCAGGGCAGCATTTGCTGATGGTTTGAGCCCCTCCTAAATATCCTGTCGGGCTGTCTTATACAATTAGGGTGAGGGATTCCTGCCAAGCTGGGCCACTTTGGGTGGTCTCAGGGTGTCCCCAGGGCAGGTGGCATTGTGTGCAAGGGCCCTTTGTGATACAGTGCAGCATGGTCACTGTGGCATGGAACGGTGTCAAAGGACCCTTTGTGACGTGAGGTGACCTAGGAGCTGGCGGTGACACGGCCACACCACAGTGCTCGGAGCACGCAAAGGGACAGGACGCACCAGAGCAGTGCTGCGAGGAACCCCTGTACAGCACACTCGTTCGTGCCTGACCCGGAGCTTTTCCGAGGCATTATTCCTGCAGATGAGCTCGAGGCCAGACCACAGGGCTTGGTGGCCCGTGGCCTTCTTGAGGCATCCCTTTTGCAGGTGACCTTGAGGGCAGACCGTAGGAGTTGGTGCCCCGCAGCTTTTCCAAGGCATCTCCCATCCCTGCAGCAGGTGCCCTCAAGACTGGAAGGAGGGATTTGCTGAACACAGTCGTTGACGAGGAGTCTCCTATCCTTGTGGAAGGAGCCCTCGAGACCAGAGACAGGACCTGCTGTCCTGTACTCTTCCCAGGAGATTTGTCTTGAAGGTGCCTTCCAGGCACAACTGCAGGACTTGCTGACTCGGAGCTTTTCCGAGGCATCTCTCCTGCAAGTATCCATCAATCCAGGCACTGACATGGAGCAGAGACCCCCAAACGTGCCCAAGCTGGTCAGGATGAAGGAGGAAGAAGAAAGCCCTGGAGCTGCCTCAGCAGAGGAGACAGAACAGGTGGTACCATTCCAGCCAGTGCAGCAGGGTGAGTGGCAGAGCTCGGCTGTAGAGCTGGTGCCTGCATCCAGCTTTGCCCCATCCCATCCCATCCCATCCCCTGTGGACACACCATAGATAGGATGGAAGAGGGGCCGGGCAGACACCTCACAGTGGCCGTGCTCCATCCCCTGGGGCATCCCAGGGCTGGCCCTGCCTGGGGAATGCAGGGCTGGGCTGTGTTCTCCAGCCTCTCCAGCAGCCCCTCAGCTCTGGCTGCGCTCGCTCTTTGCCAGGTGCAGCCATGGACCCAAAACAAGAGCAGGAACCCACTGGTGGCCTCTTCCGCAGGACAGCACAGGTACCTGCAGCCATTCCCAGCTGGGCTGGGCCTGCTGTCACTGCTCAGCCAAGCGCCACGCTTGGAGCATTCCATGGAACAGCCCTGGCTTCTTGCCCTTCTCCTACAGCTGGTTTACAAATTCATCAAGAGAATTCATGAGGATGAGACCATGGGTACTGCGTTCAGACCATACCCACTCATCTTCAAAACCAAGACCAGTGCTGCCCTGCTGGATATGCTTGTAGAAGAGGGTTTTTCCAATCCAAAGCAAGTAAGCAGCCTGTGGCCAGGGCTTGATCCTCCCAGGAATTGTTTGGCCTCCCAAGCCACTGGGGCCTCCTGGTCCCCATAAATGTTTCAGGCCATCGCAGTGTGGTGGGAAGGGAAACACTTCTCTGGGGAAGCTGGGGACATTACTCCATCTGGCAGCTTTCCAATTCCCCTGTGCCTCCTTCAGGTGCCTGGCATAGTGAAGTACATCCACCAGTGGCTCATGTCAAATCAGTTTGCTGAGCACAGGCTGCACAGGACCCTGCTGGATCTCACTGAGGCACAGCCCGCTGATGTGGTGATGACTCTCCTGTGTGTGGCCCCATCGTGTGACAGGTATGGACCCACCAGCCCATCACCCTGTACAGCCTGTTCCAGGTGTCTGAGCAACAGAGAGTTCCAGGGCCCTCTGGCTGCTCCCTTTCCCAGCCCTGGCATGTCAGCTCCTGAGCCTGCTGCTATGCTCCCTACCTCCTCCTCAGGGGCCTGTCCCCACAGGGCTGGGCTGCCTGAGTACTGTTGGTGATGGGCAGTGGGCAGAGGCAGAGGTAGCAGCCAGCTCAGCACTCCGCTCCTGCCCAGGCCATGGTTCTGTGTCTGAGACTGCCCTGAGACAGAGCTCTGGCCCCACAGAGCTGCCATGACCCTGTGGAAGACGATCTTGTGCTCGCCCAGGACTGCGGAGCTGGCACAGCTAAGAGTCCTTGATGTGCTAGGGAACTGGCCAGAGCACAGCACATGCACCTCGGATGGGGACAGAACGGGTGTCTTTGCCCTGGCTGTGAGTTTCTGGAACTGGCCTTTGCTCACCCCAAGGTCGCCTCTCCAGCAGCTCTCCACCCTCCTTCCCCCACTGCATCTCCCTGCCTCAGGCACTGTGCTGAATCCTGGCCTAGGGGAAGCTTCAGGTGCACCAGGCCCGGTGCTCCTCCTGCATCTCCCCTGGCCTCTCTCTGCCACGCTCAGGCCCTGCCACACTGACACCTCGGCACTGAGCGCTGTCTCAGGGTGCTTTGTCCTTTGCAGGCAACTCTGGTGATGTGGAAGATCCTCCAGGTGCCCTGTGTCCCACATGCAGTGACAATGCATTTCCCCCGCCTATTTGTCCATCTGCTCTTCCAAGTGTTCTTCAGCACTCTGGATATACCAGAGGAGGTCGATAACTTCTGGAAGGGATGCCAGGAAGAGCACGGCCTTGCCGCCAGCCCCAACAGGTTCTCCATGCCTATCCTTCTGTCCCTGACACGTCCCCAGAGAAGAAGACAGTGCTCCCAGCGTGACCTGAGCTTTGCTCTGCACACAGATTTGCAGTGCAGACCCTGAAGTCCCTGCTCTGCCAAATGCAGTATGAGAGTGTGGTGACTGCCATGGAGCACAACCATGGCTGGGACATGCTGCTGGGTGCTGACACCCACCTTTATGCTGTAGGTCTGCTGGCCAGGTGAGATTCCCTTCTCCTCTCTTCCCTCGGCATTTGTGCTCTGTGCTCCACTCAGTCCCCGTGGACGTGGGCCAGAGGCCTTGTCACTGAGGGATAGCCAAGCAGACTGGAAAAGGCTGAGAGAGGAGAGTGCCCACAAGGAGCCTCCTCCCAAATGGCCCAGGCCCCTTTTCAGGATAGTGGTGAAAGACCAGACCTCTGTGAGTCAGTCCTGGGAGATGTTTGTCCCCCTGGCTCACAGTCTTGCCTACTTTTACTCCTGCCAGGGAGATGTCCCATGTCTCCCGACTCTTGTGTTTCCGGATCTTTCGCTACCTACTCCGGCTTCTCAGCACACAGGAGCCACGCTGGGATCTGCCTGCCCTGGCATTCCTTGTGGAGGTGAGCCTGATGGCCAGCGCTGCCTGGCTGAGCTGCCTCCCAGCTCTCTGTCCTCTCATCACCACAGCTGCCTGGGATGGTGCCCGTTTCCCGTGCTGCTGTCTGGGCCCAGCCTTGTGTGGTTCTGGGTTCCTGCCAGCCAGGTCTTTTGTCACTGCCCTGTACTTTTCAGATCCTGGAGTGCCTGGACTTGAATGAACGCAGTGGTAACAGAGTCCTGCAAATCTTGCCACGGCACCTGAGGAGCGAGTGCAGGGACAGGCGACGCCTGGCGCTCAGGGCTCTTCTGGAGCTCACTGAAGATCCCTCGCTGGTGAGAAGGGGGCAGCGACTGAAGCTGAACTGGGCAATGCAGCCCCTTGGACATGGCTGAGCTTCGGGTGCTGGGGCAGCTGGTCCCAGCTCTCCTGCTTCCCAGTTCAACTGCCCGAGTGCTTTGGCACAGGCCTTTGGCCTCCAGGGCAGCAGGGAGGCATTTAACAGACTTATGTTCCGCACAGACTAAAAAAATGTGCTGCCTGATTGAAAGTCTTGTGGAGCTCCTGCGGGACAGAGATGGAGAGATAGTTACATTGACAGTTATGATACTCAGCTTTATCGTGTTGGAGAAGGACATGCTGATATCCAGCCCCATCGCCCTGCAGCTGGCTGAGTCCCTCCTGCCACTCTTTGACCATGTAAGGCTCTGCGCCCACAGCCACAGCCACTGGGAGTGGCTCGGACACTTTGTGCCCTGTGAATTTGCAGACTAGCAGCCAGCTCAGCCCCGTGCAGCCAATGCTGAGGGTTTTTTTTTCTTCCCTTTATACAGGATAATAGCCAGGTGCGGCTGGTGTCCATATTGCTCTTCCGAACATTGGTGACTTTTCTAATGGAAAAAGAAAAAAAGGCCCTGAAGATACACGTGCAGCAGAGCCTGCTCCCACTGTTCTTCCACTGCCATGATAAGAATCGACATGTGGCAGAGGTGAGGACTTGTGGGCTGCTGGTGTCCCCCTGGGAGGGGGCTCGGCTGCCTCCCCATCTGGTGCCTGGCAGGCTGCAGCCTCCTCCCAGCCTTGGCACAGGGACATGAGTCCTGTGCTCTGGGCTGTGGGGCCATCTCTGCATCTCTGCTGCTCTCCAGGCCTCTCGGAAAACACTGTTTTGTGTGACCAAGCTCCTGAAGAGAAGCGACCTTGAAAAACTGGTGAAGAAGAAGAAGCTGTGGATGTTTGCAGAGTGCCTGGTAAGGAGGGCCTGGAGGCGCCAGGCTCAGCTTGGAGAAGCCCCCTGAGCGCGGTGCTCACTGTGTGCGCTTGGCAGCTGTGTCCCTGCCCAGTGCTGCACGCAGGAGCCACAAGGGCTCTTCTCCAGGCTCCTGTGGCCCCGAGCCGGGCGCCGACGGAGCCCCGGCCCAGCGGCTGCTGGCCGCGCCTCTGGGCTGTGCGGGCAGGGGAGGCCGGGGCGGGCCAAAGCGGGGAGCGCCTGGCAAAAGGACACAAAGCCCGGCCCGACCCTTCCCTCCCGCCGCTCTCTCCAGCTGGCAGACGACAGGAGCCGAGCGGCCGAGCACCTGCGCCAGGCCCTGCCGTACGTGCAGAGCCCACAGGAGCCCCTGCGAGAGGCGGCCATCAGGTTCATGGGTGAGCCCCGGCGCCCTCCCCGCCCCGCCCCGCCGCAGCTCGGCCTCAGCCCTGCCTGCTGCCCCGGCAGCAGCATCCGGGCCCGGCGCAGTGGAGCCCCGGCTACCCTCGGGGCTGCTGCCGCTATCTCGCAGTCGTGCCCTTGGGAGTCAGGATGCGGCAAGGGCCCGGGCTGAGCCCTGCCGGGCCACGAGGGCGTGTGGCCACAGGGCTGGCAGCGCCGCTGGCAGGGAGCTGTGCCGCTGGGCAGAGCCGTGACAGGCTCTCTCATTCCCAGGGCTCGCCGGACGGAGTTTGAGGAGGCAGCAGGAAGATCTGCAGCTCATCTGCAGAGGTGAGTGAGGGCAGCAGGCTGTCAGCGGGGGCTGGCAGGAGTAGCTGCTAGCCCTGGCCTGGCTGCGGAGGGCTCTGCTCCCTGTACGGACGGGGGTCGGCGTGGGCAGAGCACACCGAGATTTCAGGGGCACGTGGGGGATTCGTGGCCAGCAGCTTCGGGCTGATCTCATTGGCCACTGCTCCCTCCTGGTCATGGCTAGGGCGGTCTGGGATGGCCCTGGCATGGGGGTCTCTTCGTGTCCCCACAGATCTGGAATCTGACCCTGGCTCTCTTCTTCCAGCTCTGGAGGACATGGCAGATGACAGCAGCGCTGCCGTCAGCAGCCTGGCAATTCAAACATTATACATCCTCAAGGCACTACGGAGAACTCAATATTTCATTTTCGAGAATCTGCAAGATCAGTTCCGCAGGGCATGGAGGACACGGCCTTGTCTGTCAGATCTCGGCTGGCTGTGCTGCTGGAGTTCTTCAGAGAGTTGATCTGGGAGGCTCTGTCTGCCGATGCCACCTGAGCCAGGTGGATTTTCTTTATCTTCAAGACTGTTCTTTTATTCTTTTAGTTTTACTTTGGTATAGAAATATAGGATGTGTTATAATACACAGACTCCCAGGAGCTTTCTTTTTCTGATCAGGGTCTGCGTCGGGGGACATTGTGGCATCGGGGAAGAGGGGGAAAGGGTTCCGCTCAGCAAGCTGCCCAGACATGCAGTGTTACAGGGAAAATGTCCAGAAGCCCCTTGGCCTTTAGTGGTTATGCTGAAGCCTTTGTGCTGGTGACAGAGCGGGTGGGCAGGGGCCGGAGCTGCAGGGATCCCTTCGAGACCGGTGCCTGGAGATGGCCACGACTCCTGTCCCAGCCAGGAACCACCATCGGTGTCCTCCTGCCCGGGTGTTGCTGGCTGGATTGCTGAGGGCTCTGAGGTGCCTCTTGATCCAGCTCCATAAGCAGCCCCCGGGCAGATGCCTTTTTCCTGACACCTGGCTGCTCTGGTGCTTCCCCAAAGCCTCTTCCAGCCCTGCAGCTAAATCCCTCGAGGCTGGGACACCCCTCAGCAGGACAGTGGGGACATCCCCAAGGTGCCCAGGTTGGGCTGGCTGGGGACAAGGACCACAAGGCTCCTCTGCTGGGGCACATGACAAGGTAGTGGGCAGTCAGATGAACTGGGATTTTACCCCCAAAATATTCCCCATTCCTACCTAGATGAGCCAAGAACTGGAAACTGGGAATGAGCAAAATTCCTCATATGTGGTGGTGGATTCAGATGGAGGATTTGAAACTTGGTAGGAAAACAGCTGGAATTGGAGCAAGTTTATCTGAGAGGCGTGAGAATGCCAGGATATGCCAGCATCAGAGCACTCGGGATTCCAAGGAAGAAACCATAAAACCCTCTTTTCCAGGAGATACCAACCGTCTGCATCATTCCTGGGATTTTTCCCGAGAGGAATTGCAGAAATTCCAATATAGCGGGGCACCAGGGCCTGAAAGGGCCCAAAGTTTTGGTTTTATTTGGGAATTTTTTGGAGTTTAAAATTTATTTTTTTTTTCCATGAAAATCCCACTTTTCCTTTCTGATGAGACTGGAAGTTGTCTCCTTTTAGTGTAGTGCTGCTTTTGCCCATCCTGCTTCTGCAATATTTTTAGAAACTTCTATAAAATGGTGAAAATACTGATGGATTGTGGCCTTTTTTCATTCTTGTTACTTGTGATGCAATTGCAGTGAAAAGAAGAGAAAAAACGATAAGAAATGCCAAAAAAAGATTAAAAATGAGAATTTTACCATGTATCAGGGTCTGGCTTTTTGTTATAAAGCTTTGTTTGTCTAGTGCTCTTTATGATAAAATAAAATTGTAGGAGATTCTGAGTATGTTAAAAAAACAAACAACTGAAATTTGAAAAAAACAATTGAGAAGGTTCTAAATATTTCTTCTTTGTAGATTTTTTGGGGAGTAAATGTTTAGTGCTTTATTTGGTTTTGGTGGGAATTTGGAAGTGAAACAGGAGGATTCAAAATTCCCAACAGCAGAAATGCTGTAATTCCATGGGAATTTGTGTGGGGAAATGGAATAGTCTAATTTCTTGACAACTGGAACATAGTTATTCCATGGGAATTTGCTGTGATTTTGCGACTGCATCTGGCACATTCTAAATTCCTAACACCCGGAATGCCATTATTCCAAGTGAATTTTGGTGGGGAACTGGAGTATTCGAATTTTGTGTCACCAGGAATGCTGTTATTCCATGGGAATTTGATATGAATTTGAGGGGGCATATGGGGGACCGTAAATTCTTCAAACCCGGAATGCCATAATTCCATGGGAAATTGAGAGGAGAAATGGAGGATTCTCAGTTCCTGACACTTGGAATTCTGTAATTCCATGGGAATTAGTGAGGGGAATTGGAAGGTTCAAAATTCCCAACACCGAGAATGCCATTATTTCACAGCAAATTGGTGAGGAACTGGAGTCTTCAAAATTCCTCACACCTGGAATGCTGCTACTGCATAGAAATTTGGTGCCTTCTCCTTGTCTGTTGTCACTAGTCCTGTCTGGCTTATGGGGGTGGGGGGGAATAGGGGAGGTGTGATAGGTTTCTTTTCATCTTCCTTTTCCCACTGAAATACCCGTAGGTGCCTTTATTATTCTTATTTTTGGCATGCTTTTCCAAATTCAGCTTCAACTCAGCCTTAGCTATACTGATCCCATCGTTACACACTCATGTGTTAACACTCTATTTTTCCCATGATTTGTCTCGCTGTGTATTGTCTGCATATTACCTACTTGCATCACATCTATTAATTTTCAATAATCTTCTGGCTTTAACTTGATTTCCAAAAAAACTTTTTGAACCTTTTCACCTCAGAAATTCACCTGGGAAATCCAAAATCCCCAAAATTCACGCCAAAATCCCCCCTGGGATGCAAAAATCCCTATATCCAAGTGTTTCCCCCAGATGAAAGCTGCCAGGACAGACAGGTCTGGCTGCCCATGGCAACTTGGGGGCTGCCTCTCTCCTGCTTTTGGAACACTGGGGCTCAGTGCTTTCCTTCCAATGGAAAAGAACCCTCCTTAGTCTCAAGGTGTCCGTGGCCCAAATCGAGACGCAGCCACCAAAATACTGGAGATCCAAGAACTTCTCTGTGACAAAAGCTGCCACGACAAACACATCTGGCTGGCACGGCCTCCCAGGAGCCCCCTGTCTACTATTCTGCCTTTCAAACACTCGGGCTCTGTGCTTTCCTTCCTATGGAAAAAAGTCTCTCTTCTCAATGCAGAAATGGCCAAGATTAGGATTCTAGCTCTGAAATTGCCTATATCCAAGGGTTGCTTTCAGACAAAAGCTACCAGACGAGAGAGGTCTGCCTGGCCTTGGCTTCTGAGAGACACCTTTCATCTGCCCCTGTAACAACACTCATCCATGCTTTCCTTCCTATGGAAAACAACCAACCTTCTCGTCTAGATGTCCATGTCTGGAATTGCTATTCTGCCTCTAAAATGACATCTATCCGAGGATTACTCCCAGAGAAAATTTGCCAGCACTGTCTAATCTGACTGTCGTTGGCCTCTGGTGACTGCCCCTCATCTGCCCCTGCGACACTGGGGCTCAGTTGTTTCCTTCCTATGGAGACCATTGTGACACTGTGGGGACTCTGTGGCCCCAAGGACATCACTGTGGCCCTGCTGGGCTGCATCACGCCAAGGGCCCTGTGTGAAGTAGCAGGGCTTTGTAGAAGCAAGAGGCCACTGTTGCATTCCAGGGCCTCGTGCAGACCAAGGGCCCTTGTGATCCTGCACGGCACCGTGGATCCATGGAGACCATTGTAGCATTGCAAGGCCCCATGGAATCATGGAAACCATTGTGGGGCTCCTGAGAACCAAAGGGCCATTGTGTGTCGGAGAAGGGAGACGCGGACACCATATGGTCATCAGCAAAGTCTCGTTTATTGATACGCAGAGTGGCGATTAAATACAGTGCTTAATTAGCTCATGCATAGTGCAAAATCTGAGCTCATCATTGGTTTAGATGTGCGACTTAGCTAAGCACTTCGGCATTCATGTTTTTCTCAATTCTGCGTGCCTTCCTTATCTCAAGGACACTGTATCCGTGAGACTGAGGCCCACTTTGCTAGCTTCACTAAGTTGATCTGACTATGGCCTTTTTCTTCCAGCTATTCCTGCACCAGGCTCTCTACACTTCCCCCGTTTTCTTTTTGAGCTAGAAGAGTGGCATGCCTAGCTTTGCTGACAGTCTTTTGAATAAAATTTTGTAAGCAAGTTATCAAGCAAGGTAGCAATAAAGCTAAGCACAAGAATATACCTAACACCATAATAGCATAGCGAATGTTACCCATACGTTCTCCCGAGGCACATGCTGCATTGGAAAAGATTTTGTGCGAGCAAAGTTAGCAAGCATAAGCAGTGTAATGATCATCATTTTGATTTCTTTGGCGGCCTATTCTTTTTACGCCCTGTATTGTTCCCTGTTATCTGCAGTTGTTTCACCTTTTCTATACTTTGATTTAATACCTCCTCTGGGTCTGTACCGGGCTTAATTGGTCCTACCCGAGGCCAAGGTAGGTGTGGGACTTTATGTCTGCATCTTGCAGCGATAATGTGCGAATTTGCATAGATGTGCTGCCTCTTAATCCAGTTGGTAAGTTCCCACCGGGCCCAAGCTAACAGGAGCTGTTCTGGTGTTTCGTATAGGTTTCGTACCTGGGCATATGGCACTCCTGCTTCTTTTTCTAGGGCCCGACCCCAATTTGAATTTCTTAGGTCGTCACTTTGACACCTCCAGCACCACAAATTAAACACTGTTCTCTGTTCCACCCACGAGCAGTCCCCACAGCCCCCGCACTTTAGGGCTACCCAGGCTTCACACCATGACCCCCCACACGCACAACAAGGACGGCTGCTGAGAGGCTGTTCTTCCTGGTGGACGTGGCTCTCAATCCAATCAGCCCAATTCGGTGGTGGCTGCCTTAGCGCCTCACGGGCAGTGCTGTTATAGCGTCCCAAAAAGGTGGGGTTATCCATTCTAGTACCCGTGTCTCCCGCGTTTTCTTTTGTAGCTGTGTGAGTGCACCGAGTAGGTGGTTGGCAGTACTCCAGATGGTAAGATCGATGGGCGAGGAGATATCTCGGCAGGAGACAAACCCTTCATCGATGCAGCATATAATACCCTTGAGGGCTTCATGTTGTTGCGGGGTCACGGTTACGGGTGCGGTTGGGTCAGTTCATTTAAGTAGTGGTCTGAGGGAGTCTAGCAAGGAGTTGGGTATCCCAACAATCGGCTTGAACCATTGCAGATCTCCTAGCAGTCGCTGTGCCTCATTTAGAGTGGTGATCTTTGTTACAAGCTGGAGCTTCTGCGGCCGTACGATCTGGCCTGTGATAGACCACCCCAAGTACTTCCATGGTGTGGATTGCTGTATTTTTTCTTGAGCTATTATGAGGGATGCCTTTGCTAGGGTGCTTTGAATTTCCTGCATTTGAGTGTCTGTAAATGCTGATTCTTGAGCAAAGAGGATATTATCCATATAATGATAAATAATTGTGTTGGGCCACTGTATCCTTAATGGTTGTAATGCGGCATCAACATACAGTTGGCACAGGGTAGGCGAGTTTTTCATTCCTTGTGGAAGAACAGTCCATTCATACCGTTTATCAGGTTCTTCTCTGTTTATTGCTGGTAGGGTGAACGCAAATCTTTTAGTATCTTGAGGGTGTAAGGCAATAGTGAAGAAGCAGTCCTTTAGATCAATGATCAGAAGAGGCCAATGCTGTGGGAGCATTGCTGGGTTGGGGAGGCCTGGCTGTAATGCCCCCAATTGCCTCCATTTGATTATTTACTGCTCTTAAATCGTGTAGAAGACGATATTTTCCTGACTTCTTTTTGATCACAAAAATTGGCGTGTTCCATGGGCTTGTCGAGAGTTTCAAATGTCCTTGTTGGAATTGTTCTTTTACGAGTTGATGTGCTTGTATTAGACTTTCCCTTTTTAGAGGCCATTGCTTAACCATTACCGGTTCATTGGTAGTCCAGGTGATTGGGATTGGGAAAGTCCAAGCAATGGCAATTACCCCAAAGGGTGCTCGTTGGATAAAACGACCCCCATCTGAGCCAAGATGTCCCTTCCAATTAGGCAATGTACCGATGGTGGTAATGCAACTATGGACAACACAGTCACCAAATCTTGTCCATCTATAGTGACCCTTACTGGAGGAGTTTTTCTGGCAAGGGTGAACCCTCCGACGCCTGTCACAGTATCCATAGTTTGCAGTGATGGCCAGTTGTGGGGCCATTTTTCTGGTGAGACAATGCTGGTATCTGCCCCAGTGTCTAGGAGTCCCATCATTTCTATTGTCTCTCCTGCATAGGTTAGTTTCACCTTCTTTTTGGGTCTGGTATGGAGATCCATTGTGAGCATAGCAATACCTGATGATCCGAATCCTTGGTCTCCACGTGGGGTTTGTCTTTGTGGTTGAACACCCCGGCTCAACTGTGGAAGTGGAATAAATTGAGCAATACGCTGACCTGCCTCAATTGTCAGAGGAGGAAAAGGAGTATAAACCATTATTTGTATTTCTCCCGTGTAGTCTGCATCGATGACACCTGGTAGCACAAACAGTCCTACAATGGAGCTCGACGAGCGTCCCACTATTAGTCCTCCATAAGCTTGTCCTTTGATATTTATCGGGCCGTAAACTCCAGTTGGGACTTTGACGGGGCGAGCTGTTATCAAAGATGTTTTTACTGCGGCTGCCAGGTCGAGTCCCAGGCTCCCTGTTGTGGCTGGTTGTAGACAGGAGATGGCGCTGATGTCACGGCGGCTACTTGTGTTCGGGCGCGGCTGCCGGGCGCGCTTCGCTGGGAGTTTTCCGACTTGCGGCGACAAGCTGACGTGTTATGCGTGTTGTTCTGGCAGTTTTGGCACCATACTCCTGGGGCACGGCACTCACGTCGGAAGTGGCCTTTTCCTCCGCATCTGTAGCAGCGCGCTGAGGGAGGTCGGTGATCACCCGACGTGGCTGGGGCCGCTGTAGAAGCACGGAGCGGAGCAAGAGCGGCTAGCACCTGTGACTGTGTGGACTCGGCTTGTTTCTGCAGCCCTAAGCCTATTTCTTTTAGTGCATTAACTAAGAAAACCTGTGCCCCTGTCGGCTGTAAAGCCATCCTTTCCAATGCCTCTTCTATCGTCCAATTGGCTGCTAAAGTTGATAATACCCTTTTTGTTGCCTCATTGCTATTCTGCAACGCACATTGCTTTAGCATCGCCCCTCTCATATACTCTGGGACTTCTGCCTTTTCAATAGCAGCAGCAGCCTTATCTACAAAGTCCCCAAAGGATTCATTTCTTCCCTGTTTTATCCCCATATACATGGGTATGCCTGAGCTATCTTTGACCTGACCGATGGCACTCCTTACTAGACGCATGGCTTCCCTAACCTTGTCGGGTCCTGAAATCATTTGAGCTTCTGTCCTGCGGTATTGACCCAATCCCATTAGTTCGTCTATGGTAATTCCAGCTAACGGATCTCCCGGGCCCCTCTGTGTTGCAACTGACTCCTGAACAAGAGCTTGCCAGTGGGCGTTAAATAGCAACTGCTGATGTTGCGTGAAAATCAATTTCACTATACTTCTCATATCATTTGGCAACAACAGGTATGTATCGAACAAGAAATCTAGCATCTGCTTAGCTGGCTCACTCCGGAAACCAAACTGACTCACTGTCTGTCTCAGCTGGGCTAGCAGCTTCCAGTCGGGAGGCGAATATGCTCCCACTTGGATGGCTTGTCCTTGTTGATTTATCCCCTGTGTATACGTGACGGGGAAAACCCAGGCTTTCGCTGCGTCAACAGCGCTCTCGTCCCCAGTCTCCAAGCCGTGTCTGGCTAGCATACTCCACGCCTCCCCCCGCCGTCTTGCCATCTCCTCCCACAGGTCGCTTTCCGCCCTAGGGACCGGAGCTGGCTCCACGGCGGGCTTAGGGACGCTGGGCTCAGACCGGCAAGGGGATTTTTCGCCGCCGGTCTGGGGCCCTTCGCCCTCGGAAGGCGGGGTTACTCCGCCTTCTGCAATTGTCTCCGCCGCCGCGGCGGAATCCTCCTCAAGCTCTTCTAAGGGGGGTGCCGAGGGCCAAGCGCAGCTAGCCATGTCTGTCATTCCTGCTGTCTCCCCAGAGATAGGTATTTCTACTCTGGTCGTGCTGGGTGCTCCGGGCTCATTATCGCCGTACTGAGCATTTCTTTTATATGCCTCTACTGCCTCCCGAGCCGCCCTTCTCTCCGCCTGCTGCTTCAGTAATGCGTTATGAACTACCTGCCAGATCTTTCCCAGCTTTTTTGCTGTTTTATCATCTTCTAATACCGCCTCCCACAGTGCAACCCCTAACTTACGCCACTCATTTAAATCATGCACGGTGTGAGGATTAGAGAATAAACCTTTAGCATAACCCCAGACTAACAACCCCGGTATGTCCTTCCTGGGATTAATCTCTTTTAACCCTAACTTATCTATATGTACTATAAATAAATCATATGCTGCTTGCCTGTCCATTTTTTGTCGTCAGCGCTGTTGCAACTCTCCGGCTTCGGCAGCACGTATGGCCCAGGACCACCTTTATGGCTCCTGGGGGTGTCTTCCCTACGTCGTTTGACACCGACCCGGTTGCAGCAGGCCCCAACTCTACTTCACCGACCGTGGCGTGTTCTCCCCCGTTTTCTTTTTCAGCGACGGAGGCACGTCGGGGTTCACCATTTGTCGGAGAAGGGAGACACGGACACCATATGGTCATCAGCAAAGTCTCGTTTATTGATACGCAGAGTGGCGATTAAATACAGTGCTTAATTAGCTCATGCATAGTGCAAAATCTGAGCTCATCATTGGTTTAGATGTGCAACTTAGCTAAGCACTTCGGCATTCATGTTTTTCTCAATTCTGCGTGCCTTCCTTATCTCAAGGACACTGTATCCGTGAGACTGAGGCCCACTTTGCTAGCTTCACTAAGTTGATCTGACTATGGCCTTTTTCTTCCAGCTATTCCTGCACCAGGCTCTCTACAATTGTGACCCTGCAGGGTCTCATGGAAGCAAGGGGCCATTGTGAGCCTGCAGAAGCAAAGACAACATTGAGACACCGTGGGGCCCCATGGAACCAAGGGGACATGGAACAGATCTGGCTGACTTGGCCTCCCGGGGGCCACCTGGCAAGACTGGCTGATCCTGGAATGTTGAGGACTGCCTCTCATCAGCTCCTGGAGCACTGAGGCTCTGTGCTTTCCTTCCTATGGAAAAGTACCATCCCCTTTTGCAGGTTCCCACGGCTGAAACTGATATTCCCCCTGAAAAAGCACTACATACAAGGCTTGCTCCCAGCCAAAATCTGCTAGGAGTAACAGCTCTGGGTGGCCACCGTTTCCTGAGGGCTGCCTCTCATCTACCACTCTAAGGGTCGGTGTGAAGTTTCCCTCATTTTTGCCTCATGACCCTCTCAAGAAGACCTCAAGGACCCCCACCCAGGTTGACTCTGGACAATGGTTTTCTGGCCTGCTTGAGGTGGGTGCTTGCCAAGGGACTCTTTGCAGGTGTGTTGTGCTCACTGGACTCTGCTGTCATGGTACCAGCTGAAGCCTGCATGTACTGCACGACCGCACCTGTCTCTTGGAGCACCACACAATGCTCCATAAATCTCCCCACCTCTTGGCCACAAGCCACTCGCTTTGGAAAAGGACTATAAAAGAGCGATCCTCTGGAGAAGACCCTGAGTACTCCCCACGGATGACCACCCTTCCATTGCCTGGCCCACCATGACGTTGGTCACGTCTGTTGGTAGCTATTTCCCCCTTCCCCTCTTTTTCTCTCTCTCTATACTCCGTTTCCTATATCTCTCCCCTCTATCGCAACTGAATTGTTTGGCATTCAATAAAAATGCATTGCTGTTGTTGAATAAACTGATTTGTCCCCCGCTATTTGCCTGCTATTACCTCTGAGATCAAACAATCCCTGGCCTGTGTTGGCAGATGGTGACACCCTCCCCCGCCCAAATCCCCCATCCCCCTGCTTCTCCCAGTTGATTGCTGATCGTGCTGTGACATGGAATGGAACATCCCTTGCGCCAGTCCAGCCCAGCTGTCCCATCCCTGTTCCCTCAGGAACACTTGCCCACCCCAAGCCCATGGGTTGGAGGGGCTTGCAGACACGCCTCGTGGGGGGAGCATTGTGACAAGGACAGGAGAACAGAACAACATTTACACTTATCAAGGGCAGAGAACAGAAGAGCACAGCCTTGGAGAAACGCACAAAGGATGTAGCTGAGGCAAACAGAGCGTGCACAAAATGCAAGGAGAATGTCAGCTCAGCTCTGCAAGGCTGACAAAAGCAGAAGTTATACACAACAATAATATTGCCCTTCCTCAAAAGCGGGGATCAAAGAGCAGTCACCTAAAAAGGACAGTGCATGTTGAAGACAGACTCCAAAGAACCATAGAAGGACTTGTGAGAAGGGGTGCAATTATGGCAAATAAATTCCAGGAGGGGTTAACTAATGAATACATCATCAGTGTGAGTGATAAAAGCTCCGATTGCCTGGTGGCCAGTGCACTCGAGTAGATGAAGGATTGCCCAAGTGACCACCATGGTGTAATAAAGAATACCTGCTCTCAAATCCTCAAAACTGTGTTCAAAAGTTGCTATCCAGCAGATTTCAGTATCAGTGGTGTCCCTGACTCCATTATGCCCCTTGCACACTTTCCCGAGGGCCCCTTGGTTCCACGAGGCCCTGCTGGATAACAATGGACGCTTGGTTCCATTTGGGTCTGTACTGTCAAAATGGCCTCCTTGGTTCTGCACTGCCACAATGCTCTCCTTGGTGCCACGAGGCCTTGGTGTGTCACAACAGCCTCTCGGTTCCATGAACTGCCATAGTGTCAGCACGGTCTCTTGGATCTGCAGGATCACGATGGACAATTGGTTACAAGCAGCCCCGCTGTGTCACAATGACTATTTGGTTCAGGTGGCCCCCACAGTGTCACCATGGCCCCTTGGTTCCACGAGGCCTCGCTGTAGAACAATGGCCTCTCAGTTCCAGGAGGTTTTGTACTGTCAACAGTGCTCTCCTTGGTTCTACAGTGGCTGCTTGCTTCCATAAGGTTCCTCAGTGTCACAGTGGTCTCCTTGGCTCCATGAGGCTCTGCAATGTCCCAATAGCCCATGGTTTCCATGAGCTTCTGTCCCATCAACCATGTCCTTTGCTCCAGTGAGGCCCCGCAATGGCACACTGGACCCTTGGCTCCATGAGGTTCCGTGGTATCGCCATGGTTTCCCTGGATCCGCAGTAGCACTATGGACCATAGGTTTCATGCAGCTTTGCTGTGCTACAGTGGCTCCTTGGTTCCATCAAGTGCCACTGTGTAACAAGGGAATCTTGGTCCCATGAGGTTCTGGACTGTCACAATGCTATCCTTGGTTCTGGACTCTAACAACGGACCCTTGATTCCACGAGATTCCATTACGTCACAATGCTCTCCTTGGTTCCACAAGGTCCTCCTTGTTTCCACAAGGCCTTGCTCTGTCACAATGGACCCTTGGTTCCATGAGCTTCCGTAGTGTAACCATGGTCTCCTGGGATCTGCATTGTCACAATGGACAATTGGTTGCATGGGAGCCTGCTGTGTCACAAGAGAGCCTTAGTTCCATGACGTTCTGGACTGTCACAGTGGTCTCCCTGCTTCAATGAGGCCCTGGAGTGTCACAAGGGCTGCTTGGTTCTGTGAGCTTCCACAACGTCCCAATGGTCTCCTTGTTTCTGCAGTGTCATAGTGGACTCTTGGTTCCATTAGGTTCCTAAATGTCACAGGTCTCCTTGGTTCCATGTGGCCCTGCTGTGTCACCACAGCCCCTTGGTTCCAGGAGTTTCTGGGCTGTCAGCAGTGGTTCCTTTTCTTCCAATCAGGCACCGCTGTGTCACACTGCACCCTGGCTTCCATGAAGTTCTTCAGTGTCACAGTGGCCCCTTGGATCCATGCGGTCCCATAGTGTCACCATGGTCTCCTTGGATCTGCATTGTCATAAGGGACCATTGGTTCCATGTGGCCCGGCTGTGTCACAGTGATGTGGATTCCGTAATTGCCTTCAGCGTCACAATGGAGCCTTGTTTCTGTGAGGCTCTCAACTGTCACAATTGTCTCCTTGGTTCCATCAGCCCCCGCTGTGTCACAAGGGTCCCCTTGGTTCCATGAGCACACCAAAGCTTTGCATAAACATTGAGCAGCACCTGCTTAACACACCTGGGAACATCTGTCTGCATTCAAAAGAGAGGTCACAGCTGAGAAAGGCACCAGCAGCTTCCATCTGCAACACAGATGCAGGGAAAGGACAAGGACAGAGAATTCAGCTGGAAGACTCTGAGAATTCTGCATCCAGACATCATTTCTGGTCTCACTGTCCCTAGTAGAAAGGTGTCATCATTCCAGGCAGCCTGTACTCAGCATGGGCTTCTACAGTGGGGGTTTGTCGTTTAGGAAACCTGCTCAGGCTTTTCCCTTCTTTCCTCACAAACAGGAATACTTGTCCCGGGCCTGGATGCAGGCAGAACCCTGAGGAGAGCACGTGGGACATGGTGCAGTGGGCAGGGACAGCCAGCTGCAGAGTTCAGGGGGGAAGGGCTTCCGGTGCAGGGCCAGGGATGTCAGTCCCAGCTGGGCCATGTCAGACACGGTGAGGCTGGGCTTGGGGAGCAGCTTGTCCAAACAGGGTCAGCCTGCAAGGGGCTCATTCTTCTGTGGGCCCACACCTCCTAAGGAGACGTTCAGCATCAAGATCACCTGGGGAATGCCTAAGTTGCTTCTTCTTGGAACTGAAAAAGAAAAATTACTCCCTTTTATAACACTGAAAATCGTGAGCTGTACCTTGAAATCTTCCTCCTTAAGAGAACTCCAAAGTGACTCCAAGCACTGCACAAGGCCTGGAGACTGGAAGACATTGGAAAGAAGACAAAGAGCTCCTGAGGGTTTTCTGTATTTTAATAATCCCCAACGGTGGATTTGGGGCTGAGTCCAGGAGCCCCAGGCACTGAGAGAATGTTGAAGAAGCTGCTCAAGGAGTCAGAAGCAAAACTCCAAGTCCCTTGGAGCATCAGTGGCCCCACTGAGGGCAGGGACTGCCAAAGGCTCCCCAGGGAGTGGTGAGAGCAGATCCTTGAGGCCAGGATTGCAGGAGCCCGAGGCTGTGAGCAGGGAACTGCAATGCTGAGCAAGGCCTGGGCTGGTTGGAGGAAGCAGAAAGGCCAAGGCCTGAGCCCAGGCCTGGGCCAGCAGGGCCTGTCCCTCACAGGTGGCTTGGGGCTGTTCCTGGGGCACTGGGATGGGAGAGGCAGCAAGGACAAATGTCATCAGGCTGTGTGACACTCCAGATGCTCATGGAACCAAGGGCCAGTGTGACACAGCAGGGCCTGATGGAAACAAGAGGCCATGCTGAGCCTGCGCGCCTGTAACACCCCAGAACACTGAAATGCTGAGGGTGAGCAAAGATTCCTTTCCTCGAGTTTGATGCAGAGTAGAAACCCCAGCCAGATATTCTCAAGAGGTCAAAACGACACAAAAGTGTACTGGAAAAATACAGAAAGCCGAGCTCCTTTGGCAAATGATTTCATACAACATCCAATTCAACGTGCAACACTTAGCGTAGCAGGAACATCATTAACTCAGCCCATTTAAGATGGAAACCTTTAGGCATAAAAATGTTAAACTACCCAAAAACATTCCAGTAAAAGAGGATAAGAAGGTTAAAAGAGAAAAAAGAGACAGAAAGACAGAAGATCTCCAGATAGATATGCAGAGAGCTACCAGCTGCTAGGCTTCCAGTGTGGCTGAGACACAGACCCAGGAGATTTCAGGATTCAGACCAGGGCTTGACGTCATGCCCGATTTTTTCAATTCCCTAGCGTTTTGTAAGCTCTCCTCTTTTCGGGGACATCTGCTTTCTTCCCACTCACTGCTGTGTTTCATTGCCTTTGTGTGGGATTGATTGACAGCTCGGCCAATCAGAGCTGGGTGGGCGCGGCCCCTGCTGTGTGATTGATTAACGGCTCAACCAATCAGAGCAGGCTGGGCGCTGCTCCTGCTGTGTGACTGATTAACGGCTCAACCAATCAGAGCAGGCTGGGCGCTGCCCCTGCTGTGTGATTGATTGACGGCTCAGCCAATCAGAGCTGGCTGGGCGCTGCCCCTGCTGTGTGATTGGCAGATCTGCCAGGCCATGGCTGGGGGTGGGGCTCTATCCCACCTCATTCCAAGGTCTGTCCCAGCCCCAGCCCCACTCGGCCATTCCGAGCATCCCGACGGGTCTGGGGACATTGATGTCATCCAGCCTCTGACAGCGACCATGGGGACACTGCGGAACCTCATGGAACCAAAGAGACCATTTTGACACTCTGGTGCCTCATGCAATCAGGGCCACCTTTGTGAGACTCAGGACCCCAGTGGAACCAAGGGTCAGTGATGAAGCTGTGCGGCCCAGAGAACCAAGGAGCCTTTGTTACACAGCAGGGCCACATGGAGCCCAGGGGCCTTGGTGACTCTGCAGGACCTTAGGGAAGCAAGGGGCCATTGTTATCACTACTGAAGCAGGGAGAATATTGTGACAAGGAGAATATCGGGACACTACAGGGACTCCTGGAATCAAGGAGAACATTGTGACCCTGTGAGGCCCCATGGAACCAAGGCAACATGGAACAGGTCTGGCTGGCTGGGCCTCCCGGGGGCCACCTGGCAAGACTGGCTGATCCTTGAATGTTGAGGACTGCCTCTCCTCAGCTCCTGGAGCACTGAGGCTCTGTGCTTTCCTTCCTATGGAAAAGTACCATCCCCTTTTGCAGGTTCCCACGGCTGAAACTGATATTCCCCCTGAAAAAGCACTACATACAAGGCTTGCTCCCAGCCAAAATCTGCTAGGAGTAACAGCTCTGGGTGGCCACCGTTTCCTGAGGGCTGCCTCTCATCTACCACTCTAAGGGTCGGTGTGAAGTTTCCCTCATTTTTGCCTCATGACCCTCTCAAGAAGACCTCAAGGACCCCCACCCAGGTTGACTCTGGACAATGGTTTTCTGGCCTGCTTGAGGTGGGTGCTTGCCAAGGGACTCTTTGCAGGTGTGTTGTGCTCACTGGACTCTGCTGTCATGGTACCAGCTGAAGCCTGCATGTACTGCACGACCGCACCTGTCTCTTGGAGCACCACACAATGCTCCATAAATCTCCCCACCTCTTGGCCACAAGCCACTCGCTTTGGAAAAGGACTATAAAAGAGCGATCCTCTGGAGAAGACCCTGAGTACTCCCCACGGATGACCACCCTTCCATTGCCTGGCCCACCATGACGTTGGTCACGTCTGTTGGTAGCTATTTCCCCCTTCCCCTCTTTTTCTCTCTCTCTATACTCCGTTTCCTATATCTCTCCCCTCTATCGCAACTGAATTGTTTGGCATTCAATAAAAATGCATTGCTGTTGTTGAATAAACTGATTTGTCCCCCGCTATTTGCCTGCTATTACCTCTGAGATCAAACAATCCCTGGCCTGTGTTGGCAGATGGTGACACCCTCCCCCGCCCAAATCCCCCATCCCCCTGCTTCTCCCAGTTGATTGCTGATCGTGCTGTGACATGGAATGGAACATCCCTTGCGCCAGTCCAGCCCAGCTGTCCCATCCCTGTTCCCTCAGGAACACTTGCCCACCCCAAGCCCATGGGTTGGAGGGGCTTGCAGACACGCCTCGTGGGGGGAGCATTGTGACAAGGACAGGAGAACAGAAGAACATTTACACTTATCGCGGGCAGAGAACAGAAGAGCACAGCCTTGGAGAAACGCACAAAGGATGTAGCTGAGGCAAACAGAGCGTGCACAAAATGCAAGGAGAATGTCAGCTCAGCTCTGCAAGGCTGACAAAAGCAGAAGTTATACACAACAATAATATTGCCCTTCCTCAAAAGCGGGGATCAAAGAGCAGTCACCTAAAAAGGACAGTGCATGTTGAAGACAGACTCCAAAGAACCATAGAAGGACTTGTGAGAAGGGGTGCAATTATGGCAAATAAATTCCAGGTGGGGTTAACTAATGAATACATCATCAGTGTGAGTGATAAAAGCTCCGATTGCCTGGTGGCCAGTGCACTCGAGTAGATGAAGGATTGCCCAAGTGACCACCATGGTGTAATAAAGAATACCTGCTCTCAAATCCTCAAAACTGTGTTCAAAAGTTGCTATCCAGCAGATTTCAGTATCAGTGGTGTCCCTGACTCCATTATGCCCCTTGCACACTTTCCCGAGGGCCCCTTGGTTCCACGAGGCCCTGCTGGATAACAATGGACGCTTGGTTCCATTTGGGTCTGTACTGTCAAAATGGCCTCCTTGGTTCTGCACTGCCACAATGCTCTCCTTGGTGCCACGAGGCCTTGGTGTGTCACAACAGCCTCTCGGTTCCATGAACTGCCATAGTGTCAGCACGGTCTCTTGGATCTGCAGGATCACGATGGACAATTGGTTACAAGCAGCCCCGCTGTGTCACAATGACTATTTGGTTCAGGTGGCCCCCACAGTGTCACCATGGCCCCTTGGTTCCACGAGGCCTCGCTGTAGAACAATGGCCTCTCAGTTCCAGGAGGTTTTGTACTGTCAACAGTGCTCTCCTTGGTTCTACAGTGGCTGCTTGCTTCCATAAGGTTCCTCAGTGTCACAGTGGTCTCCTTGGCTCCATGAGGCTCTGCAATGTCCCAATAGCCCATGGTTTCCATGAGCTTCTGTCCCATCAACCATGTCCTTTGCTCCAGTGAGGCCCCGCAATGGCACACTGGACCCTTGGCTCCATGAGGTTCCGTGGTATCGCCATGGTTTCCCTGGATCCGCAGTAGCACTATGGACCATAGGTTTCATGCAGCTTTGCTGTGCTACAGTGGCTCCTTGGTTCCATCAAGTGCCACTGTGTAACAAGGGAATCTTGGTCCCATGAGGTTCTGGACTGTCACAATGCTATCCTTGGTTCTGGACTCTAACAACGGACCCTTGATTCCACGAGATTCCATTACGTCACAATGCTCTCCTTGGTTCCACAAGGTCCTCCTTGTTTCCACAAGGCCTTGCTCTGTCACAATGGACCCTTGGTTCCATGAGCTTCCGTAGTGTAACCATGGTCTCCTGGGATCTGCATTGTCACAATGGACAATTGGTTGCATGGGAGCCTGCTGTGTCACAAGAGAGCCTTAGTTCCATGACGTTCTGGACTGTCACAGTGGTCTCCCTGCTTCAATGAGGCCCTGGAGTGTCACAAGGGCTGCTTGGTTCTGTGAGCTTCCACAACGTCCCAATGGTCTCCTTGTTTCTGCAGTGTCATAGTGGACTCTTGGTTCCATTAGGTTCCTAAATGTCACAGGTCTCCTTGGTTCCATGTGGCCCTGCTGTGTCACCACAGCCCCTTGGTTCCAGGAGTTTCTGGGCTGTCAGCAGTGGTTCCTTTTCTTCCAATCAGGCACCGCTGTGTCACACTGCACCCTGGCTTCCATGAAGTTCTTCAGTGTCACAGTGGCCCCTTGGATCCATGCGGTCCCATAGTGTCACCATGGTCTCCTTGGATCTGCATTGTCATAAGGGACCATTGGTTCCATGTGGCCCGGCTGTGTCACAGTGATGTGGATTCCGTAATTGCCTTCAGCGTCACAATGGAGCCTTGTTTCTGTGAGGCTCTCAACTGTCACAATTGTCTCCTTGGTTCCATCAGCCCCCGCTGTGTCACAAGGGTCCCCTTGGTTCCATGAGCACACCAAAGCTTTGCATAAACATTGAGCAGCACCTGCTTAACACACCTGGGAACATCTGTCTGCATTCAAAAGAGAGGTCACAGCTGAGAAAGGCACCAGCAGCTTCCATCTGCAACACAGATGCAGGGAAAGGACAAGGACAGAGAATTCAGCTGGAAGACTCTGAGAATTCTGCATCCAGACATCATTTCTGGTCTCACTGTCCCTAGTAGAAAGGTGTCATCATTCCAGGCAGCCTGTACTCAGCATGGGCTTCTACAGTGGGGGTTTGTCGTTTAGGAAACCTGCTCAGGCTTTTCCCTTCTTTCCTCACAAACAGGAATACTTGTCCCGGGCCTGGATGCAGGCAGAACCCTGAGGAGAGCACGTGGGACATGGTGCAGTGGGCAGGGACAGCCAGCTGCAGAGTTCAGGGGGGAAGGGCTTCCGGTGCAGGGCCAGGGATGTCAGTCCCAGCTGGGCCATGTCAGACACGCTGAGGCTGGGCTTGGGGAGCAGCTTGTCCAAACAGGGTCAGCCTGCAAGGGGCTCATTCTTCTGTGGGCCCACACCTCCTAAGGAGACGTTCAGCATCAAGATCACCTGGGGAATGCCTAAGTTGCTTCTTCTTGGAACTGAAAAAGAAAAATTACTCCCTTTTATAACACTGAAAATCGTGAGCTGTACCTTGAAATCTTCCTCCTTAAGAGAACTCCAAAGTGACTCCAAGCACTGCACAAGGCCTGGAGACTGGAAGACATTGGAAAGAAGACAAAGAGCTCCTGAGGGTTTTCTGTATTTTAATAATCCCCAACGGTGGATTTGGGGCTGAGTCCAGGAGCCCCAGGCACTGAGAGAATGTTGAAGAAGCTGCTCAAGGAGTCAGAAGCAAAACTCCAAGTCCCTTGGAGCATCAGTGGCCCCACTGAGGGCAGGGACTGCCAAAGGCTCCCCAGGGAGTGGTGAGAGCAGATCCTTGAGGCCAGGATTGCAGGAGCCCGAGGCTGTGAGCAGGGAACTGCAATGCTGAGCAAGGCCTGGGCTGGTTGGAGGAAGCAGAAAGGCCAAGGCCTGAGCCCAGGCCTGGGCCAGCAGGGCCTGTCCCTCACAGGTGGCTTGGGGCTGTTCCTGGGGCACTGGGATGGGAGAGGCAGCAAGGACAAATGTCATCAGGCTGTGTGACACTCCAGATGCTCATGGAACCAAGGGCCAGTGTGACACAGCAGGGCCTGATGGAAACAAGAGGCCATGCTGAGCCTGCGCGCCTGTAACACCCCAGAACACTGAAATGCTGAGGGTGAGCAAAGATTCCTTTCCTCGAGTTTGATGCAGAGTAGAAACCCCAGCCAGATATTCTCAAGAGGTCAAAACGACACAAAAGTGTACTGGAAAAATACAGAAAGCCGAGCTCCTTTGGCAAATGATTTCATACAACATCCAATTCAACGTGCAACACTTAGCGTAGCAGGAACATCATTAACTCAGCCCATTTAAGATGGAAACCTTTAGGCATAAAAATGTTAAACTACCCAAAAACATTCCAGTAAAAGAGGATAAGAAGGTTAAAAGAGAAAAAAGAGACAGAAAGACAGAAGATCTCCAGATAGATATGCAGAGAGCTACCAGCTGCTAGGCTTCCAGTGTGGGTGAGACACAGACCCAGGAGATTTCAGGATTCAGACCAGGGCTTGACGTCATGCCCGATTTTTTCAATTCCCTAGCGTTTTGTAAGCTCTCCTCTTTTCGGGGACATCTGCTTTCTTCCCACTCACTGCTGTGTTTCATTGCCTTTGTGTGGGATTGATTGACAGCTCGGCCAATCAGAGCTGGGTGGGCGCGGCCCCTGCTGTGTGATTGATTAACGGCTCAACCAATCAGAGCAGGCTGGGCGCTGCTCCTGCTGTGTGACTGATTAACGGCTCAACCAATCAGAGCAGGCTGGGCGCTGCCCCTGCTGTGTGATTGATTGACGGCTCAGCCAATCAGAGCTGGCTGGGCGCTGCCCCTGCTGTGTGATTGGCAGATCTGCCAGGCCATGGCTGGGGGTGGGGCTCTATCCCACCTCATTCCAAGGTCTGTCCCAGCCCCAGCCCCACTCGGCCATTCCGAGCATCCCGACGGGTCTGGGGACATTGATGTCATCCAGCCTCTGACAGCGACCATGGGGACACTGCGGAACCTCATGGAACCAAAGAGACCATTTTGACACTCTGGTGCCTCATGCAATCAGGGGCACCTTTGTGAGACTCAGGACCCCAGTGGAACCAAGGGTCAGTGATGAAGCTGTGCGGCCCAGAGAACCAAGGAGCCTTTGTTACACAGCAGGGCCACATGGAGCCCAGGGGCCTTGGTGACTCTGCAGGACCTTAGGGAAGCAAGGGGCCATTGTTATCACTACTGAAGCAGGGAGAATATTGTGACAAGGAGAATATCGGGACACTACAGGGACTCCTGGAATCAAGGAGAACATTGTGACCCTGTGAGGCCCCATGGAACCAAGGCAACATGGAACAGGTCTGGCTGGCTGGGCCTCCCGGGGGCCACCTGGCAAGACTGGCTGATCCTGGAATGTTGAGGACTGCCTCTCCTCAGCTCCTGGAGCACTGAGGCTCTGTGCTTTCCTTCCTATGGAAAAGTACCATCCCCTTTTGCAGGTTCCCACGGCTGAAACTGATATTCCCCCTGAAAAAGCACTACATACAAGGCTTGCTCCCAGCCAAAATCTGCTAGGAGTAACAGCTCTGGGTGGCCACCGTTTCCTGAGGGCTGCCTCTCATCTACCACTCTAAGGGTCGGTGTGAAGTTTCCCTCATTTTTGCCTCATGACCCTCTCAAGAAGACCTCAAGGACCCCCGCCCAGGTTGACTCTGGACAATGATTTTCTGGCCTGCTTGAGGTGGGTGCTTGCCAAGGGACTCTTTGCAGGTGTGTTGTGCTCACTGGACTCTGCTGTCATGGTACCAGCTGAAGCCTGCATGTACTGCACGACCACACCTGTCTCTTGGAGCACCACACAATGCTCCATAAATCTCCCCACCTCTTGGCCACAAGCCACTCGCTTTGGAAAAGGACTATGAAAGAGCGATCCTCTGGAGAAGACCCTGAGTACTCCCCACGGATGACCACCCTTCCATTGCCTGGCCCACCATGACGTTGGTCTCGTCTGTTGGTAGCTATTTCCCCCTTCCCCTCTTTTTCTCTCTCTAGACTCCATTTCCTATATCTCTCCCCTCTATCGCAACTGAATTGTTTGGCATTCAATAAAAATGCATTGCTGTTGTTGAATAAACTGATTTGTCCCCCGCTATTTGCCTGCTATTACCTCTGAGATCAAACAATCCCCGGCCTGTGTTGGTAGATGGTGACACTCCCCCCCCCTCCCCCCCCCCCCCCGCAAATCCCCCATCCCCCTGCTTCTCCCAGTTGATTGCTGATCGTGCTGTGACATGGAATGGAACATCCCTTGGGCCAGTCCAGCCCAGCTGTCCCATCCTTGTTCCCTCAGGAACACTTGCCCATCCCAAGTCCATGGGTTGGAGGGGCTTGCAGACACGCCTCGTGGGGCGAGCACTGTGACAAGGACAGGAGAACAGAACAACATTTACACTTACCAAGGGCAGAGAACAGAAGAGCACAGTCTTGGAGAAACGCACAAAGGATGTAGCCCAGGCAAACGGAGCGTGCACAAAACGCAAGGAGAATGTCAGCTCAGCTCTGCAAGGCTGACAAAAGCAGAAGTTATACACAACAATAATATTGCCCTTCCTCAAAAGCGGGGATCAAAGAGCAGTCACCTAAAAAGGACAGTGCATGTTGAAGACACACTCCAAAGAACCATAGAAGGACTTGTGAGAAGGGGTGCAATTATGGCAAATAAATTCCAGGTGGGGTTAACTAATGAATACATCATCAGTGTGAGTGATAAAAGCTCCGATTGCCTGGTGGCCAGTGCATTCGAGTAGATGAAGGATTGCCCAAGTGGCCACCATGGTGTAATAAAGAATACCTGCTCTCAGATCCTCAAAACTGTGTTCAAAAGTTGCTATCCAGCAGATTTCAGTATCAGTGGTGTCCCTGACTCCATTATGCCCCTTGCACACTTTCACGAGGGCCCCTTGGTTCCACGAGGCCCTGCTGGATAACAGTGGACCCTTGGTTCCATTTGGGTCTGTACTGTCAAAATGGCCTCCTTGGTTCTGCACTGCCACAATGCTCTCCTTGGTGCCACGAGGCCTTGGTGTGTCACAACAGCCTCTCGGTTCCATGAACTGCCATAGTGTCAGCACGGTCTCTTGGATCTGCAGTATCACGATGGACAGTTGGTTACAAGCAGCCCCGCCGTGTCACAACGACTATTTGCTTCAGGTGGCCCCCACAGTGTCACCATGGCCCCTTGGTTCCACGAGGCCTCGCTGCAGAACAATGGCCTCTCAGTTCCAGGAGGTTTTGTACTGTCAACAGTGCTCTCCTTGGTTCTACAGTGGCTGCTTGCTTCCATAAGGTTCCTCGGTGTCACAGTGGTCTCCTTGGCTCCATGAGGCTCTGCAATGTCCCAATAGCCCATGGTTTCCATGAGCTTCTGTCCCATCAACCATGTCCTTTGCTCCAGTGAGGCCCCGCAATGGCACACTGGACCCTTGGCTCCATGAGGTTCCATAGTGTGACATGGTTGCCTTGATTCCAAGAGGTTCTGCTGGGTCACACTGGACCCTTGGCTCCGTGAGGTTCCGTGGTATCGCCATGGTTTCCCTGGATCCGCAGTAGCACTATGGACCATAGGTTTCATGCAGCTTTGCTGTGCTACAGTGGCTCCTTGGTTCCATCAAGTGCCACTGTGTAACAAGGGAATCTTGGTCCCATGAGGTTCTGGACTGTCACAATGGTGTCCTTGGTTCTGGACTCTAACAACGGACCCTTGGTTCCACGAGGTTCCATTACGTCACAATGCTCTCCTTGGTTCCACAAGGCCTTGCTTTGTCACAATGGACCCTTGGTTCCATGAGCTTCCGTAGTGTAACCATGGTCTCCCGGGATCTGCATTGTCACAATGGACAATTGGTTGCATGGGAGCCTGCTGTGTCACAAGAGAGCCTTAGTTCCATGACGTTCTGGACTGTCACAGTGGTCTCCCTGCTTCAACGAGGCCCTGGAGTGTCACAAGGGCTGCTTGGTTCTGTGAGCTTCCACAACGTCCCAATGGTCTCCTTGTTTCTGCAGTGTCATAGTGGACTCTTGGTTCCATTAGGTTCTCTAAATGTCACAGGTCTCCCTGGTTCCATGTGGCCCTGCTGTGTCACCACAGCCCCTTGGTTCCAGGAGTTTCTGGGCTGTCAGCAGTGGTTCCTTTTCTTCCAATCAGGCACCGCTGTGTCACACTGCACCCTGGCTTCCATGAAGTTCTTCAGTGTCACAGTGGCCCCTTGGATCCATGCGGTCCCATAGTGTCACCATGGTCTCCTTGGATCTGCATTGTCATAAGGGACCATTGGTTCCATGTGGCCCGGCTGTGTCACAGTGATGTGGATTCCGTAATTGCCTTCAGCGTCACAATGGAGCCTTGTTTCTGTGAGGCTCTCAACTGTCACAATTGTCTCCTTGGTTCCATCAGCCCCCGCTGTGTCACAAGGGTCCCCTTGGTTCCATGAGCACACCAAAGCTTTGCATAAACATTGAGCAGCACCTGCTTAACACACCTGGGAACATCTGTCTGCATTCAAAAGACAGGTCACAGCTGAGAAAGGCACCAGCAGCTTCCATCTGCAACAGAGATGCAGGGAAAGGACAAGGACAGAGAATTCAGCTGCAAGACTCCGAGAATTCTGCATCCAGACATCATTTCTGGTCCCACTGTCCCTAGTAGAAAGGTGTCATCATTCCAGGCAGCCTGTACTCAGCATGTGCTTCTACAGTGGGGATTTGTCGTTTAGGAAACCTGCTCAGGCTTTTCCCTTCTTTCCTCACAAACAGGAATACTTGTCCCGGGCCTGGATGCAGGCAGAGCCCTGAGGAGAGCACGTGGGACATGGTGCAGTGGGCAGGGACAGCCAGCTGCAGAGTTCAGGGGGGAAGGGCTTCCGGTGCAGGGCCAGGGATGTCAGTCCCAGCTGGGCCACGTCAGACACGCTGAGGCTGGGCTTGGGGAGCAGCTTGTCCAAACAGGGTCAGCCTGCAAGGGGCTCATTCTTCTGTGGGCCCACACCTCCTAAGGAGACGTTCAGCATCAAGATCACCTGGGGAATGCCTAAGTTGCTTCTTCTTGGAACTGAAAAAGAAAAATTACTCCCTTTTATAACACTGAAAATCGTGAGCTGTACCTTGAAATCTTCCTCCTTAAGAGAACTCCAAAGGGACTCCAAGCAGCTGCACAAGGCCTGGAGACTGGAAGACATTGGAAAGAAGACAAAGAGCTCCTGAGGGTTTTCTGTATTTTAATGATCCCCAACGGTGGATTTGGGGCTGAGTCCAGGAGCCCCAGGCACTGAGAGAATGTTGAAGAAGCTGCTCAAGGAGTCAGAAGCAAAACTCCAAGTCCCTTGAAGCATCAGTGGCCCCACTGAGGGCAGGGACTGCCAAAGGCTCCCCAGGGAGTGGTGAGAGCAGATCCTTGAGGCCAGGATTGCAGGAGCCCGAGGCTGTGAGCAGGGAACTGCAATGCTGAGCAAGGCCTGGGCTGGTTGGAGGAAGCAGAAAGGCCAAGGCCTGAGCCCAGGCCTGGGCCAGCAGGGCCTGTCCCTCACAGGTGGCTCGGGGCTGTTCCTGGGGCACTGGGACGGGAGAGGCAGCAAGGACAAATGTCATCAGGCTGTGTGACACTCCAGATGCTCATGGAACCAAGGGCCAGTGTGACACAGCAGGGCCTGATGGAAACAAGAGGCCGTGCTGAGCCTGCGTGCCTGTAACACCCCAGAACACTGAAATGCTGAGGGTGAGCAAAGGTTCCTTTACTCGAGTTTGGTGCAGAGTAGAAACCCCAGCCAGATATTCTCAAGAGGTCAAAACGACACAAAAGTGTACTGGAAAAACACAGAAAACCGAGCTCCTTTGGCAAATGATTTCATACAACATCCAATTCAACGTGCAACACTTAGCGTAGCAGGAACATCATTAACTCAGCCCATGTAAGATGGAAACCTTTAGGCATAAAAATGTTAAACTACCCAAAAACATTCCAGTAAAAGAGGATAAGAAGGTTAAAAGAGAAAAAAGAGACAGAAAGACAGAAGATCTCCAGATAGATATGCAGAGAGCTACCAGCTGCTAGGCTTCCAGTGTGGGTGAGACACAGACCCAGGAGATTTCAGGATTCAGACCAGGGCTTGACGTCATGCCCGATTTTTTCAATTCCCTAGCGTTTTGTAAGCTCTCCTCTTTTCGGGGACATCTGCTTTCTTCCCACTCACTGCTGTGTTTCATTGCCTTTGTGTGGGATTGATTGACAGCTCGGCCAATCAGAGCTGGGTGGGCGCTGCCCCTGCTGTGTGATTGATTGACGGCTCAGCCAATCAGAGCTGGGTGGGCGCTGCCCATGCTGTGTGATTGATTGACAGCTCAACCAATCAGAGCTGGGTGGGCGCTGCCCCTGCTGTGTGATTGATTGACGGCTCAGCCAATCAGAGCTGGGTGGGCGCTACCCCTGCTGTGTGATTGGCAGATCTGCCAGGCTGGGGGCGGGGCTCTGTCCCACCTCATTCCAAGGTCTGTCCCAGCCCCAGCCCCACTCGGCCATTCCGAGCATCCCGAGGGGTCTGGGGACATTGATGTCATCCAGCCTCTGACAGCGACCATGGGGACACTGCGGAACCTCATGGAACCAAAGAGACCATTTTGACACTCTGGTGCCTCATGCAATCAGGGGCACCTTTGTGAGACTCAGGACCCCAGTGGAACCAAGGGTCAGTGATGAAGCTGTGCGGCCCAGAGAACCAAGGAGCCTTTGTTACACAGCAGGGCCACATGGAGCCCAGGGGCCTTGGTGACTCTGCAGGACCTTAGGGAAGCAAGGGGCCATTGTTATCACTACTGAAGCAGGGAGAATATTGTGACAAGGAGAATATCGGGACACTACAGGGACTCCTGGAATCAAGGAGAACATTGTGACCCTGTGAGGCCCCATGGAACCAAGGCAACATGGAACAGGTCTGGCTGGCTGGGCCTCCCGGGGGCCACCTGGCAAGACTGGCTGATCCTGGAATGTTGAGGACTGCCTCTCCTCAGCTCCTGGAGCACTGAGGCTCTGTGCTTTCCTTCCTATGGAAAAGTACCATCCCCTTTTGCAGGTTCCCACGGCTGAAACTGATATTCCCCCTGAAAAAGCACTACATACAAGGCTTGCTCCCAGCCAAAATCTGCTAGGAGTAACAGCTCTGGGTGGCCACCGTTTCCTGAGGGCTGCCTCTCATCTACCACTCTAAGGGTCGGTGTGAAGTTTCCCTCATTTTTGCCTCATGACCCTCTCAAGAAGACCTCAAGGACCCCCACCCAGGTTGACTCTGGACAATGGTTTTCTGGCCTGCTTGAGGTGGGTGCTTGCCAAGGGACTCTTTGCAGGTGTGTTGTGCTCACTGGACTCTGCTGTCATGGTACCAGCTGAAGCCTGCATGTACTGCACGACCGCACCTGTCTCTTGGAGCACCACACAATGCTCCATAAATCTCCCCACCTCTTGGCCACAAGCCACTCGCTTTGGAAAAGGACTATAAAAGAGCGATCCTCTGGAGAAGACCCTGAGTACTCCCCACGGATGACCACCCTTCCATTGCCTGGCCCACCATGACGTTGGTCACGTCTGTTGGTAGCTATTTCCCCCTTCCCCTCTTTTTCTCTCTCTAGACTCCATTTCCTATATCTCTCCCCTCTATCGCAACTGAATTGTTTGGCATTCAATAAAAATGCATTGCTGTTGTTGAATAAACTGATTTGTCCCCCGCTATTTGCCTGCTATTACCTCTGAGATCAAACAATCCCCGGCCTGTGTTGGTAGATGGTGACACTCCCCCCCCCTCCCCCCCCCCCCCCCCGCAAATCCCCCATCCCCCTGCTTCTCCCAGTTGATTGCTGATCGTGCTGTGACATGGAATGGAACATCCCTTGGGCCAGTCCAGCCCAGCTGTCCCATCCTTGTTCCCTCAGGAACACTTGCCCATCCCAAGTCCATGGGTTGGAGGGGCTTGCAGACACGCCTCGTGGGGCGAGCACTGTGACAAGGACAGGAGAACAGAACAACATTTACACTTACCAAGGGCAGAGAACAGAAGAGCACAGTCTTGGAGAAACGCACAAAGGATGTAGCCCAGGCAAACGGAGCGTGCACAAAACGCAAGGAGAATGTCAGCTCAGCTCTGCAAGGCTGACAAAAGCAGAAGTTATACACAACAATAATATTGCCCTTCCTCAAAAGCGGGGATCAAAGAGCAGTCACCTAAAAAGGACAGTGCATGTTGAAGACACACTCCAAAGAACCATAGAAGGACTTGTGAGAAGGGGTGCAATTATGGCAAATAAATTCCAGGTGGGGTTAACTAATGAATACATCATCAGTGTGAGTGATAAAAGCTCCGATTGCCTGGTGGCCAGTGCATTCGAGTAGATGAAGGATTGCCCAAGTGGCCACCATGGTGTAATAAAGAATACCTGCTCTCAGATCCTCAAAACTGTGTTCAAAAGTTGCTATCCAGCAGATTTCAGTATCAGTGGTGTCCCTGACTCCATTATGCCCCTTGCACACTTTCACGAGGGCCCCTTGGTTCCACGAGGCCCTGCTGGATAACAGTGGACCCTTGGTTCCATTTGGGTCTGTACTGTCAAAATGGCCTCCTTGGTTCTGCACTGCCACAATGCTCTCCTTGGTGCCACGAGGCCTTGGTGTGTCACAACAGCCTCTCGGTTCCATGAACTGCCATAGTGTCAGCACGGTCTCTTGGATCTGCAGTATCACGATGGACAGTTGGTTACAAGCAGCCCCGCCGTGTCACAACGACTATTTGCTTCAGGTGGCCCCCACAGTGTCACCATGGCCCCTTGGTTCCACGAGGCCTCGCTGCAGAACAATGGCCTCTCAGTTCCAGGAGGTTTTGTACTGTCAACAGTGCTCTCCTTGGTTCTACAGTGGCTGCTTGCTTCCATAAGGTTCCTCGGTGTCACAGTGGTCTCCTTGGCTCCATGAGGCTCTGCAATGTCCCAATAGCCCATGGTTTCCATGAGCTTCTGTCCCATCAACCATGTCCTTTGCTCCAGTGAGGCCCCGCAATGGCACACTGGACCCTTGGCTCCATGAGGTTCCATAGTGTGACATGGTTGCCTTGATTCCAAGAGGTTCTGCTGGGTCACACTGGACCCTTGGCTCCGTGAGGTTCCGTGGTATCGCCATGGTTTCCCTGGATCCGCAGTAGCACTATGGACCATAGGTTTCATGCAGCTTTGCTGTGCTACAGTGGCTCCTTGGTTCCATCAAGTGCCACTGTGTAACAAGGGAATCTTGGTCCCATGAGGTTCTGGACTGTCACAATGCTGTCCTTGGTTCTGGACTCTAACAACGGACCCTTGGTTCCACGAGGTTCCATTACGTCACAATGCTCTCCTTGGTTCCACAAGGCCTTGCTTTGTCACAATGGACCCTTGGTTCCATGAGCTTCCGTAGTGTAACCATGGTCTCCCGGGATCTGCATTGTCACAATGGACAATTGGTTGCATGGGAGCCTGCTGTGTCACAAGAGAGCCTTAGTTCCATGACGTTCTGGACTGTCACAGTGGTCTCCCTGCTTCAACGAGGCCCTGGAGTGTCACAAGGGCTGCTTGGTTCTGTGAGCTTCCACAACGTCCCAATGGTCTCCTTGTTTCTGCAGTGTCATAGTGGACTCTTGGTTCCATTAGGTTCTCTAAATGTCACAGGTCTCCCTGGTTCCATGTGGCCCTGCTGTGTCACCACAGCCCCTTGGTTCCAGGAGTTTCTGGGCTGTCAGCAGTGGTTCCTTTTCTTCCAATCAGGCACCGCTGTGTCACACTGCACCCTGGCTTCCATGAAGTTCTTCAGTGTCACAGTGGCCCCTTGGATCCATGCGGTCCCATAGTGTCACCATGGTCTCCTTGGATCTGCATTGTCATAAGGGACCATTGGTTCCATGTGGCCCGGCTGTGTCACAGTGATGTGGATTCCGTAATTGCCTTCAGCGTCACAATGGAGCCTTGTTTCTGTGAGGCTCTCAACTGTCACAATTGTCTCCTTGGTTCCATCAGCCCCCGCTGTGTCACAAGGGTCCCCTTGGTTCCATGAGCACACCAAAGCTTTGCATAAACATTGAGCAGCACCTGCTTAACACACCTGGGAACATCTGTCTGCATTCAAAAGACAGGTCACAGCTGAGAAAGGCACCAGCAGCTTCCATCTGCAACAGAGATGCAGGGAAAGGACAAGGACAGAGAATTCAGCTGCAAGACTCCGAGAATTCTGCATCCAGACATCATTTCTGGTCCCACTGTCCCTAGTAGAAAGGTGTCATCATTCCAGGCAGCCTGTACTCAGCATGTGCTTCTACAGTGGGGATTTGTCGTTTAGGAAACCTGCTCAGGCTTTTCCCTTCTTTCCTCACAAACAGGAATACTTGTCCCGGGCCTGGATGCAGGCAGAACCCTGAGGAGAGCACGTGGGACATGGTGCAGTGGGCAGGGACAGCCAGCTGCAGAGTTCAGGGGGGAAGGGCTTCCGGTGCAGGGCCAGGGATGTCAGTCCCAGCTGGGCCACGTCAGACACGGTGAGGCTGGGCTTGGGGAGCAGCTTGTCCAAACAGGGTCAGCCTGCAAGGGGCTCATTCTTCTGTGGGCCCACACCTCCTAAGGAGACGTTCAGCATCAAGATCACCTGGGGAATGCCTAAGTTGCTTCTTCTTGGAACTGAAAAAGAAAAATTACTCCCTTTTATAACACTGAAAATCGTGAGCTGTACCTTGAAATCTTCCTCCTTAAGAGAACTCCAAAGGGACTCCAAGCAGCTGCACAAGGCCTGGAGACTGGAAGACATTGGAAAGAAGACAAAGAGCTCCTGAGGGTTTTCTGTATTTTAATGATCCTCAACGGTGGATTTGGGGCTGAGTCCAGGAGCCCCAGGCACTGAGAGAAGGTTGAAGAAGCTGCTCAAGGAGTCAGAAGCAAAACTCCAAGTCCCTTGGAGCATCAGTGGCCCCACTGAGGGCAGGGACTGCCAAAGGCTCCCCAGGGAGTGGTGAGAGCAGATCCTTGAGGCCAGGATTGCAGGAGCCCGAGGCTGTGAGCAGGGAACTGCAATGCTGAGCAAGGCCTGGGCTGGTTGGAGGAAGCAGAAAGGCCAAGGCCTGAGCCCAGGCCTGGGCCAGCAGGGCCTGTCCCTCACAGGTGGCTCGGGGCTGTTCCTGGGGCACTGGGACGGGAGAGGCAGCAAGGACAAATGTCATCAGGCTGTGTGACACTCCAGATGCTCATGGAACCAAGGGCCAGTGTGACACAGCAGGGCCTGATGGAAACAAGAGGCCGTGCTGAGCGTGCGCGCCTGTAACACCGCAGAACTCTGAAATGCTGAGGGTGAGCAAAGGATCCTTTCCTCGAGTTTGGTGCAGAGTAGAAACCCCAGTCAGATATTCTCAAGAGGTCAAAACGACACAAAAGTGTACTGGAAAAATACAGAAAACCGAGCTCCTTTGGCAAATGATTTCATACAACATCCAATTCAACGTGCAACACTTAGCGTAGCAGGAACATCATTAACTCAGCCCATGTAAGATGGAAACCTTTAGGCATAAAAATGTTAAACTACCCAAAAACATTCCAGTAAAAGAGGATAAGAAGGTTAAAAGAGAAAAAAGAGACAGAAAGACAGAAGATCTCCAGATAGATATGCAGAGAGCTACCAGCTGCTAGGCTTCCAGTGTGGGTGAGACACAGACCCAGGAGATTTCAGGATTCAGACCAGGGCTTGACGTCATGCCCGATTTTTTCAATTCCCTAGCGTTTTGTAAGCTCTCCTCTTTTCGGGGACATCTGCTTTCTTCCCACTCACTGCTGTGTTTCATTGCCTTTGTGTGGGATTGATTGACAGCTCGGCCAATCAGAGCTGGGTGGGCGCTGCCCATGCTGTGTGATTGATTGACAGCTCAACCAATCAGAGCTGGGTGGGCGCTGCTCCTGCTGTGTGACTGATTAACGGCTCAACCAATCAGAGCTGGGTGGGCGCTGCCCCTGCTGTGTGATTGATTGACGGCTCAGCCAATCAGAGCTGGGTGGGCGCTACCCCTGCTGTGTGATTGGCAGATCTGCCAGGCTGGGGGCGGGGCTCTGTCCCACCTCATTCCAAGGTCTGTCCCAGCCCCAGCCCCACTCGGCCATTCCGAGCATCCCGAGGGGTCTGGGGACATTGATGTCATCCAGCCTCTGACAGCGACCATGGGGACACTGCGGAACCTCATGGAACCAAAGAGACCATTTTGACACTCTGGTGCCTCATGCAATCAGGGGCACCTTTGTGAGACTCAGGACCCCAGTGGAACCAAGGGTCAGTGATGAAGCTGTGCGGCCCAGAGAACCAAGGAGCCTTTGTTACACAGCAGGGCCACATGGAGCCCAGGGGCCTTGGTGACTCTGCAGGACCTTAGGGAAGCAAGGGGCCATTGTTATCACTACTGAAGCAGGGAGAATATTGTGACAAGGAGAATATCGGGACACTACAGGGACTCCTGGAATCAAGGAGAACATTGTGACCCTGTGAGGCCCCATGGAACCAAGGCAACATGGAACAGGTCTGGCTGGCTGGGCCTCCCGGGGGCCACCTGGCAAGACTGGCTGATCCTGGAATGTTGAGGACTGCCTCTCCTCAGCTCCTGGAGCACTGAGGCTCTGTGCTTTCCTTCCTATGGAAAAGTACCATCCCCTTTTGCAGGTTCCCACGGCTGAAACTGATATTCCCCCTGAAAAAGCACTACATACAAGGCTTGCTCCCAGCCAAAATCTGCTAGGAGTAACAGCTCTGGGTGGCCACCGTTTCCTGAGGGCTGCCTCTCATCTACCACTCTAAGGGTCGGTGTGAAGTTTCCCTCATTTTTGCCTCATGACCCTCTCAAGAAGACCTCAAGGACCCCCGCCCAGGTTGACTCTGGACAATGATTTTCTGGCCTGCTTGAGGTGGGTGCTTGCCAAGGGACTCTTTGCAGGTGTGTTGTGCTCACTGGACTCTGCTGTCATGGTACCAGCTGAAGCCTGCATGTACTGCACGACCGCACCTGTCTCTTGGAGCACCACACAATGCTCCATAAATCTCCCCACCTCTTGGCCACAAGCCACTCGCTTTGGAAAAGGACTATGAAAGAGCGATCCTCTGGAGAAGACCCTGAGTACTCCCCACGGATGACCACCCTTCCATTGCCTGGCCCACCATGACGTTGGTCTCGTCTGTTGGTAGCTATTTCCCCCTTCCCCTCTTTTTCTCTCTCTAGACTCCATTTCCTATATCTCTCCCCTCTATCGCAACTGAATTGTTTGGCATTCAATAAAAATGCATTGCTGTTGTTGAATAAACTGATTTGTCCCCCGCTATTTGCCTGCTATTACCTCTGAGATCAAACAATCCCCGGCCTGTGTTGGTAGATGGTGACACTCCCCCCCCCCTCCCCCCCCCCCCGCAAATCCCCCATCCCCCTGCTTCTCCCAGTTGATTGCTGATCGTGCTGTGACATGGAATGGAACATCCCTTGGGCCAGTCCAGCCCAGCTGTCCCATCCCTGTTCCCTCAGGAACACTTGCCCACCCCAAGCCCATGGGTTGGAGGGGCTTGCAGACACGCCTCGTGGGGGGAGCATTGTGACAAGGACAGGAGAACAGAAGAACATTTACACTTATCGCGGGCAGAGAACAGAAGAGCACAGCCTTGGAGAAACGCACAAAGGATGTAGCTGAGGCAAACAGAGCGTGCACAAAATGCAAGGAGAATGTCAGCTCAGCTCTGCAAGGCTGACAAAAGCAGAAGTTATACACAACAATAATATTGCCCTTCCTCAAAAGCGGGGATCAAAGAGCAGTCACCTAAAAAGGACAGTGCATGTTGAAGGCAGACTCCAAAGAACCATAGAAGGACTTGTGAGAAGGGGTGCAATTATGGCAAATAAATTCCAGGTGGGGTTAACTAATGAATACATCATCAGTGTGAGTGATAAAAGCTCCGATTGCCTGGTGGCCAGTGCACTCGAGTAGATGAAGGATTGCCCAAGTGGCCACCATGGTGTAATAAAGAATACCTGCTCTCAGATCCTCAAAACCGTGTTCAAAAGTTGCTATCCAGCAGATTTCAGTATCAGTGGTGTCCCTGACTCCATTATGCCCCTTGCACACTTTCACGAGGGCCCCTTGGTTCCACGAGGCCCTGCTGGATAACAGTGGACCCTTGGTTCCATTTGGGTCTGTACTGTCAAAATGGCCTCCTTGGTTCTGCACTGCCACAATGCTCTCCTTGGTGCCACGAGGCCTTGGTGTGTCACAACAGCCTCTCGGTTCCATGAACTGCCATAGTGTCAGCACGGTCTCTTGGATCTGCAGTATCACGATGGACAGTTGGTTACAAGCAGCCCCGCCGTGTCACAACGACTATTTGCTTCAGGTGGTCCCCACAGTGTCACCATGGCCCCTTGGTTCCACGAGGCCTCGCTGCAGAACAATGGCCTCTCAGTTCCAGGAGGTTTTGTACTGTCAACAGTGCTCTCCTTGGTTCTACAGTGGCTGCTTGCTTCCATAAGGTTCCTCGGTGTCACAGTGGTCTCCTTGGCTCCATGAGGCTCTGCAATGTCCCAATAGCCCATGGTTTCCATGAGCTTCTGTCCCATCAACCATGTCCTTTGCTCCAGTGAGGCCCCGCAATGGCACACTGGACCCTTGGCTCCATGAGGTTCCATAGTGTGACATGGTTGCCTTGATTCCAAGAGGTTCTGCTGGGTCACACTGGACCCTTGGCTCCGTGAGGTTCCGTGGTATCGCCATGGTTTCCCTGGATCCGCAGTAGCACTATGGACCATAGGTTTCATGCAGCTTTGCTGTGCTACAGTGGCTCCTTGGTTCCATCAAGTGCCACTGTGTAACAAGGGAATCTTGGTCCCATGAGGTTCTGGACTGTCACAATGCTGTCCTTGGTTCTGGACTCTAACAACGGACCCTTGGTTCCACGAGGTTCCATTACGTCACAATGCTCTCCTTGGTTCCACAAGGCCTTGCTTTGTCACAATGGACCCTTGGTTCCATGAGCTTCCGTAGTGTAACCATGGTCTCCCGGGATCTGCATTGTCACAATGGACAATTGGTTGCATGGGAGCCTGCTGTGTCACAAGAGAGCCTTAGTTCCATGACGTTCTGGACTGTCACAGTGGTCTCCCTGCTTCAACGAGGCCCTGGAGTGTCACAAGGGCTGCTTGGTTCTGTGAGCTTCCACAACGTCCCAATGGTCTCCTTGTTTCTGCAGTGTCATAGTGGACTCTTGGTTCCATTAGGTTCTCTAAATGTCACAGGTCTCCCTGGTTCCATGTGGCCCTGCTGTGTCACCACAGCCCCTTGGTTCCAGGAGTTTCTGGGCTGTCAGCAGTGGTTCCTTTTCTTCCAATCAGGCACCGCTGTGTCACACTGCACCCTGGCTTCCATGAAGTTCTTCAGTGTCACAGTGGCCCCTTGGATCCATGCGGTCCCATAGTGTCACCATGGTCTCCTTGGATCTGCATTGTCATAAGGGACCATTGGTTCCACGTGGCCCGGCTGTGTCACAGTGATGTGGATTCCGTAATTGCCTTCAGCGTCACAATGGAGCCTTGTTTCTGTGAGGCTCTCAACTGTCACAATTGTCTCCTTGGTTCCATCAGCCCCCGCTGTGTCACAAGGGTCCCCTTGGTTCCATGAGCACACCAAAGCTTTGCATAAACATTGAGCAGCACCTGCTTAACACACCTGGGAACATCTGTCTGCATTCAAAAGACAGGTCACAGCTGAGAAAGGCACCAGCAGCTTCCATCTGCAACAGAGATGCAGGGAAAGGACAAGGACAGAGAATTCAGCTGCAAGACTCCGAGAATTCTGCATCCAGACATCATTTCTGGTCCCACTGTCCCTAGTAGAAAGGTGTCATCATTCCAGGCAGCCTGTACTCAGCATGTGCTTCTACAGTGGGGATTTGTCGTTTAGGAAACCTGCTCAGGCTTTTCCCTTCTTTCCTCACAAACAGGAATACTTGTCCCGGGCCTGGATGCAGGCAGAGCCCTGAGGAGAGCACGTGGGACATGGTGCAGTGGGCAGGGACAGCCAGCTGCAGAGTTCAGGGGGGAAGGGCTTCCGGTGCAGGGCCAGGGATGTCAGTCCCAGCTGGGCCACGTCAGACACGGTGAGGCTGGGCTTGGGGAGCAGCTTGTCCAAACAGGGTCAGCCTGCAAGGGGCTCATTCTTCTGTGGGCCCACGCCTCCTAAGGAGACGTTCAGCATCAAGATCACCTGGGGAATGCCTAAGTTGCTTCTTCTTGGAACTGAAAAAGAAAAATTACTCCCTTTTATAACACTGAAAATCGTGAGCTGTACCTTGAAATCTTCCTCCTTAAGAGAACTCCAAAGTGACTCCAAGCAGCTGCACAAGGCCTGGAGACTGGAAGACATTGGAAAGAAGACAAAGAGCTCCTGAGGGTTTTCTGTATTTTAATGATCCCCAACGGTGGATTTGGGGCTGAGTCCAGGAGCCCCAGGCACTGAGAGAAGGTTGAAGAAGCTGCTCAAGGAGTCAGAAGCAAAACTCCAAGTCCCTTGGAGCATCAGTGGCCCCACTGAGGGCAGGGACTGCCAAAGGCTCCCCAGGGAGTGGTGAGAGCAGATCCTTGAGGCCAGGATTGCAGGAGCCCGAGGCTGTGAGCAGGGAACTGCAATGCTGAGCAAGGCCTGGGCTGGTTGGAGGAAGCAGAAAGGCCAAGGCCTGAGCCTAGGCCTGGGCCAGCAGGGCCTGTCCCTCACAGGTGGCTCGGGGCTGTTCCTGGGGCACTGGGACGGGAGAGGCAGCAAGGACAAATGTCATCAGGCTGTGTGACACTCCAGATGCTCATGGAACCAAGGGCCAGTGTGACACAGCAGGGCCTGATGGAAACAAGAGGCCGTGCTGAGCGTGCGCGCCTGTAACACCGCAGAACTCTGAAATGCTGAGGGTGAGCAAAGGTTCCTTTCCTCGAGTTTGGTGCAGAGTAGAAACCCCAGTCAGATATTCTCAAGAGGTCAAAACGACACAAAAGTGTACTGGAAAAATACAGAAAACCGAGCTCCTTTGGCAAATGATTTCATACAACATCCAATTCAACGTGCAACACTTAGCGTAGCAGGAACATCATTAACTCAGCCCATGTAAGATGGAAACCTTTAGGCATAAAAATGTTAAACTACCCAAAAACATTCCAGTAAAAGAGGATAAGAAGGTTAAAAGAGAAAAAAGAGACAGAAAGACAGAAGATCTCCAGATAGATATGCAGAGAGCTACCAGCTGCTAGGCTTCCAGTGTGGGTGAGACACAGACCCAGGAGATTTCAGGATTCAGACCAGGGCTTGACGTCATGCCCGATTTTTTCAATTCCCTAGCGTTTTGTAAGCTCTCCTCTTTTCGGGGACATCTGCTTTCTTCCCACTCACTGCTGTGTTTCATTGCCTTTGTGTGGGATTGATTGACAGCTCGGCCAATCAGAGCTGGGTGGGCGCGGCCCCTGCTGTGTGATTGATTAACGGCTCAACCAATCAGAGCAGGCTGGGCGCTGCTCCTGCTGTGTGACTGATTAACGGCTCAACCAATCAGAGCAGGCTGGGCGCTGCCCCTGCTGTGTGATTGATTGACGGCTCAGCCAATCAGAGCTGGCTGGGCGCTGCCCCTGCTGTGTGATTGGCAGATCTGCCAGGCCATGGCTGGGGGTGGGGCTCTATCCCACCTCATTCCAAGGTCTGTCCCAGCCCCAGCCCCACTCGGCCATTCCGAGCATCCCGACGGGTCTGGGGACATTGATGTCATCCAGCCTCTGACAGCGACCATGGGGACACTGCGGAACCTCATGGAACCAAAGAGACCATTTTGACACTCTGGTGCCTCATGCAATCAGGGGCACCTTTGTGAGACTCAGGACCCCAGTGGAACCAAGGGTCAGTGATGAAGCTGTGCGGCCCAGAGAACCAAGGAGCCTTTGTTACACAGCAGGGCCACATGGAGCCCAGGGGCCTTGGTGACTCTGCAGGACCTTAGGGAAGCAAGGGGCCATTGTTATCACTACAGAAGCAGGGAGAATATTGTGACAAGGAGAATATCGGGACACTACAGGGACTCCTGGAATCAAGGAGAACATTGTGACCCTGTGAGGCCCCATGGAACCAAGGCAACATGGAACAGGTCTGGCTGGCTGGGCCTCCCGGGGGCCACCTGGCAAGACTGGCTGATCCTGGAATGTTGAGGACTGCCTCTCCTCAGCTCCTGGAGCACTGAGGCTCTGTGCTTTCCTTCCTATGGAAAAGTACCATCCCCTTTTGCAGGTTCCCACGGCTGAAACTGATATTCCCCCTGAAAAAGCACTACATACAAGGCTTGCTCCCAGCCAAAATCTGCTAGGAGTAACAGCTCTGGGTGGCCACCGTTTCCTGAGGGCTGCCTCTCATCTACCACTCTAAGGGTCGGTGTGAAGTTTCCCTCATTTTTGCCTCATGACCCTCTCAAGAAGACCTCAAGGACCCCCGCCCAGGTTGACTCTGGACAATGATTTTCTGGCCTGCTTGAGGTGGGTGCTTGCCAAGGGACTCTTTGCAGGTGTGTTGTGCTCACTGGACTCTGCTGTCATGGTACCAGCTGAAGCCTGCATGTACTGCACGACCACACCTGTCTCTTGGAGCACCACACAATGCTCCATAAATCTCCCCACCTCTTGGCCACAAGCCACTCGCTTTGGAAAAGGACTATGAAAGAGCGATCCTCTGGAGAAGACCCTGAGTACTCCCCACGGATGACCACCCTTCCATTGCCTGGCCCACCATGACGTTGGTCTCGTCTGTTGGTAGCTATTTCCCCCTTCCCCTCTTTTTCTCTCTCTAGACTCCATTTCCTATATCTCTCCCCTCTATCGCAACTGAATTGTTTGGCATTCAATAAAAATGCATTGCTGTTGTTGAATAAACTGATTTGTCCCCCGCTATTTGCCTGCTATTACCTCTGAGATCAAACAATCCCCGGCCTGTGTTGGTAGATGGTGACACTCCCCCCCCCTCCCCCCCCCCCCCCGCAAATCCCCCATCCCCCTGCTTCTCCCAGTTGATTGCTGATCGTGCTGTGACATGGAATGGAACATCCCTTGGGCCAGTCCAGCCCAGCTGTCCCATCCTTGTTCCCTCAGGAACACTTGCCCATCCCAAGTCCATGGGTTGGAGGGGCTTGCAGACACGCCTCGTGGGGCGAGCACTGTGACAAGGACAGGAGAACAGAACAACATTTACACTTACCAAGGGCAGAGAACAGAAGAGCACAGTCTTGGAGAAACGCACAAAGGATGTAGCCCAGGCAAACGGAGCGTGCACAAAACGCAAGGAGAATGTCAGCTCAGCTCTGCAAGGCTGACAAAAGCAGAAGTTATACACAACAATAATATTGCCCTTCCTCAAAAGCGGGGATCAAAGAGCAGTCACCTAAAAAGGACAGTGCATGTTGAAGACACACTCCAAAGAACCATAGAAGGACTTGTGAGAAGGGGTGCAATTATGGCAAATAAATTCCAGGTGGGGTTAACTAATGAATACATCATCAGTGTGAGTGATAAAAGCTCCGATTGCCTGGTGGCCAGTGCATTCGAGTAGATGAAGGATTGCCCAAGTGGCCACCATGGTGTAATAAAGAATACCTGCTCTCAGATCCTCAAAACTGTGTTCAAAAGTTGCTATCCAGCAGATTTCAGTATCAGTGGTGTCCCTGACTCCATTATGCCCCTTGCACACTTTCACGAGGGCCCCTTGGTTCCACGAGGCCCTGCTGGATAACAGTGGACCCTTGGTTCCATTTGGGTCTGTACTGTCAAAATGGCCTCCTTGGTTCTGCACTGCCACAATGCTCTCCTTGGTGCCACGAGGCCTTGGTGTGTCACAACAGCCTCTCGGTTCCATGAACTGCCATAGTGTCAGCACGGTCTCTTGGATCTGCAGTATCACGATGGACAGTTGGTTACAAGCAGCCCCGCCGTGTCACAACGACTATTTGCTTCAGGTGGCCCCCACAGTGTCACCATGGCCCCTTGGTTCCACGAGGCCTCGCTGCAGAACAATGGCCTCTCAGTTCCAGGAGGTTTTGTACTGTCAACAGTGCTCTCCTTGGTTCTACAGTGGCTGCTTGCTTCCATAAGGTTCCTCGGTGTCACAGTGGTCTCCTTGGCTCCATGAGGCTCTGCAATGTCCCAATAGCCCATGGTTTCCATGAGCTTCTGTCCCATCAACCATGTCCTTTGCTCCAGTGAGGCCCCGCAATGGCACACTGGACCCTTGGCTCCATGAGGTTCCATAGTGTGACATGGTTGCCTTGATTCCAAGAGGTTCTGCTGGGTCACACTGGACCCTTGGCTCCGTGAGGTTCCGTGGTATCGCCATGGTTTCCCTGGATCCGCAGTAGCACTATGGACCATAGGTTTCATGCAGCTTTGCTGTGCTACAGTGGCTCCTTGGTTCCATCAAGTGCCACTGTGTAACAAGGGAATCTTGGTCCCATGAGGTTCTGGACTGTCACAATGGTGTCCTTGGTTCTGGACTCTAACAACGGACCCTTGGTTCCACGAGGTTCCATTACGTCACAATGCTCTCCTTGGTTCCACAAGGCCTTGCTTTGTCACAATGGACCCTTGGTTCCATGAGCTTCCGTAGTGTAACCATGGTCTCCCGGGATCTGCATTGTCACAATGGACAATTGGTTGCATGGGAGCCTGCTGTGTCACAAGAGAGCCTTAGTTCCATGACGTTCTGGACTGTCACAGTGGTCTCCCTGCTTCAACGAGGCCCTGGAGTGTCACAAGGGCTGCTTGGTTCTGTGAGCTTCCACAACGTCCCAATGGTCTCCTTGTTTCTGCAGTGTCATAGTGGACTCTTGGTTCCATTAGGTTCTCTAAATGTCACAGGTCTCCCTGGTTCCATGTGGCCCTGCTGTGTCACCACAGCCCCTTGGTTCCAGGAGTTTCTGGGCTGTCAGCAGTGGTTCCTTTTCTTCCAATCAGGCACCGCTGTGTCACACTGCACCCTGGCTTCCATGAAGTTCTTCAGTGTCACAGTGGCCCCTTGGATCCATGCGGTCCCATAGTGTCACCATGGTCTCCTTGGATCTGCATTGTCATAAGGGACCATTGGTTCCATGTGGCCCGGCTGTGTCACAGTGATGTGGATTCCGTAATTGCCTTCAGCGTCACAATGGAGCCTTGTTTCTGTGAGGCTCTCAACTGTCACAATTGTCTCCTTGGTTCCATCAGCCCCCGCTGTGTCACAAGGGTCCCCTTGGTTCCATGAGCACACCAAAGCTTTGCATAAACATTGAGCAGCACCTGCTTAACACACCTGGGAACATCTGTCTGCATTCAAAAGACAGGTCACAGCTGAGAAAGGCACCAGCAGCTTCCATCTGCAACAGAGATGCAGGGAAAGGACAAGGACAGAGAATTCAGCTGCAAGACTCCGAGAATTCTGCATCCAGACATCATTTCTGGTCCCACTGTCCCTAGTAGAAAGGTGTCATCATTCCAGGCAGCCTGTACTCAGCATGTGCTTCTACAGTGGGGATTTGTCGTTTAGGAAACCTGCTCAGGCTTTTCCCTTCTTTCCTCACAAACAGGAATACTTGTCCCGGGCCTGGATGCAGGCAGAGCCCTGAGGAGAGCACGTGGGACATGGTGCAGTGGGCAGGGACAGCCAGCTGCAGAGTTCAGGGGGGAAGGGCTTCCGGTGCAGGGCCAGGGATGTCAGTCCCAGCTGGGCCACGTCAGACACGCTGAGGCTGGGCTTGGGGAGCAGCTTGTCCAAACAGGGTCAGCCTGCAAGGGGCTCATTCTTCTGTGGGCCCACACCTCCTAAGGAGACGTTCAGCATCAAGATCACCTGGGGAATGCCTAAGTTGCTTCTTCTTGGAACTGAAAAAGAAAAATTACTCCCTTTTATAACACTGAAAATCGTGAGCTGTACCTTGAAATCTTCCTCCTTAAGAGAACTCCAAAGGGACTCCAAGCAGCTGCACAAGGCCTGGAGACTGGAAGACATTGGAAAGAAGACAAAGAGCTCCTGAGGGTTTTCTGTATTTTAATGATCCCCAACGGTGGATTTGGGGCTGAGTCCAGGAGCCCCAGGCACTGAGAGAATGTTGAAGAAGCTGCTCAAGGAGTCAGAAGCAAAACTCCAAGTCCCTTGAAGCATCAGTGGCCCCACTGAGGGCAGGGACTGCCAAAGGCTCCCCAGGGAGTGGTGAGAGCAGATCCTTGAGGCCAGGATTGCAGGAGCCCGAGGCTGTGAGCAGGGAACTGCAATGCTGAGCAAGGCCTGGGCTGGTTGGAGGAAGCAGAAAGGCCAAGGCCTGAGCCCAGGCCTGGGCCAGCAGGGCCTGTCCCTCACAGGTGGCTCGGGGCTGTTCCTGGGGCACTGGGACGGGAGAGGCAGCAAGGACAAATGTCATCAGGCTGTGTGACACTCCAGATGCTCATGGAACCAAGGGCCAGTGTGACACAGCAGGGCCTGATGGAAACAAGAGGCCGTGCTGAGCCTGCGTGCCTGTAACACCCCAGAACACTGAAATGCTGAGGGTGAGCAAAGGTTCCTTTACTCGAGTTTGGTGCAGAGTAGAAACCCCAGCCAGATATTCTCAAGAGGTCAAAACGACACAAAAGTGTACTGGAAAAACACAGAAAACCGAGCTCCTTTGGCAAATGATTTCATACAACATCCAATTCAACGTGCAACACTTAGCGTAGCAGGAACATCATTAACTCAGCCCATGTAAGATGGAAACCTTTAGGCATAAAAATGTTAAACTACCCAAAAACATTCCAGTAAAAGAGGATAAGAAGGTTAAAAGAGAAAAAAGAGACAGAAAGACAGAAGATCTCCAGATAGATATGCAGAGAGCTACCAGCTGCTAGGCTTCCAGTGTGGGTGAGACACAGACCCAGGAGATTTCAGGATTCAGACCAGGGCTTGACGTCATGCCCGATTTTTTCAATTCCCTAGCGTTTTGTAAGCTCTCCTCTTTTCGGGGACATCTGCTTTCTTCCCACTCACTGCTGTGTTTCATTGCCTTTGTGTGGGATTGATTGACAGCTCGGCCAATCAGAGCTGGGTGGGCGCTGCCCCTGCTGTGTGATTGATTGACGGCTCAGCCAATCAGAGCTGGGTGGGCGCTGCCCATGCTGTGTGATTGATTGACAGCTCAACCAATCAGAGCTGGGTGGGCGCTGCCCCTGCTGTGTGATTGATTGACGGCTCAGCCAATCAGAGCTGGGTGGGCGCTACCCCTGCTGTGTGATTGGCAGATCTGCCAGGCTGGGGGCGGGGCTCTGTCCCACCTCATTCCAAGGTCTGTCCCAGCCCCAGCCCCACTCGGCCATTCCGAGCATCCCGAGGGGTCTGGGGACATTGATGTCATCCAGCCTCTGACAGCGACCATGGGGACACTGCGGAACCTCATGGAACCAAAGAGACCATTTTGACACTCTGGTGCCTCATGCAATCAGGGGCACCTTTGTGAGACTCAGGACCCCAGTGGAACCAAGGGTCAGTGATGAAGCTGTGCGGCCCAGAGAACCAAGGAGCCTTTGTTACACAGCAGGGCCACATGGAGCCCAGGGGCCTTGGTGACTCTGCAGGACCTTAGGGAAGCAAGGGGCCATTGTTATCACTACTGAAGCAGGGAGAATATTGTGACAAGGAGAATATCGGGACACTACAGGGACTCCTGGAATCAAGGAGAACATTGTGACCCTGTGAGGCCCCATGGAACCAAGGCAACATGGAACAGGTCTGGCTGGCTGGGCCTCCCGGGGGCCACCTGGCAAGACTGGCTGATCCTGGAATGTTGAGGACTGCCTCTCCTCAGCTCCTGGAGCACTGAGGCTCTGTGCTTTCCTTCCTATGGAAAAGTACCATCCCCTTTTGCAGGTTCCCACGGCTGAAACTGATATTCCCCCTGAAAAAGCACTACATACAAGGCTTGCTCCCAGCCAAAATCTGCTAGGAGTAACAGCTCTGGGTGGCCACCGTTTCCTGAGGGCTGCCTCTCATCTACCACTCTAAGGGTCGGTGTGAAGTTTCCCTCATTTTTGCCTCATGACCCTCTCAAGAAGACCTCAAGGACCCCCACCCAGGTTGACTCTGGACAATGGTTTTCTGGCCTGCTTGAGGTGGGTGCTTGCCAAGGGACTCTTTGCAGGTGTGTTGTGCTCACTGGACTCTGCTGTCATGGTACCAGCTGAAGCCTGCATGTACTGCACGACCGCACCTGTCTCTTGGAGCACCACACAATGCTCCATAAATCTCCCCACCTCTTGGCCACAAGCCACTCGCTTTGGAAAAGGACTATAAAAGAGCGATCCTCTGGAGAAGACCCTGAGTACTCCCCACGGATGACCACCCTTCCATTGCCTGGCCCACCATGACGTTGGTCACGTCTGTTGGTAGCTATTTCCCCCTTCCCCTCTTTTTCTCTCTCTAGACTCCATTTCCTATATCTCTCCCCTCTATCGCAACTGAATTGTTTGGCATTCAATAAAAATGCATTGCTGTTGTTGAATAAACTGATTTGTCCCCCGCTATTTGCCTGCTATTACCTCTGAGATCAAACAATCCCCGGCCTGTGTTGGTAGATGGTGACACTCCCCCCCCCTCCCCCCCCCCCCCCCGCAAATCCCCCATCCCCCTGCTTCTCCCAGTTGATTGCTGATCGTGCTGTGACATGGAATGGAACATCCCTTGGGCCAGTCCAGCCCAGCTGTCCCATCCTTGTTCCCTCAGGAACACTTGCCCATCCCAAGTCCATGGGTTGGAGGGGCTTGCAGACACGCCTCGTGGGGCGAGCACTGTGACAAGGACAGGAGAACAGAACAACATTTACACTTACCAAGGGCAGAGAACAGAAGAGCACAGTCTTGGAGAAACGCACAAAGGATGTAGCCCAGGCAAACGGAGCGTGCACAAAACGCAAGGAGAATGTCAGCTCAGCTCTGCAAGGCTGACAAAAGCAGAAGTTATACACAACAATAATATTGCCCTTCCTCAAAAGCGGGGATCAAAGAGCAGTCACCTAAAAAGGACAGTGCATGTTGAAGACACACTCCAAAGAACCATAGAAGGACTTGTGAGAAGGGGTGCAATTATGGCAAATAAATTCCAGGTGGGGTTAACTAATGAATACATCATCAGTGTGAGTGATAAAAGCTCCGATTGCCTGGTGGCCAGTGCATTCGAGTAGATGAAGGATTGCCCAAGTGGCCACCATGGTGTAATAAAGAATACCTGCTCTCAGATCCTCAAAACTGTGTTCAAAAGTTGCTATCCAGCAGATTTCAGTATCAGTGGTGTCCCTGACTCCATTATGCCCCTTGCACACTTTCACGAGGGCCCCTTGGTTCCACGAGGCCCTGCTGGATAACAGTGGACCCTTGGTTCCATTTGGGTCTGTACTGTCAAAATGGCCTCCTTGGTTCTGCACTGCCACAATGCTCTCCTTGGTGCCACGAGGCCTTGGTGTGTCACAACAGCCTCTCGGTTCCATGAACTGCCATAGTGTCAGCACGGTCTCTTGGATCTGCAGTATCACGATGGACAGTTGGTTACAAGCAGCCCCGCCGTGTCACAACGACTATTTGCTTCAGGTGGCCCCCACAGTGTCACCATGGCCCCTTGGTTCCACGAGGCCTCGCTGCAGAACAATGGCCTCTCAGTTCCAGGAGGTTTTGTACTGTCAACAGTGCTCTCCTTGGTTCTACAGTGGCTGCTTGCTTCCATAAGGTTCCTCGGTGTCACAGTGGTCTCCTTGGCTCCATGAGGCTCTGCAATGTCCCAATAGCCCATGGTTTCCATGAGCTTCTGTCCCATCAACCATGTCCTTTGCTCCAGTGAGGCCCCGCAATGGCACACTGGACCCTTGGCTCCATGAGGTTCCATAGTGTGACATGGTTGCCTTGATTCCAAGAGGTTCTGCTGGGTCACACTGGACCCTTGGCTCCGTGAGGTTCCGTGGTATCGCCATGGTTTCCCTGGATCCGCAGTAGCACTATGGACCATAGGTTTCATGCAGCTTTGCTGTGCTACAGTGGCTCCTTGGTTCCATCAAGTGCCACTGTGTAACAAGGGAATCTTGGTCCCATGAGGTTCTGGACTGTCACAATGGTGTCCTTGGTTCTGGACTCTAACAACGGACCCTTGGTTCCACGAGGTTCCATTACGTCACAATGCTCTCCTTGGTTCCACAAGGCCTTGCTTTGTCACAATGGACCCTTGGTTCCATGAGCTTCCGTAGTGTAACCATGGTCTCCCGGGATCTGCATTGTCACAATGGACAATTGGTTGCATGGGAGCCTGCTGTGTCACAAGAGAGCCTTAGTTCCATGACGTTCTGGACTGTCACAGTGGTCTCCCTGCTTCAACGAGGCCCTGGAGTGTCACAAGGGCTGCTTGGTTCTGTGAGCTTCCACAACGTCCCAATGGTCTCCTTGTTTCTGCAGTGTCATAGTGGACTCTTGGTTCCATTAGGTTCTCTAAATGTCACAGGTCTCCCTGGTTCCATGTGGCCCTGCTGTGTCACCACAGCCCCTTGGTTCCAGGAGTTTCTGGGCTGTCAGCAGTGGTTCCTTTTCTTCCAATCAGGCACCGCTGTGTCACACTGCACCCTGGCTTCCATGAAGTTCTTCAGTGTCACAGTGGCCCCTTGGATCCATGCGGTCCCATAGTGTCACCATGGTCTCCTTGGATCTGCATTGTCATAAGGGACCATTGGTTCCATGTGGCCCGGCTGTGTCACAGTGATGTGGATTCCGTAATTGCCTTCAGCGTCACAATGGAGCCTTGTTTCTGTGAGGCTCTCAACTGTCACAATTGTCTCCTTGGTTCCATCAGCCCCCGCTGTGTCACAAGGGTCCCCTTGGTTCCATGAGCACACCAAAGCTTTGCATAAACATTGAGCAGCACCTGCTTAACACACCTGGGAACATCTGTCTGCATTCAAAAGACAGGTCACAGCTGAGAAAGGCACCAGCAGCTTCCATCTGCAACAGAGATGCAGGGAAAGGACAAGGACAGAGAATTCAGCTGCAAGACTCCGAGAATTCTGCATCCAGACATCATTTCTGGTCCCACTGTCCCTAGTAGAAAGGTGTCATCATTCCAGGCAGCCTGTACTCAGCATGTGCTTCTACAGTGGGGATTTGTCGTTTAGGAAACCTGCTCAGGCTTTTCCCTTCTTTCCTCACAAACAGGAATACTTGTCCCGGGCCTGGATGCAGGCAGAGCCCTGAGGAGAGCACGTGGGACATGGTGCAGTGGGCAGGGACAGCCAGCTGCAGAGTTCAGGGGGGAAGGGCTTCCGGTGCAGGGCCAGGGATGTCAGTCCCAGCTGGGCCACGTCAGACACGCTGAGGCTGGGCTTGGGGAGCAGCTTGTCCAAACAGGGTCAGCCTGCAAGGGGCTCATTCTTCTGTGGGCCCACACCTCCTAAGGAGACGTTCAGCATCAAGATCACCTGGGGAATGCCTAAGTTGCTTCTTCTTGGAACTGAAAAAGAAAAATTACTCCCTTTTATAACACTGAAAATCGTGAGCTGTACCTTGAAATCTTCCTCCTTAAGAGAACTCCAAAGGGACTCCAAGCAGCTGCACAAGGCCTGGAGACTGGAAGACATTGGAAAGAAGACAAAGAGCTCCTGAGGGTTTTCTGTATTTTAATGATCCCCAACGGTGGATTTGGGGCTGAGTCCAGGAGCCCCAGGCACTGAGAGAAGGTTGAAGAAGCTGCTCAAGGAGTCAGAAGCAAAACTCCAAGTCCCTTGAAGCATCAGTGGCCCCACTGAGGGCAGGGACTGCCAAAGGCTCCCCAGGGAGTGGTGAGAGCAGATCCTTGAGGCCAGGATTGCAGGAGCCCGAGGCTGTGAGCAGGGAACTGCAATGCTGAGCAAGGCCTGGGCTGGTTGGAGGAAGCAGAAAGGCCAAGGCCTGAGCCCAGGCCTGGGCCAGCAGGGCCTGTCCCTCACAGGTGGCTCGGGGCTGTTCCTGGGGCACTGGGACGGGAGAGGCAGCAAGGACAAATGTCATCAGGCTGTGTGACACTCCAGATGCTCATGGAACCAAGGGCCAGTGTGACACAGCAGGGCCTGATGGAAACAAGAGGCCGTGCTGAGCCTGCGTGCCTGTAACACCCCAGAACACTGAAATGCTGAGGGTGAGCAAAGGTTCCTTTACTCGAGTTTGGTGCAGAGTAGAAACCCCAGCCAGATATTCTCAAGAGGTCAAAACGACACAAAAGTGTACTGGAAAAACACAGAAAACCGAGCTCCTTTGGCAAATGATTTCATACAACATCCAATTCAACATGCAACACTTAGCGTAGCAGGAACATCATTAACTCAGCCCATTTAAGATGGAAACCTTTAGGCATAAAAATGTTAAACTACCCAAAAACATTCCAGTAAAAGAGGATAAGAAGGTTAAAAGAGAAAAAAGAGACAGAAAGACAGAAGATCTCCAGATAGATATGCAGAGAGCTACCAGCTGCTAGGCTTCCAGTGTGGGTGAGACACAGACCCAGGAGATTTCAGGATTCAGACCAGGGCTTGACGTCATGCCCGATTTTTTCAATTCCCTAGCGTTTTGTAAGCTCTCCTCTTTTCGGGGACATCTGCTTTCTTCCCACTCACTGCTGTGTTTCATTGCCTTTGTGTGGGATTGATTGACAGCTCGGCCAATCAGAGCTGGGTGGGCGCTGCCCCTGCTGTGTGATTGATTGACGGCTCAGCCAATCAGAGCTGGGTGGGCGCTGCCCATGCTGTGTGATTGATTGACAGCTCAACCAATCAGAGCTGGGTGGGCGCTGCCCCTGCTGTGTGATTGATTGACGGCTCAGCCAATCAGAGCTGGGTGGGCGCTACCCCTGCTGTGTGATTGGCAGATCTGCCAGGCTGGGGGCGGGGCTCTGTCCCACCTCATTCCAAGGTCTGTCCCAGCCCCAGCCCCACTCGGCCATTCCGAGCATCCCGAGGGGTCTGGGGACATTGATGTCATCCAGCCTCTGACAGCGACCATGGGGACACTGCGGAACCTCATGGAACCAAAGAGACCATTTTGACACTCTGGTGCCTCATGCAATCAGGGGCACCTTTGTGAGACTCAGGACCCCAGTGGAACCAAGGGTCAGTGATGAAGCTGTGCGGCCCAGAGAACCAAGGAGCCTTTGTTACACAGCAGGGCCACATGGAGCCCAGGGGCCTTGGTGACTCTGCAGGACCTTAGGGAAGCAAGGGGCCATTGTTATCACTACTGAAGCAGGGAGAATATTGTGACAAGGAGAATATCGGGACACTACAGGGACTCCTGGAATCAAGGAGAACATTGTGACCCTGTGAGGCCCCATGGAACCAAGGCAACATGGAACAGGTCTGGCTGGCTGGGCCTCCCGGGGGCCACCTGGCAAGACTGGCTGATCCTGGAATGTTGAGGACTGCCTCTCCTCAGCTCCTGGAGCACTGAGGCTCTGTGCTTCCTTCCTATGGAAAAGTACCATCCCCTTTTGCAGGTTCCCACGGCTGAAACTGATATTCCCCCTGAAAAAGCACTACATACAAGGCTTGCTCCCAGCCAAAATCTGCTAGGAGTAACAGCTCTGGGTGGCCACCGTTTCCTGAGGGCTGCCTCTCATCTACCACTCTAAGGGTCGGTGTGAAGTTTCCCTCATTTTTGCCTCATGACCCTCTCAAGAAGACCTCAAGGACCCCCGCCCAGGTTGACTCTGGACAATGATTTTCTGGCCTGCTTGAGGTGGGTGCTTGCCAAGGGACTCTTTGCAGGTGTGTTGTGCTCACTGGACTCTGCTGTCATGGTACCAGCTGAAGCCTGCATGTACTGCACGACCGCACCTGTCTCTTGGAGCACCACACAATGCTCCATAAATCTCCCCACCTCTTGGCCACAAGCCACTCGCTTTGGAAAAGGACTATGAAAGAGCGATCCTCTGGAGAAGACCCTGAGTACTCCCCACGGATGACCACCCTTCCATTGCCTGGCCCACCATGACGTTGGTCTCGTCTGTTGGTAGCTATTTCCCCCTTCCCCTCTTTTTCTCTCTCTAGACTCCATTTCCTATATCTCTCCCCTCTATCGCAACTGAATTGTTTGGCATTCAATAAAAATGCATTGCTGTTGTTGAATAAACTGATTTGTCCCCCGCTATTTGCCTGCTATTACCTCTGAGATCAAACAATCCCCGGCCTGTGTTGGTAGATGGTGACACTCCCCCCCCCCCTCCCCCCCCCCCCCCCCCCCGCAAATCCCCCATCCCCCTGTTTCTCCCAGTTGATTGCTGATCGTGCTGTGACATGGAATGGAACATCCCTTGGGCCAGTCCAGCCCAGCTGTCCCATCCCTGTTCCCTCAGGAACACTTGCCCACCCCAAGCCCATGGGTTGGAGGGGCTTGCAGACACGCCTCGTGGGGGGAGCATTGTGACAAGGACAGGAGAACAGAAGAACATTTACACTTATCGCGGGCAGAGAACAGAAGAGCACAGCCTTGGAGAAACGCACAAAGGATGTAGCTGAGGCAAACAGAGCGTGCACAAAATGCAAGGAGAATGTCAGCTCAGCTCTGCAAGGCTGACAAAAGCAGAAGTTATACACAACAATAATATTGCCCTTCCTCAAAAGCGGGGATCAAAGAGCAGTCACCTAAAAAGGACAGTGCATGTTGAAGGCAGACTCCAAAGAACCATAGAAGGACTTGTGAGAAGGGGTGCAATTATGGCAAATAAATTCCAGGTGGGGTTAACTAATGAATACATCATCAGTGTGAGTGATAAAAGCTCCGATTGCCTGGTGGCCAGTGCATTCGAGTAGATGAAGGATTGCCCAAGTGGCCACCATGGTGTAATAAAGAATACCTGCTCTCAGATCCTCAAAACTGTGTTCAAAAGTTGCTATCCAGCAGATTTCAGTATCAGTGGTGTCCCTGACTCCATTATGCCCCTTGCACACTTTCACGAGGGCCCCTTGGTTCCACGAGGCCCTGCTGGATAACAGTGGACCCTTGGTTCCATTTGGGTCTGTACTGTCAAAATGGCCTCCTTGGTTCTGCACTGCCACAATGCTCTCCTTGGTGCCACGAGGCCTTGGTGTGTCACAACAGCCTCTCGGTTCCATGAACTGCCATAGTGTCAGCACGGTCTCTTGGATCTGCAGTATCACGATGGACAGTTGGTTACAAGCAGCCCCGCCGTGTCACAACGACTATTTGCTTCAGGTGGCCCCCACAGTGTCACCATGGCCCCTTGGTTCCACGAGGCCTCGCTGCAGAACAATGGCCTCTCAGTTCCAGGAGGTTTTGTACTGTCAACAGTGCTCTCCTTGGTTCTACAGTGGCTGCTTGCTTCCATAAGGTTCCTCGGTGTCACAGTGGTCTCCTTGGCTCCATGAGGCTCTGCAATGTCCCAATAGCCCATGGTTTCTATGAGCTTCTGTCCCATCAACCATGTCCTTTGCTCCAGTGAGGCCCCGCAATGGCACACTGGACCCTTGGCTCCATGAGGTTCCATAGTGTGACATGGTTGCCTTGATTCCAAGAGGTTCTGCTGGGTCACACTGGACCCTTGGCTCCGTGAGGTTCCGTGGTATCGCCATGGTTTCCCTGGATCCGCAGTAGCACTATGGACCATAGGTTTCATGCAGCTTTGCTGTGCTACAGTGGCTCCTTGGTTCCATCAAGTGCCACTGTGTAACAAGGGAATCTTGGTCCCATGAGGTTCTGGACTGTCACAATGCTGTCCTTGGTTCTGGACTCTAACAACGGACCCTTGGTTCCACGAGGTTCCATTACGTCACAATGCTCTCCTTGGTTCCACAAGGCCTTGCTTTGTCACAATGGACCCTTGGTTCCATGAGCTTCCGTAGTGTAACCATGGTCTCCCGGGATCTGCATTGTCACAATGGACAATTGGTTGCATGGGAGCCTGCTGTGTCACAAGAGAGCCTTAGTTCCATGACGTTCTGGACTGTCACAGTGGTCTCCCTGCTTCAACGAGGCCCTGGAGTGTCACAAGGGCTGCTTGGTTCTGTGAGCTTCCACAACGTCCCAATGGTCTCCTTGTTTCTGCAGTGTCATAGTGGACTCTTGGTTCCATTAGGTTCTCTAAATGTCACAGGTCTCCCTGGTTCCATGTGGCCCTGCTGTGTCACCACAGCCCCTTGGTTCCAGGAGTTTCTGGGCTGTCAGCAGTGGTTCCTTTTCTTCCAATCAGGCACCGCTGTGTCACACTGCACCCTGGCTTCCATGAAGTTCTTCAGTGTCACAGTGGCCCCTTGGATCCATGCGGTCCCATAGTGTCACCATGGTCTCCTTGGATCTGCATTGTCATAAGGGACCATTGGTTCCATGTGGCCCGGCTGTGTCACAGTGATGTGGATTCCGTAATTGCCTTCAGCGTCACAATGGAGCCTTGTTTCTGTGAGGCTCTCAACTGTCACAATTGTCTCCTTGGTTCCATCAGCCCCCGCTGTGTCACAAGGGTCCCCTTGGTTCCATGAGCACACCAAAGCTTTGCATAAACATTGAGCAGCACCTGCTTAACACACCTGGGAACATCTGTCTGCATTCAAAAGAGAGGTCACAGCTGAGAAAGGCACCAGCAGCTTCCATCTGCAACAGAGATGCAGGGAAAGGACAAGGACAGAGAATTCAGCTGCAAGACTCCGAGAATTCTGCATCCAGACATCATTTCTGGTCCCACTGTCCCTAGTAGAAAGGTGTCATCATTCCAGGCAGCCTGTACTCAGCATGTGCTTCTACAGTGGGGATTTGTCGTTTAGGAAACCTGCTCAGGCTTTTCCCTTCTTTCCTCACAAACAGGAATACTTGTCCCGGGCCTGGATGCAGGCAGAACCCTGAGGAGAGCACGTGGGACATGGTGCAGTGGGCAGGGACAGCCAGCTGCAGAGTTCAGGGGGGAAGGGCTTCCGGTGCAGGGCCAGGGATGTCAGTCCCAGCTGGGCCACGTCAGACACGGTGAGGCTGGGCTTGGGGAGCAGCTTGTCCAAACAGGGTCAGCCTGCAAGGGGCTCATTCTTCTGTGGGCCCACACCTCCTAAGGAGACGTTCAGCATCAAGATCACCTGGGGAATGCCTAAGTTGCTTCTTCTTGGAACTGAAAAAGAAAAATTACTCCCTTTTATAACACTGAAAATCGTGAGCTGTACCTTGAAATCTTCCTCCTTAAGAGAACTCCAAAGGGACTCCAAGCAGCTGCACAAGGCCTGGAGACTGGAAGACATTGGAAAGAAGACAAAGAGCTCCTGAGGGTTTTCTGTATTTTAATGATCCTCAACGGTGGATTTGGGGCTGAGTCCAGGAGCCCCAGGCACTGAGAGAAGGTTGAAGAAGCTGCTCAAGGAGTCAGAAGCAAAACTCCAAGTCCCTTGGAGCATCAGTGGCCCCACTGAGGGCAGGGACTGCCAAAGGCTCCCCAGGGAGTGGTGAGAGCAGATCCTTGAGGCCAGGATTGCAGGAGCCCGAGGCTGTGAGCAGGGAACTGCAATGCTGAGCAAGGCCTGGGCTGGTTGGAGGAAGCAGAAAGGCCAAGGCCTGAGCCCAGGCCTGGGCCAGCAGGGCCTGTCCCTCACAGGTGGCTCGGGGCTGTTCCTGGGGCACTGGGACGGGAGAGGCAGCAAGGACAAATGTCATCAGGCTGTGTGACACTCCAGATGCTCATGGAACCAAGGGCCAGTGTGACACAGCAGGGCCTGATGGAAACAAGAGGCCGTGCTGAGCGTGCGCGCCTGTAACACCGCAGAACTCTGAAATGCTGAGGGTGAGCAAAGGATCCTTTCCTCGAGTTTGGTGCAGAGTAGAAACCCCAGTCAGATATTCTCAAGAGGTCAAAACGACACAAAAGTGTACTGGAAAAATACAGAAAACCGAGCTCCTTTGGCAAATGATTTCATACAACATCCAATTCAACGTGCAACACTTAGCGTAGCAGGAACATCATTAACTCAGCCCATGTAAGATGGAAACCTTTAGGCATAAAAATGTTAAACTACCCAAAAACATTCCAGTAAAAGAGGATAAGAAGGTTAAAAGAGAAAAAAGAGACAGAAAGACAGAAGATCTCCAGATAGATATGCAGAGAGCTACCAGCTGCTAGGCTTCCAGTGTGGGTGAGACACAGACCCAGGAGATTTCAGGATTCAGACCAGGGCTTGACGTCATGCCCGATTTTTTCAATTCCCTAGCGTTTTGTAAGCTCTCCTCTTTTCGGGGACATCTGCTTTCTTCCCACTCACTGCTGTGTTTCATTGCCTTTGTGTGGGATTGATTGACAGCTCGGCCAATCAGAGCTGGGTGGGCGCTGCCCATGCTGTGTGATTGATTGACAGCTCAACCAATCAGAGCTGGGTGGGCGCTGCTCCTGCTGTGTGACTGATTAACGGCTCAACCAATCAGAGCTGGGTGGGCGCTGCCCCTGCTGTGTGATTGATTGACGGCTCAGCCAATCAGAGCTGGGTGGGCGCTACCCCTGCTGTGTGATTGGCAGATCTGCCAGGCTGGGGGCGGGGCTCTGTCCCACCTCATTCCAAGGTCTGTCCCAGCCCCAGCCCCACTCGGCCATTCCGAGCATCCCGACGGGTCTGGGGACATTGATGTCATCCAGCCTCTGACAGCGACCATGGGGACACTGCGGAACCTCATGGAACCAAAGAGACCATTTTGACACTCTGGTGCCTCATGCAATCAGGGGCACCTTTGTGAGACTCAGGACCCCAGTGGAACCAAGGGTCAGTGATGAAGCTGTGCGGCCCAGAGAACCAAGGAGCCTTTGTTACACAGCAGGGCCACATGGAGCCCAGGGGCCTTGGTGACTCTGCAGGACCTTAGGGAAGCAAGGGGCCATTGTTATCACTACTGAAGCAGGGAGAATATTGTGACAAGGAGAATATCGGGACACTACAGGGACTCCTGGAATCAAGGAGAACATTGTGACCCTGTGAGGCCCCATGGAACCAAGGCAACATGGAACAGGTCTGGCTGGCTGGGCCTCCCGGGGGCCACCTGGCAAGACTGGCTGATCCTGGAATGTTGAGGACTGCCTCTCCTCAGCTCCTGGAGCACTGAGGCTCTGTGCTTTCCTTCCTATGGAAAAGTACCATCCCCTTTTGCAGGTTCCCACGGCTGAAACTGATATTCCCCCTGAAAAAGCACTACATACAAGGCTTGCTCCCAGCCAAAATCTGCTAGGAGTAACAGCTCTGGGTGGCCACCGTTTCCTGAGGGCTGCCTCTCATCTACCACTCTAAGGGTCGGTGTGAAGTTTCCCTCATTTTTGCCTCATGACCCTCTCAAGAAGACCTCAAGGACCCCCGCCCAGGTTGACTCTGGACAATGATTTTCTGGCCTGCTTGAGGTGGGTGCTTGCCAAGGGACTCTTTGCAGGTGTGTTGTGCTCACTGGACTCTGCTGTCATGGTACCAGCTGAAGCCTGCATGTACTGCACGACCGCACCTGTCTCTTGGAGCACCACACAATGCTCCATAAATCTCCCCACCTCTTGGCCACAAGCCACTCGCTTTGGAAAAGGACTATGAAAGAGCGATCCTCTGGAGAAGACCCTGAGTACTCCCCACGGATGACCACCCTTCCATTGCCTGGCCCACCATGACGTTGGTCTCGTCTGTTGGTAGCTATTTCCCCCTTCCCCTCTTTTTCTCTCTCTAGACTCCATTTCCTATATCTCTCCCCTCTATCGCAACTGAATTGTTTGGCATTCAATAAAAATGCATTGCTGTTGTTGAATAAACTGATTTGTCCCCCGCTATTTGCCTGCTATTACCTCTGAGATCAAACAATCCCCGGCCTGTGTTGGTAGATGGTGACACTCCCCCCCCCCTCCCCCCCCCCCCCGCAAATCCCCCATCCCCCTGCTTCTCCCAGTTGATTGCTGATCGTGCTGTGACATGGAATGGAACATCCCTTGGGCCAGTCCAGCCCAGCTGTCCCATCCCTGTTCCCTCAGGAACACTTGCCCACCCCAAGCCCATGGGTTGGAGGGGCTTGCAGACACGCCTCGTGGGGGGAGCATTGTGACAAGGACAGGAGAACAGAAGAACATTTACACTTATCGCGGGCAGAGAACAGAAGAGCACAGCCTTGGAGAAACGCACAAAGGATGTAGCTGAGGCAAACAGAGCGTGCACAAAATGCAAGGAGAATGTCAGCTCAGCTCTGCAAGGCTGACAAAAGCAGAAGTTATACACAACAATAATATTGCCCTTCCTCAAAAGCGGGGATCAAAGAGCAGTCACCTAAAAAGGACAGTGCATGTTGAAGGCAGACTCCAAAGAACCATAGAAGGACTTGTGAGAAGGGGTGCAATTATGGCAAATAAATTCCAGGTGGGGTTAACTAATGAATACATCATCAGTGTGAGTGATAAAAGCTCCGATTGCCTGGTGGCCAGTGCACTCGAGTAGATGAAGGATTGCCCAAGTGGCCACCATGGTGTAATAAAGAATACCTGCTCTCAGATCCTCAAAACCGTGTTCAAAAGTTGCTATCCAGCAGATTTCAGTATCAGTGGTGTCCCTGACTCCATTATGCCCCTTGCACACTTTCACGAGGGCCCCTTGGTTCCACGAGGCCCTGCTGGATAACAGTGGACCCTTGGTTCCATTTGGGTCTGTACTGTCAAAATGGCCTCCTTGGTTCTGCACTGCCACAATGCTCTCCTTGGTGCCACGAGGCCTTGGTGTGTCACAACAGCCTCTCGGTTCCATGAACTGCCATAGTGTCAGCACGGTCTCTTGGATCTGCAGTATCACGATGGACAGTTGGTTACAAGCAGCCCCGCCGTGTCACAACGACTATTTGCTTCAGGTGGTCCCCACAGTGTCACCATGGCCCCTTGGTTCCACGAGGCCTCGCTGCAGAACAATGGCCTCTCAGTTCCAGGAGGTTTTGTACTGTCAACAGTGCTCTCCTTGGTTCTACAGTGGCTGCTTGCTTCCATAAGGTTCCTCGGTGTCACAGTGGTCTCCTTGGCTCCATGAGGCTCTGCAATGTCCCAATAGCCCATGGTTTCCATGAGCTTCTGTCCCATCAACCATGTCCTTTGCTCCAGTGAGGCCCCGCAATGGCACACTGGACCCTTGGCTCCATGAGGTTCCATAGTGTGACATGGTTGCCTTGATTCCAAGAGGTTCTGCTGGGTCACACTGGACCCTTGGCTCCGTGAGGTTCCGTGGTATCGCCATGGTTTCCCTGGATCCGCAGTAGCACTATGGACCATAGGTTTCATGCAGCTTTGCTGTGCTACAGTGGCTCCTTGGTTCCATCAAGTGCCACTGTGTAACAAGGGAATCTTGGTCCCATGAGGTTCTGGACTGTCACAATGCTGTCCTTGGTTCTGGACTCTAACAACGGACCCTTGGTTCCACGAGGTTCCATTACGTCACAATGCTCTCCTTGGTTCCACAAGGCCTTGCTTTGTCACAATGGACCCTTGGTTCCATGAGCTTCCGTAGTGTAACCATGGTCTCCCGGGATCTGCATTGTCACAATGGACAATTGGTTGCATGGGAGCCTGCTGTGTCACAAGAGAGCCTTAGTTCCATGACGTTCTGGACTGTCACAGTGGTCTCCCTGCTTCAACGAGGCCCTGGAGTGTCACAAGGGCTGCTTGGTTCTGTGAGCTTCCACAACGTCCCAATGGTCTCCTTGTTTCTGCAGTGTCATAGTGGACTCTTGGTTCCATTAGGTTCTCTAAATGTCACAGGTCTCCCTGGTTCCATGTGGCCCTGCTGTGTCACCACAGCCCCTTGGTTCCAGGAGTTTCTGGGCTGTCAGCAGTGGTTCCTTTTCTTCCAATCAGGCACCGCTGTGTCACACTGCACCCTGGCTTCCATGAAGTTCTTCAGTGTCACAGTGGCCCCTTGGATCCATGCGGTCCCATAGTGTCACCATGGTCTCCTTGGATCTGCATTGTCATAAGGGACCATTGGTTCCACGTGGCCCGGCTGTGTCACAGTGATGTGGATTCCGTAATTGCCTTCAGCGTCACAATGGAGCCTTGTTTCTGTGAGGCTCTCAACTGTCACAATTGTCTCCTTGGTTCCATCAGCCCCCGCTGTGTCACAAGGGTCCCCTTGGTTCCATGAGCACACCAAAGCTTTGCATAAACATTGAGCAGCACCTGCTTAACACACCTGGGAACATCTGTCTGCATTCAAAAGACAGGTCACAGCTGAGAAAGGCACCAGCAGCTTCCATCTGCAACAGAGATGCAGGGAAAGGACAAGGACAGAGAATTCAGCTGCAAGACTCCGAGAATTCTGCATCCAGACATCATTTCTGGTCCCACTGTCCCTAGTAGAAAGGTGTCATCATTCCAGGCAGCCTGTACTCAGCATGTGCTTCTACAGTGGGGATTTGTCGTTTAGGAAACCTGCTCAGGCTTTTCCCTTCTTTCCTCACAAACAGGAATACTTGTCCCGGGCCTGGATGCAGGCAGAGCCCTGAGGAGAGCACGTGGGACATGGTGCAGTGGGCAGGGACAGCCAGCTGCAGAGTTCAGGGGGGAAGGGCTTCCGGTGCAGGGCCAGGGATGTCAGTCCCAGCTGGGCCACGTCAGACACGGTGAGGCTGGGCTTGGGGAGCAGCTTGTCCAAACAGGGTCAGCCTGCAAGGGGCTCATTCTTCTGTGGGCCCACGCCTCCTAAGGAGACGTTCAGCATCAAGATCACCTGGGGAATGCCTAAGTTGCTTCTTCTTGGAACTGAAAAAGAAAAATTACTCCCTTTTATAACACTGAAAATCGTGAGCTGTACCTTGAAATCTTCCTCCTTAAGAGAACTCCAAAGTGACTCCAAGCAGCTGCACAAGGCCTGGAGACTGGAAGACATTGGAAAGAAGACAAAGAGCTCCTGAGGGTTTTCTGTATTTTAATGATCCCCAACGGTGGATTTGGGGCTGAGTCCAGGAGCCCCAGGCACTGAGAGAAGGTTGAAGAAGCTGCTCAAGGAGTCAGAAGCAAAACTCCAAGTCCCTTGGAGCATCAGTGGCCCCACTGAGGGCAGGGACTGCCAAAGGCTCCCCAGGGAGTGGTGAGAGCAGATCCTTGAGGCCAGGATTGCAGGAGCCCGAGGCTGTGAGCAGGGAACTGCAATGCTGAGCAAGGCCTGGGCTGGTTGGAGGAAGCAGAAAGGCCAAGGCCTGAGCCTAGGCCTGGGCCAGCAGGGCCTGTCCCTCACAGGTGGCTCGGGGCTGTTCCTGGGGCACTGGGACGGGAGAGGCAGCAAGGACAAATGTCATCAGGCTGTGTGACACTCCAGATGCTCATGGAACCAAGGGCCAGTGTGACACAGCAGGGCCTGATGGAAACAAGAGGCCGTGCTGAGCGTGCGCGCCTGTAACACCGCAGAACTCTGAAATGCTGAGGGTGAGCAAAGGTTCCTTTCCTCGAGTTTGGTGCAGAGTAGAAACCCCAGTCAGATATTCTCAAGAGGTCAAAACGACACAAAAGTGTACTGGAAAAATACAGAAAACCGAGCTCCTTTGGCAAATGATTTCATACAACATCCAATTCAACGTGCAACACTTAGCGTAGCAGGAACATCATTAACTCAGCCCATGTAAGATGGAAACCTTTAGGCATAAAAATGTTAAACTACCCAAAAACATTCCAGTAAAAGAGGATAAGAAGGTTAAAAGAGAAAAAAGAGACAGAAAGACAGAAGATCTCCAGATAGATATGCAGAGAGCTACCAGCTGCTAGGCTTCCAGTGTGGGTGAGACACAGACCCAGGAGATTTCAGGATTCAGACCAGGGCTTGACGTCATGCCCGATTTTTTCAATTCCCTAGCGTTTTGTAAGCTCTCCTCTTTTCGGGGACATCTGCTTTCTTCCCACTCACTGCTGTGTTTCATTGCCTTTGTGTGGGATTGATTGACAGCTCGGCCAATCAGAGCTGGGTGGGCGCTGCCCATGCTGTGTGATTGATTGACAGCTCAACCAATCAGAGCTGGGTGGGCGCTGCTCCTGCTGTGTGACTGATTAACGGCTCAACCAATCAGAGCTGGGTGGGCGCTGCCCCTGCTGTGTGATTGATTGACGGCTCAGCCAATCAGAGCTGGGTGGGCGCTACCCCTGCTGTGTGATTGGCAGATCTGCCAGGCTGGGGGCGGGGCTCTGTCCCACCTCATTCCAAGGTCTGTCCCAGCCCCAGCCCCACTCGGCCATTCCGAGCATCCCGACGGGTCTGGGGACATTGATGTCATCCAGCCTCTGACAGCGACCATGGGGACACTGCGGAACCTCATGGAACCAAAGAGACCATTTTGACACTCTGGTGCCTCATGCAATCAGGGGCACCTTTGTGAGACTCAGGACCCCAGTGGAACCAAGGGTCAGTGATGAAGCTGTGCAGCCCAGAGAACCAAGGAGCCTTTGTTACACAGCAGGGCCACATGGAGCCCAGGGGCCTTGGTGACTCTGCAGGACCTTAGGGAAGCAAGGGGCCATTGTTATCACTACTGAAGCAGGGAGAATATTGTGACAAGGAGAATATCGGGACACTACAGGGACTCCTGGAATCAAGGAGAACATTGTGACCCTGTGAGGCCCCATGGAACCAAGGCAACATGGAACAGGTCTGGCTGGCTGGGCCTCCCGGGGGCCACCTGGCAAGACTGGCTGATCCTGGAATGTTGAGGACTGCCTCTCCTCAGCTCCTGGAGCACTGAGGCTCTCTGCTTTCCTTCCTATGGAAAAGTACCATCCCCTTTTGCAGGTTCCCACGGCTGAAACTGATATTCCCCCTGAAAAAGCACTACATACAAGGCTTGCTCCCAGCCAAAATCTGCTAGGAGTAACAGCTCTGGGTGGCCACCGTTTCCTGAGGGCTGCCTCTCATCTACCACTCTAAGGGTCGGTGTGAAGTTTCCCTCATTTTTGCCTCATGACCCTCTCAAGAAGACCTCAAGGACCCCCGCCCAGGTTGACTCTGGACAATGATTTTCTGGCCTGCTTGAGGTGGGTGCTTGCCAAGGGACTCTTTGCAGGTGTGTTGTGCTCACTGGACTCTGCTGTCATGGTACCAGCTGAAGCCTGCATGTACTGCACGACCACACCTGTCTCTTGGAGCACCACACAATGCTCCATAAATCTCCCCACCTCTTGGCCACAAGCCACTCGCTTTGGAAAAGGACTATGAAAGAGCGATCCTCTGGAGAAGACCCTGAGTACTCCCCACGGATGACCACCCTTCCATTGGCTGGCCCACCATGACGTTGGTCTCGTCTGTTGGTAGCTATTTCCCCCTTCCCCTCTTTTTCTCTCTCTATACTCCATTTCCTATATCTCTCCCCTCTATCGCAACTGAATTGTTTGGCATTCAATAAAAATGCATTGCTGTTGTTGAATAAACTGATTTGTCCCCCGCTATTTGCCTGCTATTACCTCTGAGATCAAACAATCCCCGGCCTGTGTTGGTAGATGGTGACACTCCCCCCCCCCTCCCCCCCCCCCCGCAAATCCCCCATCCCCCTGCTTCTCCCAGTTGATTGCTGATCGTGCTGTGACATGGAATGGAACATCCCTTGCGCCAGTCCAGCCCAGCTGTCCCATCCCTGTTCCCTCAGGAACACTTGCCCACCCCAAGCCCATGGGTTGGAGGGGCTTGCAGACACGCCTCGTGGGGGGAGCATTGTGACAAGGACAGGAGAACAGAAGAACATTTACACTTATCGCGGGCAGAGAACAGAAGAGCACAGCCTTGGAGAAACGCACAAAGGATGTAGCTGAGGCAAACAGAGCGTGCACAAAATGCAAGGAGAATGTCAGCTCAGCTCTGCAAGGCTGACAAAAGCAGAAGTTATACACAACAATAATATTGCCCTTCCTCAAAAGCGGGGATCAAAGAGCAGTCACCTAAAAAGGACAGTGCATGTTGAAGGCAGACTCCAAAGAACCATAGAAGGACTTGTGAGAAGGGGTGCAATTATGGCAAATAAATTCCAGGTGGGGTTAACTAATGAATACATCATCAGTGTGAGTGATAAAAGCTCCGATTGCCTGGTGGCCAGTGCACTCGAGTAGATGAAGGATTGCCCAAGTGGCCACCATGGTGTAATAAAGAATACCTGCTCTCAGATCCTCAAAACCGTGTTCAAAAGTTGCTATCCAGCAGATTTCAGTATCAGTGGTGTCCCTGACTCCATTATGCCCCTTGCACACTTTCACGAGGGCCCCTTGGTTCCACGAGGCCCTGCTGGATAACAGTGGACCCTTGGTTCCATTTGGGTCTGTACTGTCAAAATGGCCTCCTTGGTTCTGCACTGCCACAATGCTCTCCTTGGTGCCACGAGGCCTTGGTGTGTCACAACAGCCTCTCGGTTCCATGAACTGCCATAGTGTCAGCACGGTCTCTTGGATCTGCAGTATCACGATGGACAGTTGGTTACAAGCAGCCCCGCCGTGTCACAACGACTATTTGCTTCAGGTGGCCCCCACAGTGTCACCATGGCCCCTTGGTTCCACGAGGCCTCGCTGCAGAACAATGGCCTCTCAGTTCCAGGAGGTTTTGTACTGTCAACAGTGCTCTCCTTGGTTCTACAGTGGCTGCTTGCTTCCATAAGGTTCCTCGGTGTCACAGTGGTCTCCTTGGCTCCATGAGGCTCTGCAATGTCCCAATAGCCCATGGTTTCCATGAGCTTCTGTCCCATCAACCATGTCCTTTGCTCCAGTGAGGCCCCGCAATGGCACACTGGACCCTTGGCTCCATGAGGTTCCATATGTTGCGTTCCCTAGATACATTGTAAATGGTACATCCCGTGACCCCTGCTGTGCCCTGTATCTTGGTCCCTCTCCCCTCCTGGCCACACAGAGCTGGCTGGGATCCAATTTCTCCCCGCCCCCCCTTTCCAGACCCTAGAAAAGGTCAGAACCCACTGACCTCGCTCTCTTTCCCGCATTTTTTCCCCCACTCTTTCCCGCACTTTTTTCCCCACTCTTTTCCCGTTCTCTCTTTTTTTCCCCCTCTCTTTTCGCTTCCCTTTTCACTCACTACCCACGAGAAATAAACCTGTAACTTTATCAGGGGAAAGAGCCTCTTTTGATATCTTATCTACGTCTTTGTGGCTAAGGCCCAGAGGAATATCATCCCAACACCTGAGCTAGACCGGTGGAAGGTGAAAGACTCTGTTATAGGCCGGAAAGAAGCAGTAACAGTTGGCGCCCCACGTGCGTGTTTCTTTAAAGCACCCACGTTTCGCTGTGATCCCTAATTTCGGGATTCGACCAGCATAGGAGCTGATCAACTAGCTAAAATTTCTTTAAGCTGCATTTTGTGCAGTTCGAAGACTTTTCAGCACGAACCGGCAGCCTGTCAATCCCAGACAGGTCGGTTCACGACGTGGATCCACTACCATGTACACAGACGTGTCTGCCTGCAAGAGAAAAGGTGAGTTAAGCGTCCCTTTCTGGCGGGGGGGTTCCCGGAGCTCTGCGGGGGACGTCTCACCGGTGGCATTTTGCCGGCCCGGAGCCGTCCTCGGAAGGACAGGCGGCGCGGGCGTGTTTGCAGCGTGCGCGCAGCTTGGAAGCCCTCGGCCACGTGGTGCGGCGCGGGGGCTGGGGGGGGCTGGACGCGGCCACCCCAGGCGCGGCGCAGCAGGCAGGCAGCTTTGATCGGTTTCAAAGCTGCGACACAGGGGGGTTTTTTTCCGTTTTTGCGGTTTTTACAGGTTGTTGCGGCGCGGGGGCGGTCCCTACAGCGTCGCGGGCGCCACACGTAGGTTTTGCTGACAAAAAACGGCGAAATTAACATCGGTTCCGCATCTAGTAAAGCCTGAAAACCGTGGTGTACGTCTTAACAACTAACTCCTTTCCTGTGTTTTAACGGTAGTGGGCTAGATATAGTGCAAATTGCTAACACTATGGGGATACAGCAATCTGCTTTACAAAAGAGTATAACAAAACAACTCAAAGAAATACTAAGTTCAGGAAATGTTTTAATATCTAATAAAAAACTAGCCCGTTTTGCCAGCTGGCTGTCTGTTGAAATATCGGACCTTGAATTGCAAAATGTAAATTCGATTTCATTTTGGGATGAAATAGGGAATTTATTAACTTCAAAAGTAGAAAATGGAGATAAAACTGCCTCTGTATTCCTTCCGATATTCTTACAAATTCGGAAAGTTTTAATTCAGACAGAAAACAACAGACAGCAGCAGCAAAATGATTCAAGCTCACCTTCCCTTTCCAAAAATCCCTATAACCATAAACCGGAAAGCACCCCAGGGTCTCCCTTGGAAATGCAGCATGCTCAACACGGCTGTAACTGTGCTGAAACCCCAAATCCTCCCCAGTATCCCGGTTCTGACAATTTTTCGAAAATTATCAGTTCTCCTTCCTTGTCCCCTTCCCCTCCAGGCCACGAACACGTGGCCGTATCTGGACAGGTCAGGATTGGGGTCCCAGATAGCACTGGACATGCGATTCAGGGAGTGGGGGAGGGCCGATATGGTGACAGCCACGTGTCTCCTCCTTCATCCCGCAACCCCCTTCCCCCTCTGGTCCCAGCCCCTAAGCCTGTCCCCTCCCATAACTCCTCCCTGCCCTCGGCTCCACCGCCCCCTCCCCCCTCCAAGACCCTGTCCTGCCTGGTACCTGGCGACCCCGCCCACAGGTGTTGCAATCCTGGATTCCACCACCCCTCCCCCTCTCCGGTTTCACATTCCTTCCCTCCAAGCTGCTGCGGGGTGGGGGAGGTCAATGTAGCCCCTGCTGGGTTCAGTGCCGGAGGGGGTGGGGGTGGGGAGGGATCAGCCCACAGCCCCTGGGGGATGGATGGTGCTCCCGTAGTGGGGGGGGGCAGGGAGCCTCCTGGGCCCGGTGGGGGGGGGATGCCCAAACCTGAAAGTCAGCACCAGGAGAAAGAGTATGTACCATCAGTTGCTCCTGTAGTTTATCTTGGTAAGAGAAACGGAAAAAGAAGTTATCAGCCTTTGTCCTACCAAGATAAAAAAGAAATTTGTAAAGTGCAAAGAGAATTTGGTAGGAATAGTGAAATCTTTAAAGGCATAATGAGAGCCACTTTTAATTCAAACGAACTGGTTCCATATGATATCAAAGAGCTTTTCCGGTGTCTGTTAACCCCTTCCGAATATGATCTATGGGAAAGCCTATGGAAAAGATCTTTAAAAGTGCTTTTACAAGAGCTTTTAAAAAGCTCAGATAATGCAAAGGATGCTGATAATAATGATATCACATATGAACACCTATGTGGGGAGAAAGATTGGCATTGCCCTGAAAACCAAACTAGAGCACTATCTAAGTCTGTCTTAGATAAGATATGCAATGCTGCAGAAAAAGCCTTTAATCAATTACCAACAGTAGATACTAAAGGCAGTTATATTAACATTAAACAGTTTACCTCTGAGAGTTTCTTACAGTTTGTGGACCGCCTTCGTATGCAAGTAGAAAGACAAGTGTCTGATCCAGTATTACAAGCTGAATTAATTAAAGAAATGGCTCAGAGGAATGCTAATGAAACCTGCCGTAGGGTTATCCTTGGCCTTCCCCTGGAGCCAGCACCTAGCTTAGCACAGATGATTGAAGCCTGCGCCAGAAAAGCAGAACTGCTCAGTGGACACGAAAGAAATCCAGGACTGGCACACCCAAGGACCATAGCAGCTGTAACACCGGAAGCCAAGAAGCAACCAGTGACACCAGAGCAACTGCAGCACATCATCTGCTTCCAGTGCAAGCAGCCAGGACACTTCGCCAGGGACTGTCCACACAACCAGAAACAGAAGAAAACCAACAAACAAAAAAACTAACTTTACAGCGCGTGCCCGCCATTAACACCATAGCGCGCTCGGCTATAAATACTGCGGGCTCCACACTCGCAAAAGACTCTCTCTTCATAAACAAAAAGGGGGAGGATGGGATAGAGGGTGTAGGGATGTATGTCAATGAAAATATCAAATGTTCAGTTAACAAGGTTTGGAAGCCACTAGGCAGTTTTAGGCTTGTGACTACCAGAGGTTTTCATTTCAGGTCACCTGACTGGACAGTCATAACAGTGGACTTACCTAACAGTACACAGGACGTGACGTTAAACCACATGAAACTGGACAGTGAGTACTTTGTTGTCGGTGACACAGCACACACACCCCTAGAGATTGAGGTGGTTCCCATGACCATCAAGGGAAGCATAACTAGCCTCATTCTCCTGGCTCGATGTCCTCTACCACCATATTACCTGGCTGAGGGACAAATCCTTGCCCAGGCCATTCCTGTTCCACAGGAGGTTCCAGTAGATGGAAAATCACCTGAAGTCTACTGGGCAGAAGTGGTGGGTGAGGACAAGCCCTCTCTGGCATGTAACCTAACCCGTGGATCAGATCACCTCCATGTGGAGGGGGTATTGGACACGGGTGCCGATGTGACTATCATACCTGAAAGGATGTGGCCGTCACATTGGGAACTTCAGCCTGTGGCAGGCAGAATCCAGGGTGTAGGAGGAGTAAAATTGGCAAAAATATCAAAAAGCATCGTACAAATTGAGGGGCCGGATGGAAAATTGGCTAGCATCCGTCCATTTGTTACAGATTATAAATGCCCTCTATGGGGGAGAGACACCATGTCACAGTGGGGGGTAAAATTAATTATCCCTAAAACTCCTCGGGATTTTTAGAAGCGGCCACTGTGGGGCGCCCTACCCAAAAGTTAAAATGGCTAGATGATACCCCAAAGTGGGTAGCACAGTGGCCCATGAGTAAGGAAAAGCTCAGGGCGCTTGAGGAGCTTGTGGAGGAACAATTGGCTAAAGGCCACATAGAAGAGACCACAAGTGCGTGGAATTTCCCGATTTTTGTGGTAAAGAAACCAGAGAAAGACAAGTGGAGGCTGCTCCACGACCTCCGGGAAATAAACAAAGTAATTGAAGACATGGGGTCTCTCCAACCTGGAATGCCTTCTCCAACAATGCTTCCCAGAGATTGGCAATTGGCTGTTCTAGACATCAAGGATTGTTTCTTCCATATACCCCTACACCCAGAGGATGCCCCACGGTTTGCCTTCTTGGTTCCTACCATCAATCGAGAGGCCCCAATGAAGCGCTACCACTGGAGAGTCCTTCCACAGGGAATGAAATGTAGTCCCTTCATCTGCCAGTGGCATGTGGCTTCATTGCTGTCCCAGGTGCGTGCCCAGAGAGGGGAGGCCATCATCCTGCATTACATGGATGATGTGCTAGTGTGTGCACCCGATAACTCTCTACTCCAGGACACACTTGACCTTGTGGTTAAAGTTTTAACCTCTGCTGGATTTGAATTGCAGGAGGACAAAGTCCAAAGGATGCCACCTTGGAAGTACCTGGGCCTGGAAATCACTGCACGGACCATTGTTCCGCAGAAATTGGAAATTAATTGTAATCCTAAAACCTTAGCAGATCTCCATTCCCTGTGTGGATCATTGAATTGGGTTAGGCCCTGGCTAGGCCTCACTAATGAGGACCTAGAACCTCTCTTCAATTTATTGAAAGGGGACAGAGAGCTGCTTTCTCCCAGGGAACTGACCCCAGAGGCAAAGACTGCAATCGAAAAGGTACAAAAGACCTTAGGAGAGAGGCAAGCTCACCGTTACCAGCCCGAGCTGCCCTTCAAATTCATTATCCTAGGGAAACTGCCACACTTACACGGGTTAATATTCCAATGGATCAAGGAGCAGAGAGAGTCACTCTTAATCATAGAGTGGGTCTTCCTCTCCCACCAGAGATCCAAAACTATCACTAAGCCACAAGAGTTAATAGCACAGCTGATTCGGAAAGCAAGGATCAGACTGCATGAATTAGCTGGCTGTGACTTCACATGTATTCACCTCCCTGTTAAACTGTCTGAGGAGGGAAAGAACTCTCCTGAAAAATTGACTAAAGAGATGTTTGAGCATTTGCTCCAGAGCAATGCCAGTCTCCAATTAGCCCTGGACAGCTACAGAGGACAAATATCAGTCCATGCCCCGTCTCACAAGCTGTTTAATGAGGAATTCCACCTCATTCCTCGTGAGAAGAGGAGTCGGAGACCACTCAAAGCTCTCACAGTGTTCACAGATGCATCTGGGGCATCCCACAAGTCGGTGATGACTTGGAGAGATCCTCAGACTCAGCATTGGGAAGCTGATGTTGAGTTTGTGGAAGGGTCACCCCAGGTAGCTGAACTGGCAGCAGTCGTGAGAGCCTTTGAAAAGTTCTCAGAGCCAATAAACTTGGTAACAGACTCAGCCTATGTAGCGGGGATAGTGTCCAGGGCAGAGCAGGCAGTGCTCAGAAACATCGAAAATGAGCAGCTTTTCAGGTTGCTTTCCAAACTAATTTATTTGATTTCTCATAGAGAACATCCGTTCTATGTGATGCATGTGAGATCACACACAGATTTGCCAGGCGAAATTGCAGAAGGGAACCGTCAGGCAGACTCCCTTGCAACCCCAGCAGAACAAGCACGCCTTCCTGACATCTTCCAACAAGCAAAGCTGAGCCACCAGCAGTATCATCAGAATACACCAGGTCTAATGCGTCAGTTCCAGCTAACACGGAGTCAGGCTCGAGCCATTGTGGCCACCTGTCCCAACTGTCAGCTGCACACCATGCCCTCAATAGGCATGGGGGTAAACCCCCGAGGTCTTGGCAGTTGTGAGGTATGGCAAACAGACATCACACACATTCCTAGTTTTGGTCGCCTCAAATATGTTCATGTAAGCATCGACACATATTCAGGTGCAGTCTATGCCTCTGCCCATGCAGGAGAAAGGGCTATGCATGCCAAACAACACCTAGTGCAAGCCTTTTCAGTGTTGGGGATCCCTAAGGAAATCAAAACTGATCAGGGCGCAGCGTATAAGTCCAAGGAGTTCCTGGAATTCGTCCAGCAGTGGGGAGTGGAACATAAAACTGGCACCTCCCACTCCCCCACAGGCCAAGGTATAGTGGAGAGAGCCAATCAGACGCTCAAGCAGGTTTTGGCTAAACAGAGCAGTTCAACTGTGTGGATGTCTCCACAGCAGAAGCTCTGCAAAGCCATGTTTACTATCAATTTCCTAAATTGTTCATTTGAAAACATGAGTCCACCTGTGGTACGTCACTTTAACAGTAGCAAACAATTCAAGTTATCCCAACATCCTCCAGTTTTGATTAGGGACCCAGAAACCTGGGAAATCAAAGGTCCCTATGAGCTTGTTACCTGGGGGCGTGGCTATGCGTGTGTATCCACTCCCTCAGGCCCTCGGTGGATTCCCCAAAAGTGGGTGAAACCATTTGTTCCCAAACATCCTGCTCCAACTGAAGAGAACGAGGAGCAAGTAGCAGTGGCTTCAAAAAGAAGACGCCGCAGAAAAAAGGGAAAAGAAATCCTCGTAGAAGGTGGCATTCCGGCAAATAGAGACTTTTAATAGGTTTTATAATGTTTGTTTTTCCTTCTAGAGAAAACCTTCTCTTCTCTCAGTCCCGTGATGAACCCCATCCAAGCTGTCTTCCTGCTAACACTGAACAGTCTAGCAGCTGCATGGATTGTCCCTCAGCCACGTCAGAACATCTAGGTGACCCTGGCACAGACGCTCCAACAAGAAAATAGATTTTCTCTTGCTACTACACGGACATGAGTGCCAGGAATTTGAAGGACTTGGCTGTATGGACCTGACCTCGAGAGCTCCTAACATCCATGCTGCCCTCCGAAACATGAACAACTTAATCGGACAAGTAAAGCAAGAATCTGAAGATTGGTTCAATGGACTGTTCAAAGGCTGGGGACTCACAGGGTGGTGGACATCTATAGTCAAAACAATTGTGTTAATTTTTGTTATTCTTTTCCTTGTAATAATGGCATTTGGGTTCCTACGTCACTTGGTTTTCAAGGCTATTCATAGCCTCATTCCCTCTACCTCAGTAGTCAATCACATAGAAAAGAAAGACTTGAAACAATCTAACCCTCCCGCCAGCTACAAGTGGTGGGCAAAATCGTAATCTGAATGATACCAATATCCTTCTTTCAACTTTGTTAAACAAAAAACGGGGAGATGTTGCGTTCCCTAGATACATTGTAAATGATACATCCCGTGACCCCTGCTGTGCCCTGTATCTTGGTCCCTCTCCCCTCCTGGCCACACAGAGCTGGCTGGGATCCAATTTCTCCCCGCCCCCCCTTTCCAGACCCTAGAAAAGGTCAGGACCCACTGACCTCGCTCTCTTTCCCGCATTTTTTCCCCCACTCTTTCCCGCACTTTTTTCCCCACTCTTTTCCCGTTCTCTCTTTTTTCCCCCCTCTCTTTTCCCTTCCCTTTTCACTCACTACCCACGAGAAATAAACGTGTAACTTTATCAGGGGAAAGAGCCTCTTTTGATATCTTATCTACGTCTTTGTGGCTAAGGCCCAGAGGAATATCATCCCAACACCTGAGCTAGACCGGTGGAAGGTGAAAGACTCTGTTATAGGACGGAAAGAAGCAGTAACATCCATAGTGTGACATGGTTGCCTTGATTCCAAGAGGTTCTGCCGGGTCACACTGGACCCTTGGTTCCATGAGGTTCCGTGGTATCGCCATGGTTTCCCTGGATCCGCAGTAGCACTATGGACCATAGGTTTCATGCAGCTTTGCTGTGCTACAGTGGCTCCTTGGTTCCATCAAGTGCCACTGTGTAACAAGGGAATCTTGGTCCCATGAGGTTCTGGACTGTCACAATGCTGTCCTTGGTTCTGGACTCTAACAACGGACCCTTGGTTCCACGAGGTTCCATTATGTCACAATGCTCTCCTTGGTTCCACAAGGCCTTGCTTTGTCACAATGGACCCTTGGTTCCATGAGCTTCCGTAGTGTAACCGTGGTCTCCTGGGATCTGCATTGTCACAATGGACAATTGGTTGCATGGGAGCCTGCTGTGTCACAAGAGAGCCTTAGTTCCATGACGTTCTGGACTGTCACAGTGGTCTCCCTGCTTCAACGAGGCCCTGGAGTGTCACAAGGGCTGCTTGGTTCTGTGAGCTTCCACAACGTCCCAATGGTCTCCTTGTTTCTGCAGTGTCATAGTGGACTCTTGGTTCCATTAGGTTCTCTAAATGTCACAGGTCTCCCTGGTTCCATGTGGCCCTGCTGTGTCACCACAGCCCCTTGGTTCCAGGAGTTTCTGGGCTGTCAGCAGTGGTTCCTTTTCTTCCAATCAGGCACCGCTGTGTCACACTGCACCCTGGCTTCCATGAAGTTCTTCAGTGTCACAGTGGCCCCTTGGATCCATGCGGTCCCATAGTGTCACCATGGTCTCCTTGGATCTGCATTGTCATAAGGGACCATTGGTTCCACGTGGCCCGGCTGTGTCACAGTGATGTGGATTCCGTAATTGCCTTCAGCGTCACAATGGAGCCTTGTTTCTGTGAGGCTCTCAACTGTCACAATTGTCTCCTTGGTTCCATCAGCCCCCGCTGTGTCACAAGGGTCCCCTTGGTTCCATGAGCACACCAAAGCTTTGCATAAACATTGAGCAGCACCTGCTTAACACACCTGGGAACATCTGTCTGCATTCAAAAGACAGGTCACAGCTGAGAAAGGCACCAGCAGCTTCCATCTGCAACAGAGATGCAGGGAAAGGACAAGGACAGAGAATTCAGCTGCAAGACTCCGAGAATTCTGCATCCAGACATCATTTCTGGTCCCACTGTCCCTAGTAGAAAGGTGTCATCATTCCAGGCAGCCTGTACTCAGCATGTGCTTCTACAGTGGGGATTTGTCGTTTAGGAGACCTGCTCAGGCTTTTCCCTTCTTTCCTCACAAACAGGAATACTTGTCCCGGGCCTGGATGCAGGCAGAGCCCTGAGGAGAGCACGTGGGACATGGTGCAGTGGGCAGGGACAGCCAGCTGCAGAGTTCAGGGGGGAAGGGCTTCCGGTGCAGGGCCAGGGATGTCAGTCCCAGCTGGGCCATGTCAGACACGGTGAGGCTGGGCTTGGGGAGCAGCTTGTCCAAACAGGGTCAGCCTGCAAGGGGCTCATTCTTCTGTGGGCCCACACCTCCTAAGGAGACGTTCAGCATCAAGATCACCTGGGGAATGCCTAAGTTGCTTCTTCTTGGAACTGAAAAAGAAAAATTACTCCCTTTTATAACACTGAAAATCGTGAGCCGTACCTTGAAATCTTCCTCCTTAAGAGAACTCCAAAGTGACTCCAAGCAGCTGCACAAGGCCTGGAGACTGGAAGACATTGGAAAGAAGACAAAGAGCTCCTGAGGGTTTTCTGTATTTTAATGATCCCCAACGGTGGATTTGGGGCTGAGTCCAGGAGCCCCAGGCACTGAGAGAAGGTTGAAGAAGCTGCTCAAGGAGTCAGAAGCAAAACTCCAAGTCCCTTGGAGCATCACTGGCCCCACTGAGGGCAGGGACTGCCAAAGGCTCCCCAGGGAGTGGTGAGAGCAGATCCTTGAGGCCAGGATTGCAGGAGCCCGAGGCTGTGAGCAGGGAACTGCAATGCTGAGCAAGGCCTGGGCTGGTTGGAGGAAGCAGAAAGGCCAAGGCCTGAGCCTAGGCCTGGGCCAGCAGGGCCTGTCCCTCACAGGTGGCTCGGGGCTGTTCCTGGGGCACTGGGACGGGATAGGCAGCAAGGACAAATGTCATCAGGCTGTGTGACACTCCAGATGCTCATGGAACCAAGGGCCAGTGTGACACAGCAGGGCCTGATGGAAACAAGAGGCCGTGCTGAGCCTGCGCGCCTGTAACACCGCAGAACTCTGAAATGCTGAGGGTGAGCAAAGGTTCCTTTCCTCGAGTTTGGTGCAGAGTAGAAACCCCAGCCAGATATTCTCAAGAGGTCAAAACGACACAAAAGTGTACTGGAAAAATACAGAAAACCGAGCTCCTTTGGCAAATGATTTCATACAACATCCAATTCAACGTGCAACACTTAGCGTAGCAGGAACGTCATTAACTCAGCCCATTTAAGATGGAAACCTTTAGGCATAAAAATGTTAAACTACCCAAAAACATTCCAGTAAAAGAGGATAAGAAGGTTTAAAGAGAAAAAAGAGACAGAAAGACAGAAGATCTCCAGATAGATATGCAGAGAGCTACCAGCTGCTAGGCTTCCAGTGTGGGTGAGACACAGACCCAGGAGATTTCAGGATTCAGACCAGGGCTTGACGTCATGCCCGATTTTTTAAATTCCCTAGCGTTTTGTAAGCTCTCCTCTTTTCGGGGACATCTGCTTTCTTCCCACTCACTGCTGTGTTTCATTGCCTTTGTGTGGGATTGATTGACAGCTCGGCCAATCAGAGCTGGGTGGGCGCTGCCCCTGCTGTGTGATTGATTGACAGCTCAGCCAATCAGAGCTGGGTGGGCGCTACCCCTGCTGTGTGATTGGCAGATCTGCCAGGCTGGGGGCGGGGCTCTGTCCCACCTCATTCCAAGGTCTGTCCCAGCCCCAGCCCCACTCGGCCATTCCGAGCATCCCGACGGGTCTGGGGACATTGATGTCATCCAGCCTCTGACAGCGACCATGGGGACACTGCGGAACCTCATGGAACCAAAGAGACCATTTTGACACTCTGGTGCCTCATGCAATCAGGGGCACCTTTGTGAGACTCAGGACCCCAGTGGAACCAAGGGTCAGTGATGAAGCTGTGCGGCCCAGAGAACCAAGGAGCCTTTGTTACACAGCAGGGCCACATGGAGCCCAGGGGCCTTGGTGACTCTGCAGGACCTTAGGGAAGCAAGGGGCCATTGTTATCACTACTGAAGCAGGGAGAATATTGTGACAAGGAGAATATCGGGACACTACAGGGACTCCTGGAATCAAGGAGAGCATTGTGACCCTGTGAGGCCCCATGGAACCAAGGCAACATGGAACAGGTCTGGCTGGCTGGGCCTCCCGGGGGCCACCTGGCAAGACTGGCTGATCCTGGAATGTTGAGGACTGCCTCTCCTCAGCTCCTGGAGCACTGAGGCTCTCTGCTTTCCTTCCTATGGAAAAGTACCATCCGCTTTTGCAGGTTCCCACGGCTGAAACTGATATTCCCCCTGAAAAAGCACTACATACAAGGCTTGCTCCCAGCCAAAATCTGCTAGGAGTAACAGCTCTGGGTGGCCACCGTTTCCTGAGGGCTGCCTCTCATCTACCACTCTAAGGGTCGGTGTGAAGTTTCCCTCATTTTTGCCTCATGACCCTCTCAAGAAGACCTCAAGGACCCCCGCCCAGGTTGACTCTGGACAATGATTTTCTGGCCTGCTTGAGGTGGGTGCTTGCCAAGGGACTCTTTGCAGGTGTGTTGTGCTCACTGGACTCTGCTGTCATGGTACCAGCTGAAGCCTGCATGTACTGCACGACCGCACCTGTCTCTTGGAGCCCCACACAATGCTCCATAAATCTCCCCACCTCTTGGCCACAAGCCACTCGCTTTGGAAAAGGACTATGAAAGAGCGATCCTCTGGAGAAGACCCTGAGTACTCCCCACGGATGACCACCCTTCCATTGGCTGGCCCACCATGACGTTGGTCTCGTCTGTTGGTAGCTATTTCCCCCTTCCCCTCTTTTTCTCTCTCTATACTCCATTTCCTATATCTCTCCCCTCTAGCGCAACTGAATTGTTTGGCATTCAATAAAAATTCATTGCTGTTGTTGAATAAACTGATTTGTCCCCCGCTATTTGCCTGCTATTACCTCTGAGATCAAACAATCCCTGGCCTGTGTTGGTAGATGGTGACACTCCCCCCCCCTCCCCCCCCCCCGCAAATCCCCCATCCCCCTGCTTCTCCCAGTTGATTGCTGATCGTGCTGTGACATGGAATGGAACATCCCTTGGGCCAGTCCAGCCCAGCTGTCCCATCCCTGTTCCCTCAGGAACACTTGCCCACCCCAAGTCCATGGGTTGGAGGGGCTTGCAGACACGCCTCGTGGGGGGAGCATTGTGACAAGGACAGGAGAACAGAAGAACATTTACACTTATCGCGGGCAGAGAACAGAAGAGCACAGCCTTGGAGAAACGCACAAAGGATGTAGCTGAGGCAAACAGAGCGTGCACAAAATGCAAGGAGAATGTCAGCTCAGCTCTGCAAGGCTGACAAAAGCAGAAGTTATACACAACAATAATATTGCCCTTCCTCAAAAGCGGGGATCAAAGAGCAGTCACCTAAAAAGGACAGTGCATGTTGAAGGCAGACTCCAAAGAACCATAGAAGGACTTGTGAGAAGGGGTGCAATTATGGCAAATAAATTCCAGGTGGGGTTAACTAATGAATACATCATCAGTGTGAGTGATAAAAGCTCCGATTGCCTGGTGGCCAGTGCACTCGAGTAGATGAAGGATTGCCCAAGTGGCCACCATGGTGTAATAAAGTATACCTGCTCTCAGATCCTCAAAACTGTGTTCAAAAGTTGCTATCCAGCAGATTTCAGTATCAGTGGTGTCCCTGACTCCATTATGCCCCTTGCACACTTTCACGAGGGCCCCTTGGTTCCACGAGGCCCTGCTGGATAACAGTGGACCCTTGGTTCCATTTGGGTCTGTACTGTCAAAATGGCCTCCTTAGTTCTGCACTGCCACAATGCTCTCCTTGGTGCCACGAGGCCTTGGTGTGTCACAACAGCCTCTCGGTTCCATGAACTGCCATAGTGTCAGCACGGTCTCTTGGATCTGCAGTATCACGATGGACAGTTGGTTACAAGCAGCCCCGCCGTGTCACAACGACTATTTGCTTCAGGTGGCCCCCACAGTGTCACCATGGCCCCTTGGTTCCACGAGGCCTCGCTGCAGAACAATGGCCTCTCAGTTCCAGGAGGTTTTGTACTGTCAACAGTGCTCTCCTTGGTTCTACAGTGGCTGCTTGCTTCCATAATTCTTCCTCGGTGTCACAGTGGTCTCCTTGGCTCCATGAGGCTCTGCAATGTCCCAATAGCCCATGGTTTCCATGAGCTTCTGTCCCATCAACCATGTCCTTTGCTCCAGTGAGGCCCCGCAATGGCACACTGGACCCTTGGCTCCATGAGGTTCCATAGTGTGACATGGTTGCCTTGATTCCAAGAGGTTCTGCCGGGTCACACTGGACCCTTGGCTCCGTGAGGTTCCGTGGTATCGCCATGGTTTCCCTGGATCCGCAGTAGCACTATGGACCATAGGTTTCATGCAGCTTTGCTGTGCTACAGTGGCTCCTTGGTTCCATCAAGTGCCACTGTGTAACAAGGGAATCTTGGTCCCATGAGGTTCTGGACTGTCACAATGGTGTCCTTGGTTCTGGACTCTAACAACGGACCCTTGGTTCCACGAGGTTCCATTACGTCACAATGCTCTCCTTGGTTCCACAAGGCCTTGCTTTGTCACAATGGACCCTTGGTTCCATGAGCTTCCGTAGTGTAACCATGGTCTCCTGGGATCTGCATTGTCACAATGGACAATTGGTTGCATGGGAGCCTGCTGTGTCACAAGAGAGCCTTAGTTCCATGACGTTCTGGACTGTCACAGTGGTCTCCCTGCTTCAACGAGGCCCTGGAGTGTCACAAGGGCTGCTTGGTTCTGTGAGCTTCCACAACGTCCCAATGGTCTCCTTGTTTCTGCAGTGTCATAGTGGACTCTTGGTTCCATGAGGTTCCTAAATGTCACAGGTCTCCTTGGTTCCATGTGGCCCTGCTGTGTCACCACAGCCCCTTGGTTCCAGGAGTTTCTGGGCTGTCAGCAGTGGTTCCTTTTCTTCCAATCAGGCACCGCTGTGTCACACTGCACCCTGGCTTCCATGAAGTTCTTCAGTGTCACAGTGGCCCCTTGGATCCATGCGGTCCCATAGTGTCACCATGGTCTCCTTGGATCTGCATTGTCATAAGGGACCATTGGTTCCACGTGGCCCGGCTGTGTCACAGTGATGTGGATTCCGTAATTGCCTTCAGCGTCACAATGGAGCCTTGTTTCTGTGAGGCTCTCAACTGTCACAATTGTCTCCTTGGTTCCATCAGCCCCCGCTGTGTCACAAGGGTCCCCTTGGTTCCATGAGCACACCAAAGCTTTGCATAAACATTGAGCAGCACCTGCTTAACACACCTGGGAACATCTGTCTGCATTCAAAAGACAGGTCACAGCTGAGAAAGGCACCAGCAGCTTCCATCTGCAACAGAGATGCAGGGAAAGGACAAGGACAGAGAATTCAGCTGCAAGACTCCGAGAATTCTGCATCCAGACATCATTTCTGGTCCCACTGTCCCTAGTAGAAAGGTGTCATCATTCCAGGCAGCCTGTACTCAGCATGTGCTTCTACAGTGGGGATTTGTCGTTTAGGAGACCTGCTCAGGCTTTTCCCTTCTTTCCTCACAAACAGGAATACTTGTCCCGGGCCTGGATGCAGGCAGAGCCCTGAGGAGAGCACGTGCGACATGGTGCAGTGGGCAGGGACAGCCAGCTGCAGAGTTCAGGGGGGAAGGGCTTCCGGTGCAGGGCCAGGGATGTCAGTCCCAGCTGGGCCATGTCAGACACGCTGAGGCTGGGCTTGGGGAGCAGCTTGTCCAAACAGGGTCAGCCTGCAAGGGGCTCATTCTTCTGTGGGCCCACGCCTCCTAAGGAGACGTTCAGCATCAAGATCACCTGGGGAATGCCTAAGTTGCTTCTTCTTGGAACTGAAAAAGAAAAATTACTCCCTTTTATAACACTGAAAATCGTGAGCTGTACCTTGAAAACTTCCTCCTTAAGAGAACTCCAAAGTGACTCCAAGCAGCTGCACAAGGCCTGGAGACTGGAAGACATTGGAAAGAAGACAAAGAGCTCCTGAGGGTTTTCTGTATTTTAATGATCCCCAACGGTGGATTTGGGGCTGAGTCCAGGAGCCCCAGGCACTGAGAGAAGGTTGAAGAAGCTGCTCAAGGAGTCAGAAGCAAAACTCCAAGTCCCTTGGAGCATCAGTGGCCCCACTGAGGGCAGGGACTGCCAAAGGCTCCCCAGGGAGTGGTGAGAGCAGATCCTTGAGGCCAGGATTGCAGGAGCCCGAGGCTGTGAGCAGGGAACTGCAATGCTGAGCAAGGCCTGGGCTGGTTGGAGGAAGCAGAAAGGCCAAGGCCTGAGCCCAGGCCTGGGCCAGCAGGGCCTGTCCCTCACAGGTGGCTCGGGGCTGTTCCTGGAGCACTGGGATGGGAGAGGCAGCAAGGACAAATGTCATCAGGCTGTGTGACACTCCAGATGCTCATGGAACCAAGGGCCAGTGTGACACAGCAGGGCCTGATGGAAACAAGAGGCCGTGCTGAGCCTGCGCGCCTGTAACACCGCAGAACACTGAAATGCTGAGGGTGAGCAAAGGTTCCTTTCCTCGAGTTTGGTGCAGAGTAGAAACCCCAGCCAGATATTCTCAAGAGGTCAAAACGACACAAAAGTGTACTGGAAAAATACAGAAAACCGAGCTCCTTTGGCAAATGATTTCATACAACATCCAATTCAACGTGCAACACTTAGCGTAGCAGGAACATCATTAACTCAGCCCATTTAAGATGGAAACCTTTAGGCATAAAAATGTTAAACTACCCAGAAACATTCCAGTAAAAGAGGATAAGAAGGTTAAAAGAGAAAAAAGAGACAGAAAGACAGAAGATCTCCAGATAGATATGCAGAGAGCTACCAGCTGCTAGGCTTCCAGTGTGGCTGAGACACAGACCCAGGAGATTTCAGGATTCAGACCAGGGCTTGACGTCATGCCCGATTTTTTCAATTCCCTAGCGTTTTGTAAGCTCTCCTCTTTTCGGGGACATCTGCTTTCTTCCCACTCACTGCTGTGTTTCATTGCCTTTGTGTGGGATTGATTGACAGCTCGGCCAATCAGAGCTGGGTGGGCGCTGCCCCTGCTGTGTGATTGATTGACAGCTCAGCCAATCAGAGCTGGGTGGGCGCTACCCCTGCTGTGTGATTGGCAGATCTGCCAGGCTGGGGGCGGGGCTCTGTCCCACCTCATTCCAAGGTCTGTCCCAGCCCCAGCCCCACTCGGCCATTCCGAGCATCCCGACGGGTCTGGGGACATTGATGTCATCCAGCCTCTGACAGCGACCATGGGGACACTGCGGAACCTCATGGAACCAAAGAGACCATTTTGACACTCTGGTGCCTCATGCAATCAGGGGCACCTTTGTGAGACTCAGGACCCCAGTGGAACCAAGGGTCAGTGATGAAGCTGTGCGGCCCAGAGAACCAAGGAGCCTTTGTTACACAGCAGGGCCACATGGAGCCCAGGGGCCTTGGTGACTCTGCAGGACCTTAGGGAAGCAAGGGGCCATTGTTATCACTACTGAAGCAGGGAGAATATTGTGACAAGGAGAATATCGGGACACTACAGGGACTCCTGGAATCAAGGAGAGCATTGTGACCCTGTGAGGCCCCATGGAACCAAGGCAACATGGAACAGGTCTGGCTGGCTGGGCCTCCCGGGGGCCACCTGGCAAGACTGGCTGATCCTGGAATGTTGAGGACTGCCTCTCCTCAGCTCCTGGAGCACTGAGGCTCTCTGCTTTCCTTCCTATGGAAAAGTACCATCCGCTTTTGCAGGTTCCCACGGCTGAAACTGATATTCCCCCTGAAAAAGCACTACATACAAGGCTTGCTCCCAGCCAAAATCTGCTAGGAGTAACAGCTCTGGGTGGCCACCGTTTCCTGAGGGCTGCCTCTCATCTACCACTCTAAGGGTCGGTGTGAAGTTTCCCTCATTTTTGCCTCATGACCCTCTCAAGAAGACCTCAAGGACCCCCGCCCAGGTTGACTCTGGACAATGATTTTCTGGCCTGCTTGAGGTGGGTGCTTGCCAAGGGACTCTTTGCAGGTGTGTTGTGCTCACTGGACTCTGCTGTCATGGTACCAGCTGAAGCCTGCATGTACTGCACGACCGCACCTGTCTCTTGGAGCCCCACACAATGCTCCATAAATCTCCCCACCTCTTGGCCACAAGCCACTCGCTTTGGAAAAGGACTATGAAAGAGCGATCCTCTGGAGAAGACCCTGAGTACTCCCCACGGATGACCACCCTTCCATTGGCTGGCCCACCATGACGTTGGTCTCGTCTGTTGGTAGCTATTTCCCCCTTCCCCTCTTTTTCTCTCTCTATACTCCATTTCCTATATCTCTCCCCTCTAGCGCAACTGAATTGTTTGGCATTCAATAAAAATTCATTGCTGTTGTTGAATAAACTGATTTGTCCCCCGCTATTTGCCTGCTATTACCTCTGAGATCAAACAATCCCTGGCCTGTGTTGGCAGATGGTGACACACCCCCACCCCCCCCCCCCCATCCCCCATGCCCCTGCTTCTCCCAGTTGATTGCTGATCGTGGTGTGACATGGAATGGAACATCCCTTGGGCCAGTCCAGCCCAGCTGTCCCATCCCTGTTCCCTCAGGAACACTTGCCCATCCCAAGTCCATGGGTTGGAGGGGCTTGCAGACACGCCTCGTGGGGCGAGCACTGTGACAAGGACAGGAGAACAGAACAACATTTACACTTACCAAGGGCAGAGAACAGAAGAGCACAGTCTTGGAGAAACGCACAAAGGATGTAGCCCAGGCAAACGGAGCGTGCACAAAACGCAAGGAGAATGTCAGCTCAGCTCTGCAAGGCTGACAAAAGCAGAAGTTATACACAACAATAATATTGCCCTTCCTCAAAAGCGGGGATCAAAGAGCAGTCACCTAAAAAGGACAGTGCATGTTGAAGACACACTCCAAAGAACCATAGAAGGACTTGTGAGAAGGGGTGCAATTATGGCAAATAAATTCCAGGTGGGGTTAACTAATGAATACATCATCAGTGTGAGTGATAAAAGCTCCGATTGCCTGGTGGCCAGTGCACTCGAGTAGATGAAGGATTGCCCAAGTGACCACCATGGTGTAATAAAGAATACCTGCTCTCACATCCTCAAAACTGTGTTCAAAAGTTGCTATCCAGCAGATTTCAGTATCAGTGGTGTCCCTGACTCCATTATGCCCCTTGCACACTTTCACGAGGGCCCCTTGGTTCCACGAGGCCCTGCTGGATAACAGTGGACCCTTGGTTCCATTTGGGTCTGTACTGTCAAAATGGCCTCCTTAGTTCTGCACTGCCACAATGCTCTCTCCTTGGTGCCACGAGGCCTTGGTGTGTCACAACAGCCTCTCGGTTCCATGAACTGCCATAGTGTCAGCACGGTCTCTTGCATCTGCAGTATCACGATGGACAATTGGTTACAAGCAGCCCCGCTGTGTCACAACGACTACTTGGTTCATGAGGCCCCACAGTGTCACCATGGCCCCTTGGTTCCCCGAGGCCTCGCTGTAGAACAATGGCCTCTCAGTTCCAGGAGGTTTTGTACTGTCAACAGTGCTCTCCTTGGTTCTACAGTGGCTGCTTGCTTCCATAATTCTTCCTCAGTGTCACAGTGGTCTCCTTGGTTCCATGAGGCTCTGCAATGTCCCAATATCCCATCGTTTCCATGAGCTTCTGTCCCATCAACCATGTCCTTTGCTCCAGTGAGGCCCCGCAACGGCACACCGGACCCTTGGCTCCATGAGGTTCCATAGTGTAACATGGGTGCCTTGATTCCAAGAGGTTCTGCTGGGTCACACTGGACCCTTGGTTCCATGAGGTTCCGTGGTATCGCCATGGTTTCCCTGGATCCGCAGTAGCGCTACGGACCATAGGTTTCATGCAGCTTTGCTGTGCTACAGTGGCTCCTTGGTTCCATCAAGTGCCACTGTGTAACAAGGGAATCTTGGTCCCATGAGGTTCTGGACTGTCACAATGGTGTCCTTGGTTCTGGACTCTAACAACGGACCCTTGGTTCCACGAGGTTCCATTACGTCACAATGCTCTCCTTGGTTCCACAAGGCCTTGCTTTGTCACAATGGACCCTTGGTTCCATGAGCTTCCGTAGTGTAACCATGGTCTCCTGGGATCTGCATTGTCACAATGGACAATTGGTTGCATGGGAGCCTGCTGTGTCACAAGAGAGCCTTAGCTCCATGAGGTTCTGGACTGTCACAGTGGTCTCCCTGCTTCAACGAGGCCCTGGAGTGTCTCGAGGGCTGCTTGGTTCTGTGAGCTTCCACAACGTCCCAATGGTCTCCTTGTTTCTGCAGTGTCATAGTGGACTCTTGGTTCCATGAGGTTCCTAAATGTCACAGGTCTCCTTGGTTCCATGTGGCCCTGCTGTGTCACCACAGCCCCTTGGTTCCAGGAGTTTCTGGGCTGTCAACAGTGGTTCCTTTGTTCCAATCAGGCACCGCTGTGTCACACTGCACCCTGGCTTCCATGAAGTTCTTCAGTGTCACAGTGGCCCCTTGGATCCATGCGGTCCCATAGTGTCACCATGGTCTCCTTGGACCTGCATTGTCATCAGGGACCATTGGTTCCATGTGGCCTGGCTGTGTCACAGTGATGTGGATTCCGTAATTGCCTTCAGTGTCACAATGGAGCCTTGTTTCTGTGAGGCTCTCAACTGTCACAACTGTCTCCTTGGTTCCATCAGCCCCCGCTGTGTCACAAGGGTCCCCTTGGTTCCATGAGCACACCAAAGCTTTGCATAAACATTGAGCAGCACCTGCTTAACACACCTGGGAACATCTGTCTGCATTTAAAAGACAGGTCACAGCTGAGAAAGGCACCAGCAGCTTCCATCTGCAACAGAGATGCAGGGAAAGGACAAGGACAGAGAATTCAGCTGCAAGACTCCGAGAATTCTGCATCCAGACATCATTTCTGGTCCCACTGTCCCTAGTAGAAAGGTGTCATCATTCCAGGTTCCAGGCAGCCTGTACTCAGCATGTGCTTCTACAGTGGGGGTTTGTCGTTTAGGAAAACCTGCTCAGGCTTTTCCCTTCTTTCCTCACAAACAGGAATACTTGTCCTGGGCCTGGATGCAGGCAGAGCCCTGAGGAGAGCACGTGCGACATGGTGCAGTGGGCAGGGACAGCCAGCTGCAGAGTTCAGGGGGAAGGGCTTCTGGTGCAGGGCCAGGCATGTCAGTCCCAGCTGGGCCATGTCAGACATGTCCCCAGGCTGGGCTTGGGGAGCAGCTTGTCCAAACAGGGTCAGCCTGCAAGGGGCTCATTCTTCAGTGGGCCCACACCTCCTAAGGAGACATTCAGCATCAAGATCACCTGGGGAATGCCTAAGTTGCTTCTTCTTTGAACTGAAAAAGAAAAATTACTCCCTTTTATAAAACTGAAAATCATGAGCTGTACCTTGAAATCTTCCTCCTTAAGAGAACTCCAAAGTGACTCCAAGCAGCTGCACAAGGCCTGGAGACTGGAAGACATTGGAAAGAAGACAAAGAGCTCCTGATGATCCCCAACGGTGGATTTGGGGCTGAGTCCAGGAGCCCCAGGCACTGAGAGAAGGTTGAAGAAGCTGCTCAAGGAGTCAGAAGCAAAACTCCAAGTCCCTTGGAGCATCACTGGCCCCACTGAGGGCAGGGACTGCCAAAGGCTCCCCAGGGAGTGGTGAGAGCAGATCCTTGAGGCCAGGATTGCAGGAGCCCGAGGCTGTGAGCAGGGAACTGCAATGCTGAGCAAGGCCTGGGCTGGTTGGAGGAAGCAGAAAGGCCAAGGCCTGAGCCCAGGCCTGGGCCAGCAGGGCCTGTCCCTCACAGGTGGCTCGGGGCTATTCCTGGAGCACTGGGATGGGAGAGGCAGCAAGGACAAATGTCATCAAGCTGTGTGACACTCCAGATGCTCATGGAACCAAGGGCCAGTGTGACACAGCGGGGCCTCATGGAAACAAGAGGCCGTGCTGAGCCTGCGCGCCTGTAACACCCCAGAACACTGAAATGCTGAGGGTGAGCAAAGGTTCCTTTCCTCGAGTTTGGTGCAGAGTAGAAACCCCAGCCAGATATTCTCAAGAGGTCAAAACGACACAAAAGTGTACTGGAAAAATACAGAAAACCGAGCTCCTTTGGCAAATGATTTCATACAACATCCAATTCAACGTGCATCACTTAGCGTAGCAGGAACATCATTAACTCGGCCCATGTAAGATGGAAACCTTTAGGCATAAAAATGTTAAACTACCCAAAAACATTCCAGTAAAAGAGGATAAGAAGGTTAAAAGAGAAAAAAGAGACAGAAAGACAGAAGATCTCCAGATAGATATGCAGAGAGCTACCAGCTGCTAGGCTTCCAGTGTGGCTGAGACACAGACCCAGGAGATTTCAGGATTCAGACCAGGGCTTGACGTCATGCCCGATTTTTTAAATCCCTAGCGTTTTCTAAGCTTTCCTCTTTTCAGGGACATCTGCTTTCTTACCACGCACTGCTGTGTTTCATTGCCTTTGTGTGGGATTGATTGACGGCTCAGCCAATCAGAGCTGGGTGGGCGCTGCCCCTGCTGTGTGCTTGATTGACGGCTCAGCCAATCAGAGCTGGCTGGGCGGTGACCCTGCTGTGTGCTTGATTGACGGCTCAACCAATCAGAGCTGGCTGGGCGCGGCCCCTGCTGTGTGATTGATTGACAGCTCAACCAATCAGAGCTGGCTGGGCGCTGCCCCTGCTGTGTGATTGATTGACGGCTCAGCCAATCAGAGCTGGCTGGGCGCTGCCCCTGCTGTGTGATTGATTGACGGCTCAGCCAATCAGAGCTGGCTGGGCGCTGCCCCTGCTGTGTGATTGGCAGATCTGCCAGGCCATGGCTGGGGGCGGGGCTCTGTCCCACCTCATTCCAAGGTCTGTCCCAGCCCCGGCCCCACTCGGCCCTTCCGAGCATCCCGACGGGTCTGGGGACATTGATGTCATCCAGCCTCTGACAGCGACCATGGGGACACTGCGGAACCTCATGGAACCAAAGAGACCATTTTGACACTCTGGTGCCTCATGCAATCAGGGGCACCTTTGTGAGACTCGGGACCCCAATGGAACCAAGGGTCAGTGATGAAGCTGTGCGGCCCAGAGAACCAAGGAGCCTTTGTTACACAGCAGGGCCACATGGAGCCCAGGGGCCGTGGTGACTCTGCAGGACCTTAGGGAAGCAAGGGGCCATTGTTTACACTACAGAAGCAGGGAGAATATTGTGACAAGGAGAATATCGGGACACTACAGGGACTCCTGGAATCAAGGAGAACATTGTGACACTGTGAGGCCCCATGGAACCAAGGCAACATGGAACAGGTCTGGCTGGCTGGGCCTCCCGGGGGCCACCTGGCAAGACTGGCTGATCCTGGAATGTTGAGGACTGCCTCTCATCAGCTCCTGGAGCACTAAGGCTCTGTGCTTTCCTTCCTATGGAAAAGTACCAGCCCCTTTTGCAGGTTCCCACGGCTGAAACTGATATTCCCCCTGAAAAAGCACTACATACAAGGCTTGCTCCCAGCCAAAATCTGCTAGGAGTAACAGCTCTGGGTGGCCACCGTTTCCTGAGGGCTGCCTCTCATCTACCACTCTAAGGGTCGGTGTGAAGTTTCCCTCATTTTTGCCTCATGACCCTCTCAAGAAGACCTCAAGGACCCCCGCCCAGGTTGACTCTGGACAATGGTTTTCTGGCCTGCTTGAGGTGGGTGCTTGCCAAGGGACTCTTTGCAGGTGTGTTGTGCTCACTGGACTGTGCTGTCATGGTACCAGCTGAAGCCTGCATGTACTGCACGACCGCACCTGTCTCTTGGAGCACCACACAATGCTCCATAAATCTCCCCGCCTCTTGGCCACAAGCCACTCGCTTTGGAAAAGGACTATAAAAGAGCGATCCTCTGGAGAAGACCCTGAGTACTCCCCACGGATGACCACCCTTCCATTGGCTGGCCCACCATGACCTTGGTCTCGTCTGTTGGTAGCTACTTCCCCCTTCCCCTCCTTTTCTCTCTCTATACTCCGTTTCCTATATCTCTCCCCTCTAGCGCAACTGAATTGTTTGGCATTCAATAAAAATGCATTGCTGTTGTTGAATAAACTGATTTGTCCCCCGCTATTTACCTGTTTGCACCTCTGAGATCGAACAATCCTCGGCCTGTGTTGGCAGATGGTGACACACCCCCACCCCCCCCCCCCCCCATCCCCCATGCCCCTGCTTCTCCCAGTTGATTGCTGATCGTGGTGTGACATGGAATGGAACATCCCTTGGGCCAGTCCAGCCCAGCTGTCCCATCCCTGTTCCCTCAGGAACACTTGCCCATCCCAAGTCCATGGGTTGGAGGGGCTTGCAGACACGCCTCGTGGGGCGAGCACTGTGACAAGGACAGGAGAACAGAACAACATTTACACTTACCAAGGGCAGAGAACAGAAGAGCACAGTCTTGGAGAAACGCACAAAGGATGTAGCCCAGGCAAACGGAGCGTGCACAAAACGCAAGGAGAATGTCAGCTCAGCTCTGCAAGGCTGACAAAAGCAGAAGTTATACACAACAATAATATTGCCCTTCCTCAAAAGCGGGGATCAAAGAGCAGTCACCTAAAAAGGACAGTGCATGTTGAAGACACACTCCAAAGAACCATAGAAGGACTTGTGAGAAGGGGTGCAATTATGGCAAATAAATTCCAGGTGGGGTTAACTAATGAATACATCATCAGTGTGAGTGATAAAAGCTCCGATTGCCTGGTGGCCAGTGCACTCGAGTAGATGAAGGATTGCCCAAGTGACCACCATGGTGTAATAAAGAATACCTGCTCTCAAATCCTCAAAACTGTGTTCAAAAGTTGCTATCCAGCAGATTTCAGTATCAGTGGTGTCCCTGACTCCATTATGCCCCTTGCACACTTTCACGAGGGCCCCTTGGTTCCACGAGGCCCTGCTGGATAACAGTGGACCCTTGGTTCCATTTGGGTCTGTAGTGTCAAAATGGCCTCCTTAGTTCTGCACTGCCACAATGCTCTCTCCTTGGTGCCACGAGGCCTTGGTGTGTCACAACAGCCTCTCGGTTCCATGAACTGCCATAGTGTCAGCACGGTCTCTTGCATCTGCAGTATCACGATGGACAATTGGTTACAAGCAGCCCCGCTGTGTCACAACGACTACTTGGTTCATGAGGCCCCACAGTGTCACCATGGCCCCTTGGTTCCCCGAGGCCTCGCTGTAGAACAATGGCCTCTCAGTTCCAGGAGGTTTTGTACTGTCAACAGTGCTCTCCTTGGTTCTACAGTGGCTGCTTGCTTCCATAATTCTTCCTCAGTGTCACAGTGGTCTCCTTGGTTCCATGAGGCTCTGCAATGTCCCAATATCCCATCGTTTCCATGAGCTTCTGTCCCATCAACCATGTCCTTTGCTCCAGTGAGGCCCCGCAACGGCACACCGGACCCTTGGCTCCATGAGGTTCCATAGTGTAACATGGGTGCCTTGATTCCAAGAGGTTCTGCTGGGTCACACTGGACCCTTGGTTCCATGAGGTTCCGTGGTATCGCCATGGTTTCCCTGGATCCGCAGTAGCGCTACGGACCATAGGTTTCATGCAGCTTTGCTGTGCTACAGTGGCTCCTTGGTTCCATCAAGTGCCACTGTGTAACAAGGGAATCTTGGTCCCATGAGGTTCTGGACTGTCACAATGGTGTCCTTGGTTCTGGACTCTAACAACGGACCCTTGGTTCCACGAGGTTCCATTACGTCACAATGCTCTCCTTGGTTCCACAAGGCCTTGCTTTGTCACAATGGACCCTTGGTTCCATGAGCTTCCGTAGTGTAACCATGGTCTCCTGGGATCTGCATTGTCACAATGGACAATTGGTTGCATGGGAGCCTGCTGTGTCACAAGAGAGCCTTAGCTCCATGAGGTTCTGGACTGTCACAGTGGTCTCCCTGCTTCAACGAGGCCCTGGAGTGTCTCGAGGGCTGCTTGGTTCTGTGAGCTTCCACAACGTCCCAATGGTCTCCTTGTTTCTGCAGTGTCATAGTGGACTCTTGGTTCCATGAGGTTCCTAAATGTCACAGGTCTCCTTGGTTCCATGTGGCCCTGCTGTGTCACCACAGCCCCTTGGTTCCAGGAGTTTCTGGGCTGTCAACAGTGGTTCCTTTGTTCCAATCAGGCACCGCTGTGTCACACTGCACCCTGGCTTCCATGAAGTTCTTCAGTGTCACAGTGGCCCCTTGGATCCATGCGGTCCCATAGTGTCACCATGGTCTCCTTGGACCTGCATTGTCATCAGGGACCATTGGTTCCATGTGGCCTGGCTGTGTCACAGTGATGTGGATTCCGTAATTGCCTTCAGTGTCACAATGGAGCCTTGTTTCTGTGAGGCTCTCAACTGTCACAACTGTCTCCTTGGTTCCATCAGCCCCCGCTGTGTCACAAGGGTCCCCTTGGTTCCATGAGCACACCAAAGCTTTGCATAAACATTGAGCAGCACCTGCTTAACACACCTGGGAACATCTGTCTGCATTCAAAAGACAGGTCACAGCTGAGAAAGGCACCAGCAGCTTCCATCTGCAACAGAGATGCAGGGAAAGGACAAGGACAGAGAATTCAGCTGCAAGACTCCGAGAATTCTGCATCCAGACATCATTTCTGGTCCCACTGTCCCTAGTAGAAAGGTGTCATCATTCCAGGTTCCAGGCAGCCTGTACTCAGCATGTGCTTCTACAGTGGGGGTTTGTCGTTTAGGAAAACCTGCTCAGGCTTTTCCCTTCTTTCCTCACAAACAGGAATACTTGTCCTGGGCCTGGATGCAGGCAGAGCCCTGAGGAGAGCACGTGCGACATGGTGCAGTGGGCAGGGACAGCCAGCTGCAGAGTTCAGGGGGAAGGGCTTCTGGTGCAGGGCCAGGCATGTCAGTCCCAGCTGGGCCATGTCAGACATGTCCCCAGGCTGGGCTTGGGGAGCAGCTTGTCCAAACAGGGTCAGCCTGCAAGGGGCTCATTCTTCAGTGGGCCCACACCTCCTAAGGAGACATTCAGCATCAAGATCACCTGGGGAATGCCTAAGTTGCTTCTTCTTTGAACTGAAAAAGAAAAATTACTCCCTTTTATAAAACTGAAAATCATGAGCTGTACCTTGAAATCTTCCTCCTTAAGAGAACTCCAAAGTGACTCCAAGCAGCTGCACAAGGCCTGGAGACTGGAAGACATTGGAAAGAAGACAAAGAGCTCCTGATGATCCCCAACGGTGGATTTGGGGCTGAGTCCAGGAGCCCCAGGCACTGAGAGAAGGTTGAAGAAGCTGCTCAAGGAGTCAGAAGCAAAACTCCAAGTCCCTTGGAGCATCACTGGCCCCACTGAGGGCAGGGACTGCCAAAGGCTCCCCAGGGAGTGGTGAGAGCAGATCCTTGAGGCCAGGATTGCAGGAGCCCGAGGCTGTGAGCAGGGAACTGCAATGCTGAGCAAGGCCTGGGCTGGTTGGAGGAAGCAGAAAGGCCAAGGCCTGAGCCCAGGCCTGGGCCAGCAGGGCCTGTCCCTCACAGGTGGCTCGGGGCTATTCCTGGAGCACTGGGATGGGAGAGGCAGCAAGGACAAATGTCATCAAGCTGTGTGACACTCCAGATGCTCATGGAACCAAGGGCCAGTGTGACACAGCGGGGCCTGATGGAAACAAGAGGCCGTGCTGAGCCTGCGCGCCTGTAACACCCCAGAACACTGAAATGCTGAGGGTGAGCAAAGGTTCCTTTCCTCGAGTTTGGTGCAGAGTAGAAACCCCAGCCAGATATTCTCAAGAGGTCAAAACGACACAAAAGTGTACTGGAAAAATACAGAAAACCGAGCTCCTTTGGCAAATGATTTCATACAACATCCAATTCAACGTGCATCACTTAGCGTAGCAGGAACATCATTAACTCGGCCCATGTAAGATGGAAACCTTTAGGCATAAAAATGTTAAACTACCCAAAAACATTCCAGTAAAAGAGGATAAGAAGGTTAAAAGAGAAAAAAGAGACAGAAAGACAGAAGATCTCCAGATAGATATGCAGAGAGCTACCAGCTGCTAGGCTTCCAGTGTGGCTGAGACACAGACCCAGGAGATTTCAGGATTCAGACCAGGGCTTGACGTCATGCCCGATTTTTTAAATCCCTAGCGTTTTCTAAGCTTTCCTCTTTTCAGGGACATCTGCTTTCTTACCACGCACTGCTGTGTTTCATTGCCTTTGTGTGGGATTGATTGACGGCTCAGCCAATCAGAGCTGGGTGGGCGCTGCCCCTGCTGTGTGCTTGATTGACGGCTCAGCCAATCAGAGCTGGCTGGGCGGTGACCCTGCTGTGTGCTTGATTGACGGCTCAACCAATCAGAGCTGGCTGGGCGCGGCCCCTGCTGTGTGATTGATTGACAGCTCAACCAATCAGAGCTGGCTGGGCGCTGCCCCTGCTGTGTGATTGATTGACGGCTCAGCCAATCAGAGCTGGCTGGGCGCTGCCCCTGCTGTGTGATTGATTGACGGCTCAGCCAATCAGAGCTGGCTGGGCGCTGCCCCTGCTGTGTGATTGGCAGATCTGCCAGGCCATGGCTGGGGACGGGGCTCTGTCCCACCTCATTCCAAGGTCTGTCCCAGCCCCGGCCCCACTCGGCCATTCCGAGCATCCCGACGGGTCTGGGGACATTGATGTCATCCAGCCTCTGACAGCGACCATGGGGACACTGCGGAACCTCATGGAACCAAAGAGACCATTTTGACACTCTGGTGCCTCATGCAATCAGGGGCACCTTTGTGAGACTCGGGACCCCAATGGAACCAAGGGTCAGTGATGAAGCTGTGCGGCCCAGAGAACCAAGGAGCCTTTGTTACACAGCAGGGCCACATGGAGCCCAGGGGCCGTGGTGACTCTGCAGGACCTTAGGGAAGCAAGGGGCCATTGTTTACACTACAGAAGCAGGGAGAATATTGTGACAAGGAGAATATCGGGACACTACAGGGACTCCTGGAATCAAGGAGAACATTGTGACACTGTGAGGCCCCATGGAACCAAGGCAACATGGAACAGGTCTGGCTGGCTGGGCCTCCCGGGGGCCACCTGGCAAGACTGGCTGATCCTGGAATGTTGAGGACTGCCTCTCATCAGCTCCTGGAGCACTAAGGCTCTGTGCTTTCCTTCCTATGGAAAAGTACCAGCCCCTTTTGCAGGTTCCCACGGCTGAAACTGATATTCCCCCTGAAAAAGCACTACATACAAGGCTTGCTCCCAGCCAAAATCTGCTAGGAGTAACAGCTCTGGGTGGCCACCGTTTCCTGAGGGCTGCCTCTCATCTACCACTCTAAGGGTCGGTGTGAAGTTTCCCTCATTTTTGCCTCATGACCCTCTCAAGAAGACCTCAAGGACCCCCGCCCAGGTTGACTCTGGACAATGGTTTTCTGGCCTGCTTGAGGTGGGTGCTTGCCAAGGGACTCTTTGCAGGTGTGTTGTGCTCACTGGACTGTGCTGTCATGGTACCAGCTGAAGCCTGCATGTACTGCACGACCGCACCTGTCTCTTGGAGCACCACACAATGCTCCATAAATCTCCCCGCCTCTTGGCCACAAGCCACTCGCTTTGGGAAAGGACTACAAAAGAGCGATCCTCTGGAGAAGACCCTGAGTACTCCCCACGGATGACCACCCTTCCATTGGCTGGCCCACCATGACCTTGGTCTCGTCTGTTGGTAGCTACTTCCCCCTTCCCCTCCTTTTCTCTCTCTATACTCCGTTTCCTATATCTCTCCCCTCTAGCGCAACTGAATTGTTTGGCATTCAATAAAAATGCATTGCTGTTGTTGAATAAACTGATTTGTCCCCCGCTATTTACCTGTTTGCACCTCTGAGATCGAACAATCCTCGGCCTGTGTTGGCAGATGGTGACACACCCCCACCCCCCCCCCCATCCCCCATGCCCCTGCTTCTCCCAGTTGATTGCTGATCGTGGTGTGACATGGAATGGAACATCCCTTGGGCCAGTCCAGCCCAGCTGTCCCATCCCTGTTCCCTCAGGAACACTTGCCCATCCCAAGTCCATGGGTTGGAGGGGCTTGCAGACACGCCTCGTGGGGCGAGCACTGTGACAAGGACAGGAGAACAGAACAACATTTACACTTACCAAGGGCAGAGAACAGAAGAGCACAGTCTTGGAGAAACGCACAAAGGATGTAGCCCAGGCAAACGGAGCGTGCACAAAACGCAAGGAGAATGTCAGCTCAGCTCTGCAAGGCTGACAAAAGCAGAAGTTATACACAACAATAATATTGCCCTTCCTCAAAAGCGGGGATCAAAGAGCAGTCACCTAAAAAGGACAGTGCATGTTGAAGACACACTCCAAAGAACCATAGAAGGACTTGTGAGAAGGGGTGCAATTATGGCAAATAAATTCCAGGTGGGGTTAACTAATGAATACATCATCAGTGTGAGTGATAAAAGCTCCGATTGCCTGGTGGCCAGTGCACTCGAGTAGATGAAGGATTGCCCAAGTGACCACCATGGTGTAATAAAGAATACCTGCTCTCACATCCTCAAAACTGTGTTCAAAAGTTGCTATCCAGCAGATTTCAGTATCAGTGGTGTCCCTGACTCCATTATGCCCCTTGCACACTTTCACGAGGGCCCCTTGGTTCCACGAGGCCCTGCTGGATAACAGTGGACCCTTGGTTCCATTTGGGTCTGTAGTGTCAAAATGGCCTCCTTAGTTCTGCACTGCCACAATGCTCTCTCCTTGGTGCCACGAGGCCTTGGTGTGTCACAACAGCCTCTCGGTTCCATGAACTGCCATAGTGTCAGCACGGTCTCTTGCATCTGCAGTATCACGATGGACAATTGGTTACAAGCAGCCCCGCTGTGTCACAACGACTACTTGGTTCATGAGGCCCCACAGTGTCACCATGGCCCCTTGGTTCCCCGAGGCCTCGCTGTAGAACAATGGCCTCTCAGTTCCAGGAGGTTTTGTACTGTCAACAGTGCTCTCCTTGGTTCTACAGTGGCTGCTTGCTTCCATAATTCTTCCTCAGTGTCACAGTGGTCTCCTTGGTTCCATGAGGCTCTGCAATGTCCCAATATCCCATCGTTTCCATGAGCTTCTGTCCCATCAACCATGTCCTTTGCTCCAGTGAGGCCCCGCAACGGCACACCGGACCCTTGGCTCCATGAGGTTCCATAGTGTAACATGGGTGCCTTGATTCCAAGAGGTTCTGCTGGGTCACACTGGACCCTTGGTTCCATGAGGTTCCGTGGTATCGCCATGGTTTCCCTGGATCCGCAGTAGCGCTACGGACCATAGGTTTCATGCAGCTTTGCTGTGCTACAGTGGCTCCTTGGTTCCATCAAGTGCCACTGTGTAACAAGGGAATCTTGGTCCCATGAGGTTCTGGACTGTCACAATGGTGTCCTTGGTTCTGGACTCTAACAACGGACCCTTGGTTCCACGAGGTTCCATTACGTCACAATGCTCTCCTTGGTTCCACAAGGCCTTGCTTTGTCACAATGGACCCTTGGTTCCATGAGCTTCCGTAGTGTAACCATGGTCTCCTGGGATCTGCATTGTCACAATGGACAATTGGTTGCATGGGAGCCTGCTGTGTCACAAGAGAGCCTTAGCTCCATGAGGTTCTGGACTGTCACAGTGGTCTCCCTGCTTCAACGAGGCCCTGGAGTGTCTCGAGGGCTGCTTGGTTCTGTGAGCTTCCACAACGTCCCAATGGTCTCCTTGTTTCTGCAGTGTCATAGTGGACTCTTGGTTCCATGAGGTTCCTAAATGTCACAGGTCTCCTTGGTTCCATGTGGCCCTGCTGTGTCACCACAGCCCCTTGGTTCCAGGAGTTTCTGGGCTGTCAACAGTGGTTCCTTTGTTCCAATCAGGCACCGCTGTGTCACACTGCACCCTGGCTTCCATGAAGTTCTTCAGTGTCACAGTGGCCCCTTGGATCCATGCGGTCCCATAGTGTCACCATGGTCTCCTTGGACCTGCATTGTCATCAGGGACCATTGGTTCCATGTGGCCTGGCTGTGTCACAGTGATGTGGATTCCGTAATTGCCTTCAGTGTCACAATGGAGCCTTGTTTCTGTGAGGCTCTCAACTGTCACAACTGTCTCCTTGGTTCCATCAGCCCCCGCTGTGTCACAAGGGTCCCCTTGGTTCCATGAGCACACCAAAGCTTTGCATAAACATTGAGCAGCACCTGCTTAACACACCTGGGAACATCTGTCTGCATTCAAAAGACAGGTCACAGCTGAGAAAGGCACCAGCAGCTTCCATCTGCAACAGAGATGCAGGGAAAGGACAAGGACAGAGAATTCAGCTGCAAGACTCCGAGAATTCTGCATCCAGACATCATTTCTGGTCCCACTGTCCCTAGTAGAAAGGTGTCATCATTCCAGGTTCCAGGCAGCCTGTACTCAGCATGTGCTTCTACAGTGGGGGTTTGTCGTTTAGGAAAACCTGCTCAGGCTTTTCCCTTCTTTCCTCACAAACAGGAATACTTGTCCTGGGCCTGGATGCAGGCAGAGCCCTGAGGAGAGCACGTGGGACATGGTGCAGTGGGCAGGGACAGCCAGCTGCAGAGTTCAGGGGGAAGGGCTTCTGGTGCAGGGCCAGGCATGTCAGTCCCAGCTGGGCCATGTCAGACATGTCCCCAGGCTGGGCTTGGGGAGCAGCTTGTCCAAACAGGGTCAGCCTGCAAGGGGCTCATTCTTCAGTGGGCCCACACCTCCTAAGGAGACATTCAGCATCAAGATCACCTGGGGAATGCCTAAGTTGCTTCTTCTTTGAACTGAAAAAGAAAAATTACTCCCCTTTATAAAACTGAAAATCATGAGCTGTACCTTGAAATCTTCCTCCTTAAGAGAACTCCAAAGTGACTCCAAGCAGCTGCACAAGGCCTGGAGACTGGAAGACATTGGAAAGAAGACAAAGAGCTCCTGATGATCCCCAACGGTGGATTTGGGGCTGAGTCCAGGAGCCCCAGGCACTGAGAGAAGGTTGAAGAAGCTGCTCAAGGAGTCAGAAGCAAAACTCCAAGTCCCTTGGAGCATCACTGGCCCCACTGAGGGCAGGGACTGCCAAAGGCTCCCCAGGGAGTGGTGAGAGCAGATCCTTGAGGCCAGGATTGCAGGAGCCCGAGGCTGTGAGCAGGGAACTGCAATGCTGAGCAAGGCCTGGGCTGGTTGGAGGAAGCAGAAAGGCCAAGGCCTGAGCCCAGGCCTGGGCCAGCAGGGCCTGTCCCTCACAGGTGGCTCGGGGCTATTCCTGGAGCACTGGGATGGGAGAGGCAGCAAGGACAAATGTCATCAAGCTGTGTGACACTCCAGATGCTCATGGAACCAAGGGCCAGTGTGACACAGCGGGGCCTGATGGAAACAAGAGGCCGTGCTGAGCCTGCGCGCCTGTAACACCCCAGAACACTGAAATGCTGAGGGTGAGCAAAGGTTCCTTTCCTCGAGTTTGGTGCAGAGTAGAAACCCCAGCCAGATATTCTCAAGAGGTCAAAACGACACAAAAGTGTACTGGAAAAATACAGAAAACCGAGCTCCTTTGGCAAATGATTTCATACAACATCCAATTCAACGTGCATCACTTAGCGTAGCAGGAACATCATTAACTCGGCCCATGTAAGATGGAAACCTTTAGGCATAAAAATGTTAAACTACCCAAAAACATTCCAGTAAAAGAGGATAAGAAGGTTAAAAGAGAAAAAAGAGACAGAAAGACAGAAGATCTCCAGATAGATATGCAGAGAGCTACCAGCTGCTAGGCTTCCAGTGTGGCTGAGACACAGACCCAGGAGATTTCAGGATTCAGACCAGGGCTTGACGTCATGCCCGATTTTTTAAATCCCTAGCGTTTTCTAAGCTCTCCTCTTTTCAGGGACATCTGCTTTCTTACCACGCACTGCTGTGTTTCATTGCCTTTGTGTGGGATTGATTGACGGCTCAGCCAATCAGAGCTGGGTGGGCGCTGCCCCTGCTGTGTGCTTGATTGACGGCTCAGCCAATCAGAGCTGGCTGGGCGGTGACCCTGCTGTGTGCTTGATTGACGGCTCAACCAATCAGAGCTGGCTGGGCGCGGCCCCTGCTGTGTGATTGATTGACAGCTCAACCAATCAGAGCTGGCTGGGCGCTGCCCCTGCTGTGTGATTGATTGACGGCTCAGCCAATCAGAGCTGGCTGGGCGCTGCCCCTGCTGTGTGATTGATTGACGGCTCCGGCAGTCACAGCTGGGTTTGCTCTGCCCCTGCTGTGTGATTGGCAGATCTGCCAGGCCATGGCTGGGGACGAGGCTCTGTCCCACCTCATTCCAAGGTCTGTCCCAGCCCCGGCCCCACTCGGCCATTCCGAGCATCCCAACGGGTCTGGGGACATTGATGTCATCCAGCCTCTGACAGCGACCATGGGGACACTGCGGAACCTCATGGAACCAAAGAGACCATTTTGACACTCTGGTGCCTCATGCAATCAGGGGCACCTTTGTGAGACTCGGGACCCCAATGGAACCAAGGGTCAGTGATGAAGCTGTGCGGCCCAGAGAACCAAGGAGCCTTTGTTACACAGCAGGGCCACATGGAGCCCAGGGGCCGTGGTGACTCTGCAGGACCTTAGGGAAGCAAGGGGCCATTGTTTACACTACAGAAGCAGGGAGAATATTGTGACAAGGAGAATATCGGGACACTACAGGGACTCCTGGAATCAAGGAGAACATTGTGACACTGTGAGGCCCCATGGAACCAAGGCAACATGGAACAGGTCTGGCTGGCTGGGCCTCCCGGGGGCCACCTGGCAAGACTGGCTGATCCTGGAATGTTGAGGACTGCCTCTCATCAGCTCCTGGAGCACTAAGGCTCTGTGCTTTCCTTCCTATGGAAAAGTACCAGCCCCTTTTGCAGGTTCCCACAGCTGAAACTGATATTCCCCCTGAAAAAGCACTACATACAAGGCTTGCTCCCAGCCAAAATCTGCTAGGAGTAACAGCTCTGGGTGGCCACCGTTTCCTGAGGGCTGCCTCTCATCTACCACTCTAAGGGTCGGTGTGAAGTTTCCCTCATTTTTGCCTCATGACCCTCTCAAGAAGACCTCAAGGACCCCCGCCCAGGTTGACTCTGGACAATGGTTTTCTGGCCTGCTTGAGGTGGGTGCTTGCCAAGGGACTCTTTGCAGGTGTGTTGTGCTCACTGGACTGTGCTGTCATGGTACCAGCTGAAGCCTGCATGTACTGCACGACCGCACCTGTCTCTTGGAGCACCACACAATGCTCCATAAATCTCCCCGCCTCTTGGCCACAAGCCACTCGCTTTGGGAAAGGACTACAAAAGAGCGATCCTCTGGAGAAGACCCTGAGTACTCCCCACGGATGACCACCCTTCCATTGGCTGGCCCACCATGACCTTGGTCTCGTCTGTTGGTAGCTACTTCCCCCTTCCCCTCCTTTTCTCTCTCTATACTCCGTTTCCTATATCTCTCCCCTCTAGCGCAACTGAATTGTTTGGCATTCAATAAAAATGCATTGCTGTTGTTGAATAAACTGATTTGTCCCCCGCTATTTACCTGTTTGCACCTCTGAGATCGAACAATCCTCGGCCTGTGTTGGCAGATGGTGACACACCCCCACCCCCCCCCCCCATCCCCCATGCCCCTGCTTCTCCCAGTTGATTGCTGATCGTGGTGTGACATGGAATGGAACATCCCTTGGGCCAGTCCAGCCCAGCTGTCCCATCCCTGTTCCCTCAGGAACACTTGCCCATCCCAAGTCCATGGGTTGGAGGGGCTTGCAGACACGCCTCGTGGGGCGAGCACTGTGACAAGGACAGGAGAACAGAACAACATTTACACTTACCAAGGGCAGAGAACAGAAGAGCACAGTCTTGGAGAAACGCACAAAGGATGTAGCCGAGGCAAACGGAGCGTGCACAAAACGCAAGGAGAATGTCAGCTCAGCTCTGCAAGGCTGACAAAAGCAGAAGTTATACACAACAATAATATTGCCCTTCCTCAAAAGCGGGGATCAAAGAGCAGTCACCTAAAAAGGACAGTGCATGTTGAAGACACACCCCAAAGAACCATAGAAGGACTTGTGAGAAGGGGTGCAATTATGGCAAATAAATTCCAGGTGGGGTTAACTAATGAATACATCATCAGTGTGAGTGATAAAAGCTCCGATTGCCTGGTGGCCAGTGCACTCGAGTAGATGAAGGATTGCCCAAGTGACCACCATGGTGTAATAAAGAATACCTGCTCTCAAATCCTCAAAACTGTGTTCAAAAGTTGCTATCCAGCAGATTTCAGTATCAGTGGTGTCCCTGACTCCATTATGCCCCTTGCACACTTTCACGAGGGCCCCTTGGTTCCACGAGGCCCTGCTGGATAACAGTGGACCCTTGGTTCCATTTGGGTCTGTACTGTCAAAATGGCCTCCTTAGTTCTGCACTGCCACAATGCTCTCTCCTTGGTGCCACGAGGCCTTGGTGTGTCACAACAGCCTCTCGGTTCCATGAACTGCCATAGTGTCAGCACGGTCTCTTGCATCTGCAGTATCACGATGGACAATTGGTTACAAGCAGCCCCGCTGTGTCACAACGACTACTTGGTTCATGAGGCCCCACAGTGTCACCATGGCCCCTTGGTTCCCCGAGGCCTCGCTGTAGAACAATGGCCTCTCAGTTCCAGGAGGTTTTGTACTGTCAACAGTGCTCTCCTTGGTTCTACAGTGGCTGCTTGCTTCCATAATTCTTCCTCAGTGTCACAGTGGTCTCCTTGGTTCCATGAGGCTCTGCAATGTCCCAATATCCCATCGTTTCCATGAGCTTCTGTCCCATCAACCATGTCCTTTGCTCCAGTGAGGCCCCGCAACGGCACACCGGACCCTTGGCTCCATGAGGTTCCATAGTGTAACATGGGTGCCTTGATTCCAAGAGGTTCTGCTGGGTCACACTGGACCCTTGGTTCCATGAGGTTCCGTGGTATCGCCATGGTTTCCCTGGATCCGCAGTAGCGCTACGGACCATAGGTTTCATGCAGCTTTGCTGTGCTACAGTGGCTCCTTGGTTCCATCAAGTGCCACTGTGTAACAAGGGAATCTTGGTCCCATGAGGTTCTGGACTGTCACAATGGTGTCCTTGGTTCTGGACTCTAACAACGGACCCTTGGTTCCACGAGGTTCCATTACGTCACAATGCTCTCCTTGGTTCCACAAGGCCTTGCTTTGTCACAATGGACCCTTGGTTCCATGAGCTTCCGTAGTGTAACCATGGTCTCCTGGGATCTGCATTGTCACAATGGACAATTGGTTGCATGGGAGCCTGCTGTGTCACAAGAGAGCCTTAGCTCCATGACGTTCTGGACTGTCACAGTGGTCTCCCTGCTTCAACGAGGCCCTGGAGTGTCTCGAGGGCTGCTTGGTTCTGTGAGCTTCCACAACGTCCCAATGGTCTCCTTGTTTCTGCAGTGTCATAGTGGACTCTTGGTTCCATGAGGTTCCTAAATGTCACAGGTCTCCTTGGTTCCATGTGGCCCTGCTGTGTCACCACAGCCCCTTGGTTCCAGGAGTTTCTGGGCTGTCAACAGTGGTTCCTTTGTTCCAATCAGGCACCGCTGTGTCACACTGCACCCTGGCTTCCATGAAGTTCTTCAGTGTCACAGTGGCCCCTTGGATCCATGCGGTCCCATAGTGTCACCATGGTCTCCTTGGACCTGCATTGTCATCAGGGACCATTGGTTCCATGTGGCCTGGCTGTGTCACAGTGATGTGGATTCCGTAATTGCCTTCAGTGTCACAATGGAGCCTTGTTTCTGTGAGGCTCTCAACTGTCACAACTGTCTCCTTGGTTCCATCAGCCCCCGCTGTGTCACAAGGGTCCCCTTGGTTCCATGAGCACACCAAAGCTTTGCATAAACATTGAGCAGCACCTGCTTAACACACCTGGGAACATCTGTCTGCATTCAAAAGACAGGTCACAGCTGAGAAAGGCACCAGCAGCTTCCATCTGCAACAGAGATGCAGGGAAAGGACAAGGACAGAGAATTCAGCTGCAAGACTCCGAGAATTCTGCATCCAGACATCATTTCTGGTCCCACTGTCCCTAGTAGAAAGGTGTCATCATTCCAGGTTCCAGGCAGCCTGTACTCAGCATGTGCTTCTACAGTGGGGGTTTGTCGTTTAGGAAAACCTGCTCAGGCTTTTCCCTTCTTTCCTCACAAACAGGAATACTTGTCCTGGGCCTGGATGCAGGCAGAGCCCTGAGGAGAGCACGTGGGACATGGTGCAGTGGGCAGGGACAGCCAGCTGCAGAGTTCAGGGGGAAGGGCTTCTGGTGCAGGGCCAGGCATGTCAGTCCCAGCTGGGCCATGTCAGACATGTCCCCAGGCTGGGCTTGGGGAGCAGCTTGTCCAAACAGGGTCAGCCTGGCAAGGGGCTCATTCTTCAGTGGGCCCACACCTCCTAAGGAGACATTCAGCATCAAGATCACCTGGGGAATGCCTAAGTTGCTTCTTCTTTGAACTGAAAAAGAAAAATTACTCCCTTTTATAAAACTGAAAATCATGAGCTGTACCTTGAAATCTTCCTCCTTAAGAGAACTCCAAAGTGACTCCAAGCAGCTGCACAAGGCCTGGAGACTGGAAGACATTGGAAAGAAGACAAAGAGCTCCTGATGATCCCCAACGGTGGATTTGGGGCTGAGTCCAGGAGCCCCAGGCACTGAGAGAAGGTTGAAGAAGCTGCTCAAGGAGTCAGAAGCAAAACTCCAAGTCCCTTGGAGCATCACTGGCCCCACTGAGGGCAGGGACTGCCAAAGGCTCCCCAGGGAGTGGTGAGAGCAGATCCTTGAGGCCAGGATTGCAGGAGCCCGAGGCTGTGAGCAGGGAACTGCAATGCTGAGCAAGGCCTGGGCTGGTTGGAGGAAGCAGAAAGGCCAAGGCCTGAGCCCAGGCCTGGGCCAGCAGGGCCTGTCCCTCACAGGTGGCTCGGGGCTGTTCCTGGAGCACTGGGATGGGAGAGGCAGCAAGGACAAATGTCATCAAGCTGTGTGACACTCCAGATGCTCATGGAACCAAGGGCCAGTGTGACACAGCGGGGCCTGATGGAAACAAGAGGCCGTGCTGAGCCTGCGCGCCTGTAACACCCCAGAACACTGAAATGCTGAGGGTGAGCAAAGGTTCCTTTACTCGAGTTTGGTGCAGAGTAGAAACCCCAGCCAGATATTCTCAAGAGGTCAAAACGACACAAAAGTGTACTGGAAAAATACAGAAAACCGAGCTCCTTTGGCAAATGATTTCATACAACATCCAATTCAACGTGCATCACTTAGCGTAGCAGGAACATCATTAACTCGGCCCATGTAAGATGGAAACCTTTAGGCATAAAAATGTTAAACTACCCAAAAACATTCCAGTAAAAGAGGATAAGAAGGTTAAAAGAGAAAAAAGAGACAGAAAGACAGAAGATCTCCAGATAGATATGCAGAGAGCTACCAGCTGCTAGGCTTCCAGTGTGGCTGAGACACAGACCCAGGAGATTTCAGGATTCAGACCAGGGCTTGACGTCATGCCCGATTTTTTAAATCCCTAGCGTTTTCTAAGCTCTCCTCTTTTCAGGGACATCTGCTTTCTTACCACGCACTGCTGTGTTTCATTGCCTTTGTGTGGGATTGATTGACGGCTCAGCCAATCAGAGCTGGGTGGGCGCGGCCCCTGCTGTGTGCTTGATTGACGGCTCAGCCAATCAGAGCTGGCTGGGCGGTGACCCTGCTGTGTGCTTGATTGACGGCTCAACCAATCAGAGCTGGCTGGGCGGTGACCCTGCTGTGTGATTGATTGACAGCTCAACCAATCAGAGCTGGCTGGGCGCTGCCCCCTGCTGTGTGATTGATTGACGGCTCAGGCAGTCACAGCTGGGTTTGCTCTGCCCCTGCTGTGTGATTGGCAGATCTGCCAGGCCATGGCTGGGGACGGGGCTCTGTCCCACCTCATTCCAAGGTCTGTCCCAGCCCCGGCCCCACTCGGCCATTCCGAGCATCCCGACAGGTCTGGGGACATTGATGTCATCCAGCCTCTGACAGCGACCATGGGGACACTGCGGAACCTCATGGAACCAAAGAGACCATTTTGACACTCTGGTGCCTCATGCAATCAGGGGCACCTTTGTGAGACTCGGGACCCCAATGGAACCAAGGGTCAGTGATGAAGCTGTGCGGCCCAGAGAACCAAGGAGCCTTTGTTACACAGCAGGGCCACATGGAGCCCAGGGGCCGTGGTGACTCTGCAGGACCTTAGGGAAGCAAGGGGCCATTGTTTACACTACAGAAGCAGGGAGAATATTGTGACAAGGAGAATATCGGGACACTACAGGGACTCCTGGAATCAAGGAGAACATTGTGACACTGTGAGGCCCCATGGAACCAAGGCAACATGGAACAGGTCTGGCTGGCTGGGCCTCCCGGGGGCCACCTGGCAAGACTGGCTGATCCTGGAATGTTGAGGACTGCCTCTCATCAGCTCCTGGAGCACTAAGGCTCTGTGCTTTCCTTCCTATGGAAAAGTACCAGCCCCTTTTGCAGGTTCCCACGGCTGAAACTGATATTCCCCCTGAAAAAGCACTACATACAAGGCTTGCTCCCAGCCAAAATCTGCTAGGAGTAACAGCTCTGGGTGGCCACCGTTTCCTGAGGGCTGCCTCTCATCTACCACTCTAAGGGTCGGTGTGAAGTTTCCCTCATTTTTGCCTCATGACCCTCTCAAGAAGACCTCAAGGACCCCCGCCCAGGTTGACTCTGGACAATGGTTTTCTGGCCTGCTTGAGGTGGGTGCTTGCCAAGGGACTCTTTGCAGGTGTGTTGTGCTCACTGGACTGTGCTGTCATGGTACCAGCTGAAGCCTGCATGTACTGCACGACCGCACCTGTCTCTTGGAGCACCACACAATGCTCCATAAATCTCCCCGCCTCTTGGCCACAAGCCACTCGCTTTGGAAAAGGACTATAAAAGAGCGATCCTCTGGAGAAGACCCTGAGTACTCCCCACGGATGACCACCCTTCCATTGGCTGGCCCACCATGACCTTGGTCTCGTCTGTTGGTAGCTACTTCCCCCTTCCCCTCCTTTTCTCTCTCTATACTCCGTTTCCTATATCTCTCCCCTCTAGCGCAACTGAATTGTTTGGCATTCAATAAAAATGCATTGCTGTTGTTGAATAAACTGATTTGTCCCCCGCTATTTACCTGTTTGCACCTCTGAGATCGAACAATCCTCGGCCTGTGTTGGCAGATGGTGACACACCCCCACCCCCACCCCCCCCATCCCCCATGCCCCTGCTTCTCCCAGTTGATTGCTGATCGTGGTGTGACATGGAATGGAACATCCCTTGGGCCAGTCCAGCCCAGCTGTCCCATCCCTGTTCCCTCAGGAACACTTGCCCATCCCAAGTCCATGGGTTGGAGGGGCTTGCAGACACGCCTCGTGGGGCGAGCACTGTGACAAGGACAGGAGAACAGAACAACATTTACACTTACCAAGGGCAGAGAACAGAAGAGCACAGTCTTGGAGAAACGCACAAAGGATGTAGCCGAGGTAAACGGAGCGTGCACAAAACGCAAGGAGAATGTCAGCTCAGCTCTGCAAGGCTGACAAAAGCAGAAGTTATACACAACAATAATATTGCCCTTCCTCAAAAGCGGGGATCAAAGAGCAGTCACCTAAAAAGGACAGTGCATGTTGAAGACACACTCCAAAGAACCATAGAAGGACTTGTGAGAAGGGGTGCAATTATGGCAAATAAATTCCAGGTGGGGTTAACTAATGAATACATCATCAGTGTGAGTGATAAAAGCTCCGATTGCCTGGTGGCCAGTGCACTCGAGTAGATGAAGGATTGCCCAAGTGACCACCATGGTGTAATAAAGAATACCTGCTCTCAAATCCTCAAAACTGTGTTCAAAAGTTGCTATCCAGCAGATTTCAGTATCAGTGGTGTCCCTGACTCCATTATGCCCCTTGCACACTTTCACGAGGGCCCCTTGGTTCCACGAGGCCCTGCTGGATAACAGTGGACCCTTGGTTCCATTTGGGTCTGTACTGTCAAAATGGCCTCCTTAGTTCTGCACTGCCACAATGCTCTCTCCTTGGTGCCACGAGGCCTTGGTGTGTCACAACAGCCTCTCGGTTCCATGAACTGCCATAGTGTCAGCACGGTCTCTTGCATCTGCAGTATCACGATGGACAATTGGTTACAAGCAGCCCCGCTGTGTCACAACGACTACTTGGTTCATGAGGCCCCACAGTGTCACCATGGCCCCTTGGTTCCCCGAGGCCTCGCTGTAGAACAATGGCCTCTCAGTTCCAGGAGGTTTTGTACTGTCAACAGTGCTCTCCTTGGTTCTACAGTGGCTGCTTGCTTCCATAATTCTTCCTCAGTGTCACAGTGGTCTCCTTGGTTCCATGAGGCTCTGCAATGTCCCAATATCCCATCGTTTCCATGAGCTTCTGTCCCATCAACCATGTCCTTTGCTCCAGTGAGGCCCCGCAACGGCACACCGGACCCTTGGCTCCATGAGGTTCCATAGTGTAACATGGGTGCCTTGATTCCAAGAGGTTCTGCTGGGTCACACTGGACCCTTGGTTCCATGAGGTTCCGTGGTATCGCCATGGTTTCCCTGGATCCGCAGTAGCGCTACGGACCATAGGTTTCATGCAGCTTTGCTGTGCTACAGTGGCTCCTTGGTTCCATCAAGTGCCACTGTGTAACAAGGGAATCTTGGTCCCATGAGGTTCTGGACTGTCACAATGGTGTCCTTGGTTCTGGACTCTAACAACGGACCCTTGGTTCCACGAGGTTCCATTACGTCACAATGCTCTCCTTGGTTCCACAAGGCCTTGCTTTGTCACAAGGGACCCTTGGTTCCATGAGCTTCCGTAGTGTAACCATGGTCTCCTGGGATCTGCATTGTCACAATGGACAATTGGTTGCATGGGAGCCTGCTGTGTCACAAGAGAGCCTTAGCTCCATGAGGTTCTGGACTGTCACAGTGGTCTCCCTGCTTCAACGAGGCCCTGGAGTGTCTCGAGGGCTGCTTGGTTCTGTGAGCTTCCACAACGTCCCAATGGTCTCCTTGTTTCTGCAGTGTCATAGTGGACTCTTGGTTCCATGAGGTTCCTAAATGTCACAGGTCTCCTTGGTTCCATGTGGCCCTGCTGTGTCACCACAGCCCCTTGGTTCCAGGAGTTTCTGGGCTGTCAACAGTGGTTCCTTTGTTCCAATCAGGCACCGCTGTGTCACACTGCACCCTGGCTTCCATGAAGTTCTTCAGTGTCACAGTGGCCCCTTGGATCCATGCGGTCCCATAGTGTCACCATGGTCTCCTTGGACCTGCATTGTCATCAGGGACCATTGGTTCCATGTGGCCTGGCTGTGTCACAGTGATGTGGATTCCGTAATTGCCTTCAGTGTCACAATGGAGCCTTGTTTCTGTGAGGCTCTCAACTGTCACAACTGTCTCCTTGGTTCCATCAGCCCCCGCTGTGTCACAAGGGTCCCCTTGGTTCCATGAGCACACCAAAGCTTTGCATAAACATTGAGCAGCACCTGCTTAACACACCTGGGAACATCTGTCTGCATTCAAAAGACAGGTCACAGCTGAGAAAGGCACCAGCAGCTTCCATCTGCAACAGAGATGCAGGGAAAGGACAAGGACAGAGAATTCAGCTGCAAGACTCCGAGAATTCTGCATCCAGACATCATTTCTGGTCCCACTGTCCCTAGTAGAAAGGTGTCATCATTCCAGGTTCCAGGCAGCCTGTACTCAGCATGTGCTTCTACAGTGGGGGTTTGTCGTTTAGGAAAACCTGCTCAGGCTTTTCCCTTCTTTCCTCACAAACAGGAATACTTGTCCTGGGCCTGGATGCAGGCAGAGCCCTGAGGAGAGCACGTGGGACATGGTGCAGTGGGCAGGGACAGCCAGCTGCAGAGTTCAGGGGGAAGGGCTTCTGGTGCAGGGCCAGGCATGTCAGTCCCAGCTGGGCCATGTCAGACATGTCCCCAGGCTGGGCTTGGGGAGCAGCTTGTCCAAACAGGGTCAGCCTGCAAGGGGCTCATTCTTCAGTGGGCCCACACCTCCTAAGGAGACATTCAGCATCAAGATCACCTGGGGAATGCCTAAGTTGCTTCTTCTTTGAACTGAAAAAGAAAAATTACTCCCTTTTATAAAACTGAAAATCATGAGCTGTACCTTGAAATCTTCCTCCTTAAGAGAACTCCAAAGTGACTCCAAGCAGCTGCACAAGGCCTGGAGACTGGAAGACATTGGAAAGAAGACAAAGAGCTCCTGATGATCCCCAACGGTGGATTTGGGGCTGAGTCCAGGAGCCCCAGGCACTGAGAGAAGGTTGAAGAAGCTGCTCAAGGAGTCAGAAGCAAAACTCCAAGTCCCTTGGAGCATCACTGGCCCCACTGAGGGCAGGGACTGCCAAAGGCTCCCCAGGGAGTGGTGAGAGCAGATCCTTGAGGCCAGGATTGCAGGAGCCCGAGGCTGTGAGCAGGGAACTGCAATGCTGAGCAAGGCCTGGGCTGGTTGGAGGAAGCAGAAAGGCCAAGGCCTGAGCCCAGGCCTGGGCCAGCAGGGCCTGTCCCTCACAGGTGGCTCGGGGCTATTCCTGGAGCACTGGGATGGGAGAGGCAGCAAGGACAAATGTCATCAAGCTGTGTGACACTCCAGATGCTCATGGAACCAAGGGCCAGTGTGACACAGCGGGGCCTGATGGAAACAAGAGGCCGTGCTGAGCCTGCGCGCCTGTAACACCCCAGAACACTGAAATGCTGAGGGTGAGCAAAGGCTCCTTTACTCGAGTTTGGTGCAGAGTAGAAACCCCAGCCAGATATTCTCAAGAGGTCAAAACGACACAAAAGTGTACTGGAAAAATACAGAAAACCGAGCTCCTTTGGCAAATGATTTCATACAACATCCAATTCAACGTGCAACACTTAGCGTAGCAGGAACATCATTAACTCAGCCCATTTAAGATGGAAACCTTTAGGCATAAAAATGTTAAACTACCCAAAAACATTCCAGTAAAAGAGGATAAGAAGGTTAAAAGAGAAAAAAGAGACAGAAAGACAGAAGATCTCCAGATAGATATGCAGAGAGCTACCAGCTGCTAGGCTTCCAGTGTGGCTGAGACACAGACCCAGGAGATTTCAGGATTCAGACCAGGGCTTGACGTCATGCCCGATTTTTTAAATCCCTAGCGTTTTCTAAGCTCTCCTCTTTTCAGGGACATCTGCTTTCTTACCACGCACTGCTGTGTTTCATTGCCTTTGTGTGGGATTGATTGACGGCTCAGCCAATCAGAGCTGGGTGGGCGCTGCCCCTGCTGTGTGCTTGATTGACGGCTCAGCCAATCAGAGCTGGCTGGGCGGTGACCCTGCTGTGTGATTGATTGACGGCTCAACCAATCAGAGCTGGCTGGGCGCGGCCCCTGCTGTGTGATTGATTGACAGCTCAACCAATCAGAGCTGGCTGGGCGCTGCCCCTGCTGTGTGATTGATTGACGGCTCAGCCAATCAGAGCTGGCTGGGCGCTACCCCTGCTGTGTGATTGGCAGATCTGCCAGGCCATGGCTGGGGACGGGGCTCTGTCCCACCTCATTCCAAGGTCTGTCCCAGCCCCGGCCCCACTCGGCCATTCCGAGCATCCCGACGGGTCTGGGGACATTGATGTCATCCAGCCTCTGACAGCGACCATGGGGACACTGCGGAACCTCATGGAACCAAAGAGACCATTTTGACACTCTGGTGCCTCATGCAATCAGGGGCACCTTTGTGAGACTCGGGACCCCAATGGAACCAAGGGTCAGTGATGAAGCTGTGCGGCCCAGAGAACCAAGGAGCCTTTGTTACACAGCAGGGCCACATGGAGCCCAGGGGCCGTGGTGACTCTGCAGGACCTTAGGGAAGCAAGGGGCCATTGTTTACACTACAGAAGCAGGGAGAATATTGTGACAAGGAGAATATCGGGACACTACAGGGACTCCTGGAATCAAGGAGAACATTGTGACACTGTGAGGCCCCATGGAACCAAGGCAACATGGAACAGGTCTGGCTGGCTGGGCCTCCCGGGGGCCACCTGGCAAGACTGGCTGATCCTGGAATGTTGAGGACTGCCTCTCATCAGCTCCTGGAGCACTAAGGCTCTGTGCTTTCCTTCCTATGGAAAAGTACCAGCCCCTTTTGCAGGTTCCCACGGCTGAAACTGATATTCCCCCTGAAAAAGCACTACATACAAGGCTTGCTCCCAGCCAAAATCTGCTAGGAGTAACAGCTCTGGGTGGCCACCGTTTCCTGAGGGCTGCCTCTCATCTACCACTCTAAGGGTCGGTGTGAAGTTTCCCTCATTTTTGCCTCATGACCCTCTCAAGAAGACCTCAAGGACCCCCGCCCAGGTTGACTCTGGACAATGGTTTTCTGGCCTGCTTGAGGTGGGTGCTTGCCAAGGGACTCTTTGCAGGTGTGTTGTGCTCACTGGACTGTGCTGTCATGGTACCAGCTGAAGCCTGCATGTACTGCACGACCGCACCTGTCTCTTGGAGCACCACACAATGCTCCATAAATCTCCCCGCCTCTTGGCCACAAGCCACTCGCTTTGGAAAAGGACTACAAAAGAGCGATCCTCTGGAGAAGACCCTGAGTACTCCCCACGGATGACCACCCTTCCATTGGCTGGCCCACCATGACCTTGGTCTCGTCTGTTGGTAGCTACTTCCCCCTTCCCCTCCTTTTCTCTCTCTATACTCCGTTTCCTATATCTCTCCCCTCTAGCGCAACTGAATTGTTTGGCATTCAATAAAAATGCATTGCTGTTGTTGAATAAACTGATTTGTCCCCCGCTATTTACCTGTTTGCACCTCTGAGATCGAACAATCCTCGGCCTGTGTTGGCAGATGGTGACACACCCCCACCCCCCCCCCCCCCATCCCCCATGCCCCTGCTTCTCCCAGTTGATTGCTGATCGTGGTGTGACATGGAATGGAACATCCCTTGGGCCAGTCCAGCCCAGCTGTCCCATCCCTGTTCCCTCAGGAACACTTGCCCATCCCAAGTCCATGGGTTGGAGGGGCTTGCAGACACGCCTCGTGGGGCAAGCACTGTGACAAGGACAGGAGAACAGAACAACATTTACACTTACCAAGGGCAGAGAACAGAAGAGCACAGTCTTGGAGAAACGCACAAAGGATGTAGCCGAGGCAAACGGAGCGTGCACAAAACGCAAGGAGAATGTCAGCTCAGCTCTGCAAGGCTGACAAAAGCAGAAGTTATACACAACAATAATATTGCCCTTCCTCAAAAGCGGGGATCAAAGAGCAGTCACCTAAAAAGGACAGTGCATGTTGAAGACACACTCCAAAGAACCATAGAAGGACTTGTGAGAAGGGGTGCAATTATGGCAAATAAATTCCAGGTGGGGTTAACTAATGAATACATCATCAGTGTGAGTGATAAAAGCTCCGATTGCCTGGTGGCCAGTGCACTCGAGTAGATGAAGGATTGCCCAAGTGACCACCATGGTGTAATAAAGAATACCTGCTCTCAAATCCTCAAAACTGTGTTCAAAAGTTGCTATCCAGCAGATTTCAGTATCAGTGGTGTCCCTGACTCCATTATGCCCCTTGCACACTTTCACGAGGGCCCCTTGGTTCCACGAGGCCCTGCTGGATAACAGTGGACCCTTGGTTCCATTTGGGTCTGTACTGTCAAAATGGCCTCCTTAGTTCTGCACTGCCACAATGCTCTCTCCTTGGTGCCACGAGGCCTTGGTGTGTCACAACAGCCTCTCGGTTCCATGAACTGCCATAGTGTCAGCACGGTCTCTTGCATCTGCAGTATCACGATGGACAATTGGTTACAAGCAGCCCCGCTGTGTCACAACGACTACTTGGTTCATGAGGCCCCACAGTGTCACCATGGCCCCTTGGTTCCCCGAGGCCTCGCTGTAGAACAATGGCCTCTCAGTTCCAGGAGGTTTTGTACTGTCAACAGTGCTCTCCTTGGTTCTACAGTGGCTGCTTGCTTCCATAATTCTTCCTCAGTGTCACAGTGGTCTCCTTGGTTCCATGAGGCTCTGCAATGTCCCAATATCCCATCGTTTCCATGAGCTTCTGTCCCATCAACCATGTCCTTTGCTCCAGTGAGGCCCCGCAACGGCACACCGGACCCTTGGCTCCATGAGGTTCCATAGTGTAACATGGGTGCCTTGATTCCAAGAGGTTCTGCTGGGTCACACTGGACCCTTGGTTCCATGAGGTTCCGTGGTATCGCCATGGTTTCCCTGGATCCGCAGTATCGCTACGGACCATAGGTTTCATGCAGCTTTGCTGTGCTACAGTGGCTCCTTGGTTCCATCAAGTGCCACTGTGTAACAAGGGAATCTTGGTCCCATGAGGTTCTGGACTGTCACAATGGTGTCCTTGGTTCTGGACTCTAACAACGGACCCTTGGTTCCACGAGGTTCCATTACGTCACAATGCTCTCCTTGGTTCCACAAGGCCTTGCTTTGTCACAAGGGACCCTTGGTTCCATGAGCTTCCGTAGTGTAACCATGGTCTCCTGGGATCTGCATTGTCACAATGGACAATTGGTTGCATGGGAGCCTGCTGTGTCACAAGAGAGCCTTAGCTCCATGAGGTTCTGGACTGTCACAGTGGTCTCCCTGCTTCAACGAGGCCCTGGAGTGTCTCGAGGGCTGCTTGGTTCTGTGAGCTTCCACAACGTCCCAATGGTCTCCTTGTTTCTGCAGTGTCATAGTGGACTCTTGGTTCCATGAGGTTCCTAAATGTCACAGGTCTCCTTGGTTCCATGTGGCCCTGCTGTGTCACCACAGCCCCTTGGTTCCAGGAGTTTCTGGGCTGTCAACAGTGGTTCCTTTGTTCCAATCAGGCACCGCTGTGTCACACTGCACCCTGGCTTCCATGAAGTTCTTCAGTGTCACAGTGGCCCCTTGGATCCATGCGGTCCCATGGTGTCACCATGGTCTCCTTGGACCTGCATTGTCATCAGGGACCATTGGTTCCATGTGGCCTGGCTGTGTCACAGTGATGTGGATTCCGTAATTGCCTTCAGTGTCACAATGGAGCCTTGTTTCTGTGAGGCTCTGAACTGTCACAACTGTCTCCTTGGTTCCATCAGCCCCCGCTGTGTCACAAGGGTCCCCTTGGTTCCATGAGCACACCAAAGCTTTGCATAAACATTGAGCAGCACCTGCTTAACACACCTGGGAACATCTGTCTGCATTCAAAAGACAGGTCACAGCTGAGAAAGGCACCAGCAGCTTCCATCTGCAACAGAGATGCAGGGAAAGGACAAGGACAGAGAATTCAGCTGCAAGACTCCGAGAATTCTGCATCCAGACATCATTTCTGGTCCCACTGTCCCTAGTAGAAAGGTGTCATCATTCCAGGTTCCAGGCAGCCTGTACTCAGCATGTGCTTCTACAGTGGGGGTTTGTCGTTTAGGAAAACCTGCTCAGGCTTTTCCCTTCTTTCCTCACAAACAGGAATACTTGTCCTGGGCCTGGATGCAGGCAGAGCCCTGAGGAGAGCACGTGGGACATGGTGCAGTGGGCAGGGACAGCCAGCTGCAGAGTTCAGGGGGAAGGGCTTCTGGTGCAGGGCCAGGCATGTCAGTCCCAGCTGGGCCATGTCAGACATGTCCCCAGGCTGGGCTTGGGGAGCAGCTTGTCCAAACAGGGTCAGCCTGGCAAGGGGCTCATTCTTCAGTGGGCCCACACCTCCTAAGGAGACATTCAGCATCAAGATCACCTGGGGAATGCCTAAGTTGCTTCTTCTTTGAACTGAAAAAGAAAAATTACTCCCTTTTATAAAACTGAAAATCATGAGCTGTACCTTGAAATCTTCCTCCTTAAGAGAACTCCAAAGTGACTCCAAGCAGCTGCACAAGGCCTGGAGACTGGAAGACATTGGAAAGAAGACAAAGAGCTCCTGAGGGTTTTCTGTATTTTAATGATCCCCAACGGTGGATTTGGGGCTGAGTCCAGGAGCCCCAGGCACTGAGAGAAGGTTGAAGAAGCTGCTCAAGGAGTCAGAAGCAAAACTCCAAGTCCCTTGGAGCATCACTGGCCCCACTGAGGGCAGGGACTGCCAAAGGCTCCCCAGGGAGTGGTGAGAGCAGATCCTTGAGGCCAGGATTGCAGGAGCCCGAGGCTGTGAGCAGGGAACTGCAATGCTGAGCAAGGCCTGGGCTGGTTGGAGGAAGCAGAAAGGCCAAGGCCTGAGCCCAGGCCTGGGCCAGCAGGGCCTGTCCCTCACAGGTGGCTCGGGGCTGTTCCTGGAGCACTGGGATGGGAGAGGCAGCAAGGACAAATGTCATCAAGCTGTGTGACACTCCAGATGCTCATGGAACCAAGGGCCAGTGTGACACAGCGGGGCCTCATGGAAACAAGAGGCCGTGCTGAGCCTGCGCGCCTGTAACACCCCAGAACACTGAAATGCTGAGGGTGAGCAAAGGCTCCTTTACTCGAGTTTGGTGCAGAGTAGAAACCCCAGCCAGATATTCTCAAGAGGTCAAAACGACACAAAAGTGTACTGGAAAAATACAGAAAACCGAGCTCCTTTGGCAAATGATTTCATACAACATCCAATTCAACGTGCATCACTTAGCGTAGCAGGAACATCATTAACTCGGCCCATGTAAGATGGAAACCTTTAGGCATAAAAATGTTAAACTACCCAAAAACATTCCAGTAAAAGAGGATAAGAAGGTTAAAAGAGAAAAAAGAGACAGAAAGACAGAAGATCTCCAGATAGATATGCAGAGAGCTACCAGCTGCTAGGCTTCCAGTGTGGCTGAGACACAGACCCAGGAGATTTCAGGATTCAGACCAGGGCTTGACGTCATGCCCGATTTTTTAAATCCCTAGCGTTTTCTAAGCTCTCCTCTTTTCAGGGACATCTGCTTTCTTACCACGCACTGCTGTGTTTCATTGCCTTTGTGTGGGATTGATTGACGGCTCAGCCAATCAGAGCTGGGTGGGCGCTGCCCCTGCTGTGTGCTTGATTGACGGCTCAGCCAATCAGAGCTGGCTGGGCGGTGACCCTGCTGTGTGATTGATTGACGGCTCAACCAATCAGAGCTGGCTGGGCGCTGCCCCTGCTGTGTGATTGATTGACGGCTCAGCCAATCAGAGCTGGCTGGGCGCTGCCCCTGCTGTGTGATTGATTGACGGCTCAGGCAGTCACAGCTGGGTTTGCTCTGCCCCTGCTGTGTGATTGGCAGATCTGCCAGGCCATGGCTGGGGACGGGGTTCTGTCCCACCTCATTCCAAGGTCTGTCCCAGCCCCGGCCCCACTCGGGCATTCCGAGCATCCCGACGGGTCTGGGGACATTGATGTCATCCAGCCTCTGACAGCGACCATGGGGACACTGCGGAACCTCATGGAACCAAAGAGACCATTTTGACACTCTGGTGCCTCATGCAATCAGGGGCACCTTTGTGAGACTCAGGACCCCAATGGAACCAAGGGTCAGTGATGAAGCTGTGCGGCCCAGAGAACCAAGGAGCCTTTGTTACACAGCAGGGCCACATGGAGCCCAGGGGCCGTGGTGACTCTGCAGGACCTTAGGGAAGCAAGGGGCCATTGTTTACACTACAGAAGCAGGGAGAATATTGTGACAAGGAGAATATCGGGACACTACAGGGACTCCTGGAATCAAGGAGAACATTGTGACACTGTGAGGCCCCATGGAACCAAGGCAACATGGAACAGGTCTGGCTGGCTGGGCCTCCCCGGGGGCCACCTGGCAAGACTGGCTGATCCTGGAATGTTGAGGACTGCCTCTCATCAGCTCCTGGAGCACTAAGGCTCTGTGCTTTCCTTCCTATGGAAAAGTACCAGCCCCTTTTGCAGGTTCCCACGGCTGAAACTGATATTCCCCCTGAAAAAGCACTACATACAAGGCTTGCTCCCAGCCAAAATCTGCTAGGAGTAACAGCTCTGGGTGGCCACCGTTTCCTGAGGGCTGCCTCTCATCTACCACTCTAAGGGTCGGTGTGAAGTTTCCCTCATTTTTGCCTCATGACCCTCTCAAGAAGACCTCAAGGACCCCCGCCCAGGTTGACTCTGGACAATGGTTTTCTGGCCTGCTTGAGGTGGGTGCTTGCCAAGGGACTCTTTGCAGGTGTGTTGTGCTCACTGGACTGTGCTGTCATGGTACCAGCTGAAGCCTGCATGTACTGCACGACCGCACCTGTCTCTTGGAGCACCACACAATGCTCCATAAATCTCCCCGCCTCTTGGCCACAAGCCACTCGCTTTGGAAAAGGACTACAAAAGAGCGATCCTCTGGAGAAGACCCTGAGTACTCCCCACGGATGACCACCCTTCCATTGGCTGGCCCACCATGACCTTGGTCTCGTCTGTTGGTAGCTACTTCCCCCTTCCCCTCCTTTTCTCTCTCTATACTCCGTTTCCTATATCTCTCCCCTCTAGCGCAACTGAATTGTTTGGCATTCAATAAAAATGCATTGCTGTTGTTGAATAAACTGATTTGTCCCCCGCTATTTACCTGTTTGCACCTCTGAGATCGAACAATCCTCGGCCTGTGTTGGCAGATGGTGACACACCCCCACCCCCCCCCCCCCCATCCCCCATGCCCCTGCTTCTCCCAGTTGATTGCTGATCGTGGTGTGACATGGAATGGAACATCCCTTGGGCCAGTCCAGCCCAGCTGTCCCATCCCTGTTCCCTCAGGAACACTTGCCCATCCCAAGTCCATGGGTTGGAGGGGCTTGCAGACACGCCTCGTGGGGCAAGCACTGTGACAAGGACAGGAGAACAGAACAACATTTACACTTACCAAGGGCAGAGAACAGAAGAGCACAGTCTTGGAGAAACGCACAAAGGATGTAGCCGAGGCAAACGGAGCGTGCACAAAACGCAAGGAGAATGTCAGCTCAGCTCTGCAAGGCTGACAAAAGCAGAAGTTATACACAACAATAATATTGCCCTTCCTCAAAAGCGGGGATCAAAGAGCAGTCACCTAAAAAGGACAGTGCATGTTGAAGACACACTCCAAAGAACCATAGAAGGACTTGTGAGAAGGGGTGCAATTATGGCAAATAAATTCCAGGTGGGGTTAACTAATGAATACATCATCAGTGTGAGTGATAAAAGCTCCGATTGCCTGGTGGCCAGTGCACTCGAGTAGATGAAGGATTGCCCAAGTGACCACCATGGTGTAATAAAGAATACCTGCTCTCAAATCCTCAAAACTGTGTTCAAAAGTTGCTATCCAGCAGATTTCAGTATCAGTGGTGTCCCTGACTCCATTATGCCCCTTGCACACTTTCACGAGGGCCCCTTGGTTCCACGAGGCCCTGCTGGATAACAGTGGACCCTTGGTTCCATTTGGGTCTGTACTGTCAAAATGGCCTCCTTAGTTCTGCACTGCCACAATGCTCTCTCCTTGGTGCCACGAGGCCTTGGTGTGTCACAACAGCCTCTCGGTTCCATGAACTGCCATAGTGTCAGCACGGTCTCTTGCATCTGCAGTATCACGATGGACAATTGGTTACAAGCAGCCCCGCTGTGTCACAACGACTACTTGGTTCATGAGGCCCCACAGTGTCACCATGGCCCCTTGGTTCCCCGAGGCCTCGCTGTAGAACAATGGCCTCTCAGTTCCAGGAGGTTTTGTACTGTCAACAGTGCTCTCCTTGGTTCTACAGTGGCTGCTTGCTTCCATAATTCTTCCTCAGTGTCACAGTGGTCTCCTTGGTTCCATGAGGCTCTGCAATGTCCCAATATCCCATCGTTTCCATGAGCTTCTGTCCCATCAACCATGTCCTTTGCTCCAGTGAGGCCCCGCAACGGCACACCGGACCCTTGGCTCCATGAGGTTCCATAGTGTAACATGGGTGCCTTGATTCCAAGAGGTTCTGCTGGGTCACACTGGACCCTTGGTTCCATGAGGTTCCGTGGTATCGCCATGGTTTCCCTGGATCCGCAGTAGCGCTACGGACCATAGGTTTCATGCAGCTTTGCTGTGCTACAGTGGCTCCTTGGTTCCATCAAGTGCCACTGTGTAACAAGGGAATCTTGGTCCCATGAGGTTCTGGACTGTCACAATGGTGTCCTTGGTTCTGGACTCTAACAACGGACCCTTGGTTCCACGAGGTTCCATTACGTCACAATGCTCTCCTTGGTTCCACAAGGCCTTGCTTTGTCACAATGGACCCTTGGTTCCATGAGCTTCCGTAGTGTAACCATGGTCTCCTGGGATCTGCATTGTCACAATGGACAATTGGTTGCATGGGAGCCTGCTGTGTCACAAGAGAGCCTTAGCTCCATGAGGTTCTGGACTGTCACAGTGGTCTCCCTGCTTCAACGAGGCCCTGGAGTGTCTCGAGGGCTGCTTGGTTCTGTGAGCTTCCACAACGTCCCAATGGTCTCCTTGTTTCTGCAGTGTCATAGTGGACTCTTGGTTCCATGAGGTTCCTAAATGTCACAGGTCTCCTTGGTTCCATGTGGCCCTGCTGTGTCACCACAGCCCCTTGGTTCCAGGAGTTTCTGGGCTGTCAACAGTGGTTCCTTTGTTCCAATCAGGCACCGCTGTGTCACACTGCACCCTGGCTTCCATGAAGTTCTTCAGTGTCACAGTGGCCCCTTGGATCCATGCGGTCCCATAGTGTCACCATGGTCTCCTTGGACCTGCATTGTCATCAGGGACCATTGGTTCCATGTGGCCTGGCTGTGTCACAGTGATGTGGATTCCGTAATTGCCTTCAGTGTCACAATGGAGCCTTGTTTCTGTGAGGCTCTGAACTGTCACAATTGTCTCCTTGGTTCCATCAGCCCCCGCTGTGTCACAAGGGTCCCCTTGGTTCCATGAGCACACCAAAGCTTTGCATAAACATTGAGCAGCACCTGCTTAACACACCTGGGAACATCTGTCTGCATTCAAAAGACAGGTCACAGCTGAGAAAGGCACCAGCAGCTTCCATCTGCAACAGAGATGCAGGGAAAGGACAAGGACAGAGAATTCAGCTGCAAGACTCCGAGAATTCTGCATCCAGACATCATTTCTGGTCCCACTGTCCCTAGTAGAAAGGTGTCATCATTCCAGGTTCCAGGCAGCCTGTACTCAGCATGTGCTTCTACAGTGGGGGTTTGTCGTTTAGGAAAACCTGCTCAGGCTTTTCCCTTCTTTCCTCACAAACAGGAATACTTGTCCTGGGCCTGGATGCAGGCAGAGCCCTGAGGAGAGCACGTGGGACATGGTGCAGTGGGCAGGGACAGCCAGCTGCAGAGTTCAGGGGGAAGGGCTTCTGGTGCAGGGCCAGGCATGTCAGTCCCAGCTGGGCCATGTCAGACATGTCCCCAGGCTGGGCTTGGGGAGCAGCTTGTCCAAACAGGGTCAGCCTGGCAAGGGGCTCATTCTTCAGTGGGCCCACACCTCCTAAGGAGACATTCAGCATCAAGATCACCTGGGGAATGCCTAAGTTGCTTCTTCTTTGAACTGAAAAAGAAAAATTACTCCCTTTTATAAAACTGAAAATCATGAGCTGTACCTTGAAATCTTCCTCCTTAAGAGAACTCCAAAGTGACTCCAAGCAGCTGCACAAGGCCTGGAGACTGGAAGACATTGGAAAGAAGACAAAGAGCTCCTGAGGGTTTTCTGTATTTTAATGATCCCCAACGGTGGATTTGGGGCTGAGTCCAGGAGCCCCAGGCACTGAGAGAAGGTTGAAGAAGCTGCTCAAGGAGTCAGAAGCAAAACTCCAAGTCCCTTGGAGCATCACTGGCCCCACTGAGGGCAGGGACTGCCAAAGGCTCCCCAGGGAGTGGTGAGAGCAGATCCTTGAGGCCAGGATTGCAGGAGCCCGAGGCTGTGAGCAGGGAACTGCAATGCTGAGCAAGGCCTGGGCTGGTTGGAGGAAGCAGAAAGGCCAAGGCCTGAGCCCAGGCCTGGGCCAGCAGGGCCTGTCCCTCACAGGTGGCTCGGGGCTATTCCTGGAGCACTGGGATGGGAGAGGCAGCAAGGACAAATGTCATCAAGCTGTGTGACACTCCAGATGCTCATGGAACCAAGGGCCAGTGTGACACAGCGGGGCCTCATGGAAACAAGAGGCCGTGCTGAGCCTGCGCGCCTGTAACACCCCAGAACACTGAAATGCTGAGGGTGAGCAAAGGCTCCTTTACTCGAGTTTGGTGCAGAGTAGAAACCCCAGCCAGATATTCTCAAGAGGTCAAAACGACACAAAAGTGTACTGGAAAAATACAGAAAACCGAGCTCCTTTGGCAAATGATTTCATACAACATCCAATTCAACGTGCATCACTTAGCGTAGCAGGAACATCATTAACTCGGCCCATGTAAGATGGAAACCTTTAGGCATAAAAATGTTAAACTACCCAAAAACATTCCAGTAAAAGAGGATAAGAAGGTTAAAAGAGAAAAAAGAGACAGAAAGACAGAAGATCTCCAGATAGATATGCAGAGAGCTACCAGCTGCTAGGCTTCCAGTGTGGCTGAGACACAGACCCAGGAGATTTCAGGATTCAGACCAGGGCTTGACGTCATGCCCGATTTTTTAAATCCCTAGCGTTTTCTAAGCTCTCCTCTTTTCAGGGACATCTGCTTTCTTACCACGCACTGCTGTGTTTCATTGCCTTTGTGTGGGATTGATTGACGGCTCAGCCAATCAGAGCTGGGTGGGCGCTGCCCCTGCTGTGTGCTTGATTGACGGCTCAGCCAATCAGAGCTGGCTGGGCGGTGACCCTGCTGTGTGATTGATTGACGGCTCAACCAATCAGAGCTGGCTGGGCGCTGCCCCTGCTGTGTGATTGATTGACGGCTCAGCCAATCAGAGCTGGCTGGGCGCTGCCCCTGCTGTGTGATTGATTGACGGCTCAGGCAGTCACAGCTGGGTTTGCTCTGCCCCTGCTGTGTGATTGGCAGATCTGCCAGGCCATGGCTGGGGACGGGGTTCTGTCCCACCTCATTCCAAGGTCTGTCCCAGCCCCGGCCCCACTCGGGCATTCCGAGCATCCCGACGGGTCTGGGGACATTGATGTCATCCAGCCTCTGACAGCGACCATGGGGACACTGCGGAACCTCATGGAACCAAAGAGACCATTTTGACACTCTGGTGCCTCATGCAATCAGGGGCACCTTTGTGAGACTCAGGACCCCAATGGAACCAAGGGTCAGTGATGAAGCTGTGCGGCCCAGAGAACCAAGGAGCCTTTGTTACACAGCAGGGCCACATGGAGCCCAGGGGCCGTGGTGACTCTGCAGGACCTTAGGGAAGCAAGGGGCCATTGTTTACACTACAGAAGCAGGGAGAATATTGTGACAAGGAGAATATCGGGACACTACAGGGACTCCTGGAATCAAGGAGAACATTGTGACACTGTGAGGCCCCATGGAACCAAGGCAACATGGAACAGGTCTGGCTGGCTGGGCCTCCCCGGGGGCCACCTGGCAAGACTGGCTGATCCTGGAATGTTGAGGACTGCCTCTCATCAGCTCCTGGAGCACTAAGGCTCTGTGCTTTCCTTCCTATGGAAAAGTACCAGCCCCTTTTGCAGGTTCCCACGGCTGAAACTGATATTCCCCCTGAAAAAGCACTACATACAAGGCTTGCTCCCAGCCAAAATCTGCTAGGAGTAACAGCTCTGGGTGGCCACCGTTTCCTGAGGGCTGCCTCTCATCTACCACTCTAAGGGTCGGTGTGAAGTTTCCCTCATTTTTGCCTCATGACCCTCTCAAGAAGACCTCAAGGACCCCCGCCCAGGTTGACTCTGGACAATGGTTTTCTGGCCTGCTTGAGGTGGGTGCTTGCCAAGGGACTCTTTGCAGGTGTGTTGTGCTCACTGGACTGTGCTGTCATGGTACCAGCTGAAGCCTGCATGTACTGCACGACCGCACCTGTCTCTTGGAGCACCACACAATGCTCCATAAATCTCCCCGCCTCTTGGCCACAAGCCACTCGCTTTGGAAAAGGACTACAAAAGAGCGATCCTCTGGAGAAGACCCTGAGTACTCCCCACGGATGACCACCCTTCCATTGGCTGGCCCACCATGACCTTGGTCTCGTCTGTTGGTAGCTACTTCCCCCTTCCCCTCCTTTTCTCTCTCTATACTCCGTTTCCTATATCTCTCCCCTCTAGCGCAACTGAATTGTTTGGCATTCAATAAAAATGCATTGCTGTTGTTGAATAAACTGATTTGTCCCCCGCTATTTACCTGTTTGCACCTCTGAGATCGAACAATCCTCGGCCTGTGTTGGCAGATGGTGACACACCCCCACCCCCCCCCCCCCCATCCCCCATGCCCCTGCTTCTCCCAGTTGATTGCTGATCGTGGTGTGACATGGAATGGAACATCCCTTGGGCCAGTCCAGCCCAGCTGTCCCATCCCTGTTCCCTCAGGAACACTTGCCCATCCCAAGTCCATGGGTTGGAGGGGCTTGCAGACACGCCTCGTGGGGCGAGCACTGTGACAAGGACAGGAGAACAGAACAACATTTACACTTACCAAGGGCAGAGAACAGAAGAGCACAGTCTTGGAGAAACGCACAAAGGATGTAGCCGAGGCAAACGGAGCGTGCACAAAACGCAAGGAGAATGTCAGCTCAGCTCTGCAAGGCTGACAAAAGCAGAAGTTATACACAACAATAATATTGCCCTTCCTCAAAAGCGGGGATCAAAGAGCAGTCACCTAAAAAGGACAGTGCATGTTGAAGACACTCCAAAGAACCATAGAAGGACTTGTGAGAAGGGGTGCAATTATGGCAAATAAATTCCAGGTGGGGTTAACTAATGAATACATCATCAGTGTGAGTGATAAAAGCTCCGATTGCCTGGTGGCCAGTGCACTCGAGTAGATGAAGGATTGCCCAAGTGACCACCATGGTGTAATAAAGAATACCTGCTCTCAAATCCTCAAAACTGTGTTCAAAAGTTGCTATCCAGCAGATTTCAGTATCAGTGGTGTCCCTGACTCCATTATGCCCCTTGCACACTTTCACGAGGGCCCCTTGGTTCCACGAGGCCCTGCTGGATAACAGTGGACCCTTGGTTCCATTTGGGTCTGTACTGTCAAAATGGCCTCCTTAGTTCTGCACTGCCACAATGCTCTCTCCTTGGTGCCACGAGGCCTTGGTGTGTCACAACAGCCTCTCGGTTCCATGAACTGCCATAGTGTCAGCACGGTCTCTTGCATCTGCAGTATCACGATGGACAATTGGTTACAAGCAGCCCCGCTGTGTCACAACGACTACTTGGTTCATGAGGCCCCACAGTGTCACCATGGCCCCTTGGTTCCCCGAGGCCTCGCTGTAGAACAATGGCCTCTCAGTTCCAGGAGGTTTTGTACTGTCAACAGTGCTCTCCTTGGTTCTACAGTGGCTGCTTGCTTCCATAATTCTTCCTCAGTGTCACAGTGGTCTCCTTGGTTCCATGAGGCTCTGCAATGTCCCAATATCCCATCGTTTCCATGAGCTTCTGTCCCATCAACCATGTCCTTTGCTCCAGTGAGGCCCCGCAACGGCACACCGGACCCTTGGCTCCATGAGGTTCCATAGTGTAACATGGGTGCCTTGATTCCAAGAGGTTCTGCTGGGTCACACTGGACCCTTGGTTCCATGAGGTTCCGTGGTATCGCCATGGTTTCCCTGGATCCGCAGTAGCGCTACGGACCATAGGTTTCATGCAGCTTTGCTGTGCTACAGTGGCTCCTTGGTTCCATCAAGTGCCACTGTGTAACAAGGGAATCTTGGTCCCATGAGGTTCTGGACTGTCACAATGGTGTCCTTGGTTCTGGACTCTAACAACGGACCCTTGGTTCCACGAGGTTCCATTACGTCACAATGCTCTCCTTGGTTCCACAAGGCCTTGCTTTGTCACAATGGACCCTTGGTTCCATGAGCTTCCGTAGTGTAACCATGGTCTCCTGGGATCTGCATTGTCACAATGGACAATTGGTTGCATGGGAGCCTGCTGTGTCACAAGAGAGCCTTAGCTCCATGAGGTTCTGGACTGTCACAGTGGTCTCCCTGCTTCAACGAGGCCCTGGAGTGTCTCGAGGGCTGCTTGGTTCTGTGAGCTTCCACAACGTCCCAATGGTCTCCTTGTTTCTGCAGTGTCATAGTGGACTCTTGGTTCCATGAGGTTCCTAAATGTCACAGGTCTCCTTGGTTCCATGTGGCCCTGCTGTGTCACCACAGCCCCTTGGTTCCAGGAGTTTCTGGGCTGTCAACAGTGGTTCCTTTGTTCCAATCAGGCACCGCTGTGTCACACTGCACCCTGGCTTCCATGAAGTTCTTCAGTGTCACAGTGGCCCCTTGGATCCATGCGGTCCCATAGTGTCACCATGGTCTCCTTGGACCTGCATTGTCATCAGGGACCATTGGTTCCATGTGGCCTGGCTGTGTCACAGTGATGTGGATTCCGTAATTGCCTTCAGTGTCACAATGGAGCCTTGTTTCTGTGAGGCTCTGAACTGTCACAATTGTCTCCTTGGTTCCATCAGCCCCCGCTGTGTCACAAGGGTCCCCTTGGTTCCATGAGCACACCAAAGCTTTGCATAAACATTGAGCAGCACCTGCTTAACACACCTGGGAACATCTGTCTGCATTCAAAAGACAGGTCACAGCTGAGAAAGGCACCAGCAGCTTCCATCTGCAACAGAGATGCAGGGAAAGGACAAGGACAGAGAATTCAGCTGCAAGACTCCGAGAATTCTGCATCCAGACATCATTTCTGGTCCCACTGTCCCTAGTAGAAAGGTGTCATCATTCCAGGTTCCAGGCAGCCTGTACTCAGCATGTGCTTCTACAGTGGGGGTTTGTCGTTTAGGAAAACCTGCTCAGGCTTTTCCCTTCTTTCCTCACAAACAGGAATACTTGTCCTGGGCCTGGATGCAGGCAGAGCCCTGAGGAGAGCACGTGGGACATGGTGCAGTGGGCAGGGACAGCCAGCTGCAGAGTTCAGGGGGAAGGGCTTCTGGTGCAGGGCCAGGCATGTCAGTCCCAGCTGGGCCATGTCAGACATGTCCCCAGGCTGGGCTTGGGGAGCAGCTTGTCCAAACAGGGTCAGCCTGGCAAGGGGCTCATTCTTCAGTGGGCCCACACCTCCTAAGGAGACATTCAGCATCAAGATCACCTGGGGAATGCCTAAGTTGCTTCTTCTTTGAACTGAAAAAGAAAAATTACTCCCTTTTATAAAACTGAAAATCATGAGCTGTACCTTGAAATCTTCCTCCTTAAGAGAACTCCAAAGTGACTCCAAGCAGCTGCACAAGGCCTGGAGACTGGAAGACATTGGAAAGAAGACAAAGAGCTCCTGAGGGTTTTCTGTATTTTAATGATCCCCAACGGTGGATTTGGGGCTGAGTCCAGGAGCCCCAGGCACTGAGAGAAGGTTGAAGAAGCTGCTCAAGGAGTCAGAAGCAAAACTCCAAGTCCCTTGGAGCATCACTGGCCCCACTGAGGGCAGGGACTGCCAAAGGCTCCCCAGGGAGTGGTGAGAGCAGATCCTTGAGGCCAGGATTGCAGGAGCCCGAGGCTGTGAGCAGGGAACTGCAATGCTGAGCAAGGCCTGGGCTGGTTGGAGGAAGCAGAAAGGCCAAGGCCTGAGCCCAGGCCTGGGCCAGCAGGGCCTGTCCCTCACAGGTGGCTCGGGGCTGTTCCTGGAGCACTGGGATGGGAGAGGCAGCAAGGACAAATGTCATCAAGCTGTGTGACACTCCAGATGCTCATGGAACCAAGGGCCAGTGTGACACAGCGGGGCCTCATGGAAACAAGAGGCCGTGCTGAGCCTGCGCGCCTGTAACACCCCAGAACACTGAAATGCTGAGGGTGAGCAAAGGCTCCTTTACTCGAGTTTGGTGCAGAGTAGAAACCCCAGCCAGATATTCTCAAGAGGTCAAAACGACACAAAAGTGTACTGGAAAAATACAGAAAACCGAGCTCCTTTGGCAAATGATTTCATACAACATCCAATTCAACGTGCATCACTTAGCGTAGCAGGAACATCATTAACTCGGCCCATGTAAGATGGAAACCTTTAGGCATAAAAATGTTAAACTACCCAAAAACATTCCAGTAAAAGAGGATAAGAAGGTTAAAAGAGAAAAAAGAGACAGAAAGACAGAAGATCTCCAGATAGATATGCAGAGAGCTACCAGCTGCTAGGCTTCCAGTGTGGCTGAGACACAGACCCAGGAGATTTCAGGATTCAGACCAGGGCTTGACGTCATGCCCGATTTTTTAAATCCCTAGCGTTTTCTAAGCTCTCCTCTTTTCAGGGACATCTGCTTTCTTACCACGCACTGCTGTGTTTCATTGCCTTTGTGTGGGATTGATTGACGGCTCAGCCAATCAGAGCTGGGTGGGCGCTGCCCCTGCTGTGTGCTTGATTGACGGCTCAGCCAATCAGAGCTGGCTGGGCGGTGACCCTGCTGTGTGATTGATTGACGGCTCAACCAATCAGAGCTGGCTGGGCGCTGCCCCTGCTGTGTGATTGATTGACGGCTCAGCCAATCAGAGCTGGCTGGGCGCTGCCCCTGCTGTGTGATTGATTGACGGCTCAGGCAGTCACAGCTGGGTTTGCTCTGCCCCTGCTGTGTGATTGGCAGATCTGCCAGGCCATGGCTGGGGACGGGGTTCTGTCCCACCTCATTCCAAGGTCTGTCCCAGCCCCGGCCCCACTCGGCCATTCCGAGCATCCCGACGGGTCTGGGGACATTGATGTCATCCAGCCTCTGACAGCAACCATGGGGACACTGCGGAACCTCATGGAACCAAAGAGACCATTTTGACACTCTGGTGCCTCATGCAATCAGGGGCACCTTTGTGAGACTCAGGACCCCAATGGAACCAAGGGTCAGTGATGAAGCTGTGCGGCCCAGAGAACCAAGGAGCCTTTGTTACACAGCAGGGCCACATGGAGCCCAGGGGCCGTGGTGACTCTGCAGGACCTTAGGGAAGCAAGGGGCCATTGTTTACACTACAGAAGCAGGGAGAATATTGTGACAAGGAGAATATCGGGACACTACAGGGACTCCTGGAATCAAGGAGAACATTGTGACACTGTGAGGCCCCATGGAACCAAGGCAACATGGAACAGGTCTGGCTGGCTGGGCCTCCCCGGGGGCCACCTGGCAAGACTGGCTGATCCTGGAATGTTGAGGACTGCCTCTCATCAGCTCCTGGAGCACTAAGGCTCTGTGCTTTCCTTCCTATGGAAAAGTACCAGCCCCTTTTGCAGGTTCCCACGGCTGAAACTGATATTCCCCCTGAAAAAGCACTACATACAAGGCTTGCTCCCAGCCAAAATCTGCTAGGAGTAACAGCTCTGGGTGGCCACCGTTTCCTGAGGGCTGCCTCTCATCTACCACTCTAAGGGTCGGTGTGAAGTTTCCCTCATTTTTGCCTCATGACCCTCTCAAGAAGACCTCAAGGACCCCCGCCCAGGTTGACTCTGGACAATGGTTTTCTGGCCTGCTTGAGGTGGGTGCTTGCCAAGGGACTCTTTGCAGGTGTGTTGTGCTCACTGGACTGTGCTGTCATGGTACCAGCTGAAGCCTGCATGTACTGCACGACCGCACCTGTCTCTTGGAGCACCACACAATGCTCCATAAATCTCCCCGCCTCTTGGCCACAAGCCACTCGCTTTGGAAAAGGACTACAAAAGAGCGATCCTCTGGAGAAGACCCTGAGTACTCCCCACGGATGACCACCCTTCCATTGGCTGGCCCACCATGACCTTGGTCTCGTCTGTTGGTAGCTACTTCCCCCTTCCCCTCCTTTTCTCTCTCTATACTCCGTTTCCTATATCTCTCCCCTCTAGCGCAACTGAATTGTTTGGCATTCAATAAAAATGCATTGCTGTTGTTGAATAAACTGATTTGTCCCCCGCTATTTACCTGTTTGCACCTCTGAGATCGAACAATCCTCGGCCTGTGTTGGCAGATGGTGACACACCCCCACCCCCCCCCCCCCCATCCCCCATGCCCCTGCTTCTCCCAGTTGATTGCTGATCGTGGTGTGACATGGAATGGAACATCCCTTGGGCCAGTCCAGCCCAGCTGTCCCATCCCTGTTCCCTCAGGAACACTTGCCCATCCCAAGTCCATGGGTTGGAGGGGCTTGCAGACACGCCTCGTGGGGCGAGCACTGTGACAAGGACAGGAGAACAGAACAACATTTACACTTACCAAGGGCAGAGAACAGAAGAGCACAGTCTTGGAGAAACGCACAAAGGATGTAGCCGAGGCAAACGGAGCGTGCACAAAACGCAAGGAGAATGTCAGCTCAGCTCTGCAAGGCTGACAAAAGCAGAAGTTATACACAACAATAATATTGCCCTTCCTCAAAAGCGGGGATCAAAGAGCAGTCACCTAAAAAGGACAGTGCATGTTGAAGACACTCCAAAGAACCATAGAAGGACTTGTGAGAAGGGGTGCAATTATGGCAAATAAATTCCAGGTGGGGTTAACTAATGAATACATCATCAGTGTGAGTGATAAAAGCTCCGATTGCCTGGTGGCCAGTGCACTCGAGTAGATGAAGGATTGCCCAAGTGACCACCATGGTGTAATAAAGAATACCTGCTCTCAAATCCTCAAAACTGTGTTCAAAAGTTGCTATCCAGCAGATTTCAGTATCAGTGGTGTCCCTGACTCCATTATGCCCCTTGCACACTTTCACGAGGGCCCCTTGGTTCCACGAGGCCCTGCTGGATAACAGTGGACCCTTGGTTCCATTTGGGTCTGTACTGTCAAAATGGCCTCCTTAGTTCTGCACTGCCACAATGCTCTCTCCTTGGTGCCACGAGGCCTTGGTGTGTCACAACAGCCTCTCGGTTCCATGAACTGCCATAGTGTCAGCACGGTCTCTTGCATCTGCAGTATCACGATGGACAATTGGTTACAAGCAGCCCCGCTGTGTCACAACGACTACTTGGTTCATGAGGCCCCACAGTGTCACCATGGCCCCTTGGTTCCCCGAGGCCTCGCTGTAGAACAATGGCCTCTCAGTTCCAGGAGGTTTTGTACTGTCAACAGTGCTCTCCTTGGTTCTACAGTGGCTGCTTGCTTCCATAATTCTTCCTCAGTGTCACAGTGGTCTCCTTGGTTCCATGAGGCTCTGCAATGTCCCAATATCCCATCGTTTCCATGAGCTTCTGTCCCATCAACCATGTCCTTTGCTCCAGTGAGGCCCCGCAACGGCACACCGGACCCTTGGCTCCATGAGGTTCCATAGTGTAACATGGGTGCCTTGATTCCAAGAGGTTCTGCTGGGTCACACTGGACCCTTGGTTCCATGAGGTTCCGTGGTATCGCCATGGTTTCCCTGGATCCGCAGTATCGCTACGGACCATAGGTTTCATGCAGCTTTGCTGTGCTACAGTGGCTCCTTGGTTCCATCAAGTGCCACTGTGTAACAAGGGAATCTTGGTCCCATGAGGTTCTGGACTGTCACAATGGTGTCCTTGGTTCTGGACTCTAACAACGGACCCTTGGTTCCACGAGGTTCCATTACGTCACAATGCTCTCCTTGGTTCCACAAGGCCTTGCTTTGTCACAATGGACCCTTGGTTCCATGAGCTTCCGTAGTGTAACCATGGTCTCCTGGGATCTGCATTGTCACAATGGACAATTGGTTGCATGGGAGCCTGCTGTGTCACAAGAGAGCCTTAGCTCCATGAGGTTCTGGACTGTCACAGTGGTCTCCCTGCTTCAACGAGGCCCTGGAGTGTCTCGAGGGCTGCTTGGTTCTGTGAGCTTCCACAACGTCCCAATGGTCTCCTTGTTTCTGCAGTGTCATAGTGGACTCTTGGTTCCATGAGGTTCCTAAATGTCACAGGTCTCCTTGGTTCCATGTGGCCCTGCTGTGTCACCACAGCCCCTTGGTTCCAGGAGTTTCTGGGCTGTCAACAGTGGTTCCTTTGTTCCAATCAGGCACCGCTGTGTCACACTGCACCCTGGCTTCCATGAAGTTCTTCAGTGTCACAGTGGCCCCTTGGATCCATGCGGTCCCATAGTGTCACCATGGTCTCCTTGGACCTGCATTGTCATCAGGGACCATTGGTTCCATGTGGCCTGGCTGTGTCACAGTGATGTGGATTCCGTAATTGCCTTCAGTGTCACAATGGAGCCTTGTTTCTGTGAGGCTCTGAACTGTCACAATTGTCTCCTTGGTTCCATCAGCCCCCGCTGTGTCACAAGGGTCCCCTTGGTTCCATGAGCACACCAAAGCTTTGCATAAACATTGAGCAGCACCTGCTTAACACACCTGGGAACATCTGTCTGCATTCAAAAGACAGGTCACAGCTGAGAAAGGCACCAGCAGCTTCCATCTGCAACAGAGATGCAGGGAAAGGACAAGGACAGAGAATTCAGCTGCAAGACTCCGAGAATTCTGCATCCAGACATCATTTCTGGTCCCACTGTCCCTAGTAGAAAGGTGTCATCATTCCAGGTTCCAGGCAGCCTGTACTCAGCATGTGCTTCTACAGTGGGGGTTTGTCGTTTAGGAAAACCTGCTCAGGCTTTTCCCTTCTTTCCTCACAAACAGGAATACTTGTCCTGGGCCTGGATGCAGGCAGAGCCCTGAGGAGAGCACGTGGGACATGGTGCAGTGGGCAGGGACAGCCAGCTGCAGAGTTCAGGGGGAAGGGCTTCTGGTGCAGGGCCAGGCATGTCAGTCCCAGCTGGGCCATGTCAGACATGTCCCCAGGCTGGGCTTGGGGAGCAGCTTGTCCAAACAGGGTCAGCCTGGCAAGGGGCTCATTCTTCAGTGGGCCCACACCTCCTAAGGAGACATTCAGCATCAAGATCACCTGGGGAATGCCTAAGTTGCTTCTTCTTTGAACTGAAAAAGAAAAATTACTCCCTTTTATAAAACTGAAAATCATGAGCTGTACCTTGAAATCTTCCTCCTTAAGAGAACTCCAAAGTGACTCCAAGCAGCTGCACAAGGCCTGGAGACTGGAAGACATTGGAAAGAAGACAAAGAGCTCCTGAGGGTTTTCTGTATTTTAATGATCCCCAACGGTGGATTTGGGGCTGAGTCCAGGAGCCCCAGGCACTGAGAGAAGGTTGAAGAAGCTGCTCAAGGAGTCAGAAGCAAAACTCCAAGTCCCTTGGAGCATCACTGGCCCCACTGAGGGCAGGGACTGCCAAAGGCTCCCCAGGGAGTGGTGAGAGCAGATCCTTGAGGCCAGGATTGCAGGAGCCCGAGGCTGTGAGCAGGGAACTGCAATGCTGAGCAAGGCCTGGGCTGGTTGGAGGAAGCAGAAAGGCCAAGGCCTGAGCCCAGGCCTGGGCCAGCAGGGCCTGTCCCTCACAGGTGGCTCGGGGCTGTTCCTGGAGCACTGGGATGGGAGAGGCAGCAAGGACAAATGTCATCAAGCTGTGTGACACTCCAGATGCTCATGGAACCAAGGGCCAGTGTGACACAGCGGGGCCTCATGGAAACAAGAGGCCGTGCTGAGCCTGCGCGCCTGTAACACCCCAGAACACTGAAATGCTGAGGGTGAGCAAAGGCTCCTTTACTCGAGTTTGGTGCAGAGTAGAAACCCCAGCCAGATATTCTCAAGAGGTCAAAACGACACAAAAGTGTACTGGAAAAATACAGAAAACCGAGCTCCTTTGGCAAATGATTTCATACAACATCCAATTCAACGTGCATCACTTAGCGTAGCAGGAACATCATTAACTCGGCCCATGTAAGATGGAAACCTTTAGGCATAAAAATGTTAAACTACCCAAAAACATTCCAGTAAAAGAGGATAAGAAGGTTAAAAGAGAAAAAAGAGACAGAAAGACAGAAGATCTCCAGATAGATATGCAGAGAGCTACCAGCTGCTAGGCTTCCAGTGTGGCTGAGACACAGACCCAGGAGATTTCAGGATTCAGACCAGGGCTTGACGTCATGCCCGATTTTTTAAATCCCTAGCGTTTTCTAAGCTCTCCTCTTTTCAGGGACATCTGCTTTCTTACCACGCACTGCTGTGTTTCATTGCCTTTGTGTGGGATTGATTGACGGCTCAGCCAATCAGAGCTGGGTGGGCGCTGCCCCTGCTGTGTGCTTGATTGACGGCTCAGCCAATCAGAGCTGGCTGGGCGGTGACCCTGCTGTGTGATTGATTGACGGCTCAACCAATCAGAGCTGGCTGGGCGCTGCCCCTGCTGTGTGATTGATTGACGGCTCAGCCAATCAGAGCTGGCTGGGCGCTGCCCCTGCTGTGTGATTGATTGACGGCTCAGGCAGTCACAGCTGGGTTTGCTCTGCCCCTGCTGTGTGATTGGCAGATCTGCCAGGCCATGGCTGGGGACGGGGTTCTGTCCCACCTCATTCCAAGGTCTGTCCCAGCCCCGGCCCCACTCGGCCATTCCGAGCATCCCGACGGGTCTGGGGACATTGATGTCATCCAGCCTCTGACAGCAACCATGGGGACACTGCGGAACCTCATGGAACCAAAGAGACCATTTTGACACTCTGGTGCCTCATGCAATCAGGGGCACCTTTGTGAGACTCAGGACCCCAATGGAACCAAGGGTCAGTGATGAAGCTGTGCGGCCCAGAGAACCAAGGAGCCTTTGTTACACAGCAGGGCCACATGGAGCCCAGGGGCCGTGGTGACTCTGCAGGACCTTAGGGAAGCAAGGGGCCATTGTTTACACTACAGAAGCAGGGAGAATATTGTGACAAGGAGAATATCGGGACACTACAGGGACTCCTGGAATCAAGGAGAACATTGTGACACTGTGAGGCCCCATGGAACCAAGGCAACATGGAACAGGTCTGGCTGGCTGGGCCTCCCCGGGGGCCACCTGGCAAGACTGGCTGATCCTGGAATGTTGAGGACTGCCTCTCATCAGCTCCTGGAGCACTAAGGCTCTGTGCTTTCCTTCCTATGGAAAAGTACCAGCCCCTTTTGCAGGTTCCCACGGCTGAAACTGATATTCCCCCTGAAAAAGCACTACATACAAGGCTTGCTCCCAGCCAAAATCTGCTAGGAGTAACAGCTCTGGGTGGCCACCGTTTCCTGAGGGCTGCCTCTCATCTACCACTCTAAGGGTCGGTGTGAAGTTTCCCTCATTTTTGCCTCATGACCCTCTCAAGAAGACCTCAAGGACCCCCGCCCAGGTTGACTCTGGACAATGGTTTTCTGGCCTGCTTGAGGTGGGTGCTTGCCAAGGGACTCTTTGCAGGTGTGTTGTGCTCACTGGACTGTGCTGTCATGGTACCAGCTGAAGCCTGCATGTACTGCACGACCGCACCTGTCTCATGGAGCACCACACAATGCTCCATAAATCTCCCCGCCTCTTGGCCACAAGCCACTTGCTTTGGAAAAGGAGTACAAAAGAGCGATCCTCTGGAGAAGACCCTGAGTACTCCCCACGGATGACCACCCTTCCATTGGCTGGCCCACCATGACCTTGGTCTCGTCTGTTGGTAGCTACTTCCCCCTTCCCCTCCTTTTCTCTCTCTATACTCCGTTTCCTATATCTCTCCCCTCTAGCGCAACTGAATTGTTTGGCATTCAATAAAAATGCATTGCTGTTGTTGAATAAACTGATTTGTCCCCCGCTATTTACCTGTTTGCACCTCTGAGATCGAACAATCCTCGGCCTGTGTTGGCAGATGGTGACACACCCCCACCCCCCCCCCCCCATCCCCCATGCCCCTGCTTCTCCCAGTTGATTGCTGATCGTGGTGTGACATGGAATGGAACATCCCTTGGGCCAGTCCAGCCCAGCTGTCCCATCCCTGTTCCCTCAGGAACACTTGCCCATCCCAAGTCCATGGGTTGGAGGGGCTTGCAGACACGCCTCGTGGGGCGAGCACTGTGACAAGGACAGGAGAACAGAACAACATTTACACTTACCAAGGGCAGAGAACAGAAGAGCACAGTCTTGGAGAAACGCACAAAGGATGTAGCCGAGGCAAACGGAGCGTGCACAAAACGCAAGGAGAATGTCAGCTCAGCTCTGCAAGGCTGACAAAAGCAGAAGTTATACACAACAATAATATTGCCCTTCCTCAAAAGCGGGGATCAAAGAGCAGTCACCTAAAAAGGACAGTGCATGTTGAAGACACACTCCAAAGAACCATAGAAGGACTTGTGAGAAGGGGTGCAATTATGGCAAATAAATTCCAGGTGGGGTTAACTAATGAATACATCATCAGTGTGAGTGATAAAAGCTCCGATTGCCTGGTGGCCAGTGCACTCGAGTAGATGAAGGATTGCCCAAGTGACCACCATGGTGTAATAAAGAATACCTGCTCTCAAATCCTCAAAACTGTGTTCAAAAGTTGCTATCCAGCAGATTTCAGTATCAGTGGTGTCCCTGACTCCATTATGCCCCTTGCACACTTTCACGAGGGCCCCTTGGTTCCACGAGGCCCTGCTGGATAACAGTGGACCCTTGGTTCCATTTGGGTCTGTACTGTCAAAATGGCCTCCTTAGTTCTGCACTGCCACAATGCTCTCTCCTTGGTGCCACGAGGCCTTGGTGTGTCACAACAGCCTCTCGGTTCCATGAACTGCCATAGTGTCAGCACGGTCTCTTGCATCTGCAGTATCACGATGGACAATTGGTTACAAGCAGCCCCGCTGTGTCACAACGACTACTTGGTTCATGAGGCCCCACAGTGTCACCATGGCCCCTTGGTTCCCCGAGGCCTCGCTGTAGAACAATGGCCTCTCAGTTCCAGGAGGTTTTGTACTGTCAACAGTGCTCTCCTTGGTTCTACAGTGGCTGCTTGCTTCCATAATTCTTCCTCAGTGTCACAGTGGTCTCCTTGGTTCCATGAGGCTCTGCAATGTCCCAATATCCCATCGTTTCCATGAGCTTCTGTCCCATCAACCATGTCCTTTGCTCCAGTGAGGCCCCGCAACGGCACACCGGACCCTTGGCTCCATGAGGTTCCATAGTGTAACATGGGTGCCTTGATTCCAAGAGGTTCTGCTGGGTCACACTGGACCCTTGGTTCCATGAGGTTCCGTGGTATCGCCATGGTTTCCCTGGATCCGCAGTAGCGCTACGGACCATAGGTTTCATGCAGCTTTGCTGTGCTACAGTGGCTCCTTGGTTCCATCAAGTGCCACTGTGTAACAAGGGAATCTTGGTCCCATGAGGTTCTGGACTGTCACAATGGTGTCCTTGGTTCTGGACTCTAACAACGGACCCTTGGTTCCACGAGGTTCCATTACGTCACAATGCTCTCCTTGGTTCCACAAGGCCTTGCTTTGTCACAATGGACCCTTGGTTCCATGAGCTTCCGTAGTGTAACCATGGTCTCCTGGGATCTGCATTGTCACAATGGACAATTGGTTGCATGGGAGCCTGCTGTGTCACAAGAGAGCCTTAGCTCCATGAGGTTCTGGACTGTCACAGTGGTCTCCCTGCTTCAACGAGGCCCTGGAGTGTCTCGAGGGCTGCTTGGTTCTGTGAGCTTCCACAACGTCCCAATGGTCTCCTTGTTTCTGCAGTGTCATAGTGGACTCTTGGTTCCATGAGGTTCCTAAATGTCACAGGTCTCCTTGGTTCCATGTGGCCCTGCTGTGTCACCACAGCCCCTTGGTTCCAGGAGTTTCTGGGCTGTCAACAGTGGTTCCTTTGTTCCAATCAGGCACCGCTGTGTCACACTGCACCCTGGCTTCCATGAAGTTCTTCAGTGTCACAGTGGCCCCTTGGATCCATGCGGTCCCATAGTGTCACCATGGTCTCCTTGGACCTGCATTGTCATCAGGGACCATTGGTTCCATGTGGCCTGGCTGTGTCACAGTGATGTGGATTCCGTAATTGCCTTCAGTGTCACAATGGAGCCTTGTTTCTGTGAGGCTCTGAACTGTCACAATTGTCTCCTTGGTTCCATCAGCCCCCGCTGTGTCACAAGGGTCCCCTTGGTTCCATGAGCACACCAAAGCTTTGCATAAACATTGAGCAGCACCTGCTTAACACACCTGGGAACATCTGTCTGCATTCAAAAGACAGGTCACAGCTGAGAAAGGCACCAGCAGCTTCCATCTGCAACAGAGATGCAGGGAAAGGACAAGGACAGAGAATTCAGCTGCAAGACTCCGAGAATTCTGCATCCAGACATCATTTCTGGTCCCACTGTCCCTAGTAGAAAGGTGTCATCATTCCAGGTTCCAGGCAGCCTGTACTCAGCATGTGCTTCTACAGTGGGGGTTTGTCGTTTAGGAAAACCTGCTCAGGCTTTTCCCTTCTTTCCTCACAAACAGGAATACTTGTCCTGGGCCTGGATGCAGGCAGAGCCCTGAGGAGAGCACGTGGGACATGGTGCAGTGGGCAGGGACAGCCAGCTGCAGAGTTCAGGGGGAAGGGCTTCTGGTGCAGGGCCAGGCATGTCAGTCCCAGCTGGGCCATGTCAGACATGTCCCCAGGCTGGGCTTGGGGAGCAGCTTGTCCAAACAGGGTCAGCCTGGCAAGGGGCTCATTCTTCAGTGGGCCCACACCTCCTAAGGAGACATTCAGCATCAAGATCACCTGGGGAATGCCTAAGTTGCTTCTTCTTTGAACTGAAAAAGAAAAATTACTCCCTTTTATAAAACTGAAAATCATGAGCTGTACCTTGAAATCTTCCTCCTTAAGAGAACTCCAAAGTGACTCCAAGCAGCTGCACAAGGCCTGGAGACTGGAAGACATTGGAAAGAAGACAAAGAGCTCCTGAGGGTTTTCTGTATTTTAATGATCCCCAACGGTGGATTTGGGGCTGAGTCCAGGAGCCCCAGGCACTGAGAGAAGGTTGAAGAAGCTGCTCAAGGAGTCAGAAGCAAAACTCCAAGTCCCTTGGAGCATCACTGGCCCCACTGAGGGCAGGGACTGCCAAAGGCTCCCCAGGGAGTGGTGAGAGCAGATCCTTGAGGCCAGGATTGCAGGAGCCCGAGGCTGTGAGCAGGGAACTGCAATGCTGAGCAAGGCCTGGGCTGGTTGGAGGAAGCAGAAAGGCCAAGGCCTGAGCCCAGGCCTGGGCCAGCAGGGCCTGTCCCTCACAGGTGGCTCGGGGCTGTTCCTGGAGCACTGGGATGGGAGAGGCAGCAAGGACAAATGTCATCAAGCTGTGTGACACTCCAGATGCTCATGGAACCAAGGGCCAGTGTGACACAGCGGGGCCTCATGGAAACAAGAGGCCGTGCTGAGCCTGCGCGCCTGTAACACCCCAGAACACTGAAATGCTGAGGGTGAGCAAAGGCTCCTTTACTCGAGTTTGGTGCAGAGTAGAAACCCCAGCCAGATATTCTCAAGAGGTCAAAACGACACAAAAGTGTACTGGAAAAATACAGAAAACCGAGCTCCTTTGGCAAATGATTTCATACAACATCCAATTCAACGTGCATCACTTAGCGTAGCAGGAACATCATTAACTCGGCCCATGTAAGATGGAAACCTTTAGGCATAAAAATGTTAAACTACCCAAAAACATTCCAGTAAAAGAGGATAAGAAGGTTAAAAGAGAAAAAAGAGACAGAAAGACAGAAGATCTCCAGATAGATATGCAGAGAGCTACCAGCTGCTAGGCTTCCAGTGTGGCTGAGACACAGACCCAGGAGATTTCAGGATTCAGACCAGGGCTTGACGTCATGCCCGATTTTTTAAATCCCTAGCGTTTTCTAAGCTCTCCTCTTTTCAGGGACATCTGCTTTCTTACCACGCACTGCTGTGTTTCATTGCCTTTGTGTGGGATTGATTGACGGCTCAGCCAATCAGAGCTGGGTGGGCGCTGCCCCTGCTGTGTGCTTGATTGACGGCTCAGCCAATCAGAGCTGGCTGGGCGGTGACCCTGCTGTGTGATTGATTGACGGCTCAACCAATCAGAGCTGGCTGGGCGCTGCCCCTGCTGTGTGATTGATTGACGGCTCAGCCAATCAGAGCTGGCTGGGCGCTGCCCCTGCTGTGTGATTGATTGACGGCTCAGGCAGTCACAGCTGGGTTTGCTCTGCCCCTGCTGTGTGATTGGCAGATCTGCCAGGCCATGGCTGGGGACGGGGTTCTGTCCCACCTCATTCCAAGGTCTGTCCCAGCCCCGGCCCCACTCGGCCATTCCGAGCATCCCGACGGGTCTGGGGACATTGATGTCATCCAGCCTCTGACAGCAACCATGGGGACACTGCGGAACCTCATGGAACCAAAGAGACCATTTTGACACTCTGGTGCCTCATGCAATCAGGGGCACCTTTGTGAGACTCAGGACCCCAATGGAACCAAGGGTCAGTGATGAAGCTGTGCGGCCCAGAGAACCAAGGAGCCTTTGTTACACAGCAGGGCCACATGGAGCCCAGGGGCCGTGGTGACTCTGCAGGACCTTAGGGAAGCAAGGGGCCATTGTTTACACTACAGAAGCAGGGAGAATATTGTGACAAGGAGAATATCGGGACACTACAGGGACTCCTGGAATCAAGGAGAACATTGTGACACTGTGAGGCCCCATGGAACCAAGGCAACATGGAACAGGTCTGGCTGGCTGGGCCTCCCCGGGGGCCACCTGGCAAGACTGGCTGATCCTGGAATGTTGAGGACTGCCTCTCATCAGCTCCTGGAGCACTAAGGCTCTGTGCTTTCCTTCCTATGGAAAAGTACCAGCCCCTTTTGCAGGTTCCCACGGCTGAAACTGATATTCCCCCTGAAAAAGCACTACATACAAGGCTTGCTCCCAGCCAAAATCTGCTAGGAGTAACAGCTCTGGGTGGCCACCGTTTCCTGAGGGCTGCCTCTCATCTACCACTCTAAGGGTCGGTGTGAAGTTTCCCTCATTTTTGCCTCATGACCCTCTCAAGAAGACCTCAAGGACCCCCGCCCAGGTTGACTCTGGACAATGGTTTTCTGGCCTGCTTGAGGTGGGTGCTTGCCAAGGGACTCTTTGCAGGTGTGTTGTGCTCACTGGACTGTGCTGTCATGGTACCAGCTGAAGCCTGCATGTACTGCACGACCGCACCTGTCTCTTGGAGCACCACACAATGCTCCATAAATCTCCCCGCCTCTTGGCCACAAGCCACTCGCTTTGGAAAAGGACTACAAAAGAGCGATCCTCTGGAGAAGACCCTGAGTACTCCCCACGGATGACCACCCTTCCATTGGCTGGCCCACCATGACCTTGGTCTCGTCTGTTGGTAGCTACTTCCCCCTTCCCCTCCTTTTCTCTCTCTATACTCCGTTTCCTATATCTCTCCCCTCTAGCGCAACTGAATTGTTTGGCATTCAATAAAAATGCATTGCTGTTGTTGAATAAACTGATTTGTCCCCCGCTATTTACCTGTTTGCACCTCTGAGATCGAACAATCCTCGGCCTGTGTTGGCAGATGGTGACACACCCCCACCCCCCCCCCCCCATCCCCCATGCCCCTGCTTCTCCCAGTTGATTGCTGATCGTGGTGTGACATGGAATGGAACATCCCTTGGGCCAGTCCAGCCCAGCTGTCCCATCCCTGTTCCCTCAGGAACACTTGCCCATCCCAAGTCCATGGGTTGGAGGGGCTTGCAGACACGCCTCGTGGGGCGAGCACTGTGACAAGGACAGGAGAACAGAACAACATTTACACTTACCAAGGGCAGAGAACAGAAGAGCACAGTCTTGGAGAAACGCACAAAGGATGTAGCCGAGGCAAACGGAGCGTGCACAAAACGCAAGGAGAATGTCAGCTCAGCTCTGCAAGGCTGACAAAAGCAGAAGTTATACACAACAATAATATTGCCCTTCCTCAAAAGCGGGGATCAAAGAGCAGTCACCTAAAAAGGACAGTGCATGTTGAAGACACTCCAAAGAACCATAGAAGGACTTGTGAGAAGGGGTGCAATTATGGCAAATAAATTCCAGGTGGGGTTAACTAATGAATACATCATCAGTGTGAGTGATAAAAGCTCCGATTGCCTGGTGGCCAGTGCACTCGAGTAGATGAAGGATTGCCCAAGTGACCACCATGGTGTAATAAAGAATACCTGCTCTCAAATCCTCAAAACTGTGTTCAAAAGTTGCTATCCAGCAGATTTCAGTATCAGTGGTGTCCCTGACTCCATTATGCCCCTTGCACACTTTCACGAGGGCCCCTTGGTTCCACGAGGCCCTGCTGGATAACAGTGGACCCTTGGTTCCATTTGGGTCTGTACTGTCAAAATGGCCTCCTTAGTTCTGCACTGCCACAATGCTCTCTCCTTGGTGCCACGAGGCCTTGGTGTGTCACAACAGCCTCTCGGTTCCATGAACTGCCATAGTGTCAGCACGGTCTCTTGCATCTGCAGTATCACGATGGACAATTGGTTACAAGCAGCCCCGCTGTGTCACAACGACTACTTGGTTCATGAGGCCCCACAGTGTCACCATGGCCCCTTGGTTCCCCGAGGCCTCGCTGTAGAACAATGGCCTCTCAGTTCCAGGAGGTTTTGTACTGTCAACAGTGCTCTCCTTGGTTCTACAGTGGCTGCTTGCTTCCATAATTCTTCCTCAGTGTCACAGTGGTCTCCTTGGTTCCATGAGGCTCTGCAATGTCCCAATATCCCATCGTTTCCATGAGCTTCTGTCCCATCAACCATGTCCTTTGCTCCAGTGAGGCCCCGCAACGGCACACCGGACCCTTGGCTCCATGAGGTTCCATAGTGTAACATGGGTGCCTTGATTCCAAGAGGTTCTGCTGGGTCACACTGGACCCTTGGTTCCATGAGGTTCCGTGGTATCGCCATGGTTTCCCTGGATCCGCAGTATCGCTACGGACCATAGGTTTCATGCAGCTTTGCTGTGCTACAGTGGCTCCTTGGTTCCATCAAGTGCCACTGTGTAACAAGGGAATCTTGGTCCCATGAGGTTCTGGACTGTCACAATGGTGTCCTTGGTTCTGGACTCTAACAACGGACCCTTGGTTCCACGAGGTTCCATTACGTCACAATGCTCTCCTTGGTTCCACAAGGCCTTGCTTTGTCACAATGGACCCTTGGTTCCATGAGCTTCCGTAGTGTAACCATGGTCTCCTGGGATCTGCATTGTCACAATGGACAATTGGTTGCATGGGAGCCTGCTGTGTCACAAGAGAGCCTTAGCTCCATGAGGTTCTGGACTGTCACAGTGGTCTCCCTGCTTCAACGAGGCCCTGGAGTGTCTCGAGGGCTGCTTGGTTCTGTGAGCTTCCACAACGTCCCAATGGTCTCCTTGTTTCTGCAGTGTCATAGTGGACTCTTGGTTCCATGAGGTTCCTAAATGTCACAGGTCTCCTTGGTTCCATGTGGCCCTGCTGTGTCACCACAGCCCCTTGGTTCCAGGAGTTTCTGGGCTGTCAACAGTGGTTCCTTTGTTCCAATCAGGCACCGCTGTGTCACACTGCACCCTGGCTTCCATGAAGTTCTTCAGTGTCACAGTGGCCCCTTGGATCCATGCGGTCCCATAGTGTCACCATGGTCTCCTTGGACCTGCATTGTCATCAGGGACCATTGGTTCCATGTGGCCTGGCTGTGTCACAGTGATGTGGATTCCGTAATTGCCTTCAGTGTCACAATGGAGCCTTGTTTCTGTGAGGCTCTGAACTGTCACAATTGTCTCCTTGGTTCCATCAGCCCCCGCTGTGTCACAAGGGTCCCCTTGGTTCCATGAGCACACCAAAGCTTTGCATAAACATTGAGCAGCACCTGCTTAACACACCTGGGAACATCTGTCTGCATTCAAAAGACAGGTCACAGCTGAGAAAGGCACCAGCAGCTTCCATCTGCAACAGAGATGCAGGGAAAGGACAAGGACAGAGAATTCAGCTGCAAGACTCCGAGAATTCTGCATCCAGACATCATTTCTGGTCCCACTGTCCCTAGTAGAAAGGTGTCATCATTCCAGGTTCCAGGCAGCCTGTACTCAGCATGTGCTTCTACAGTGGGGGTTTGTCGTTTAGGAAAACCTGCTCAGGCTTTTCCCTTCTTTCCTCACAAACAGGAATACTTGTCCTGGGCCTGGATGCAGGCAGAGCCCTGAGGAGAGCACGTGGGACATGGTGCAGTGGGCAGGGACAGCCAGCTGCAGAGTTCAGGGGGAAGGGCTTCTGGTGCAGGGCCAGGCATGTCAGTCCCAGCTGGGCCATGTCAGACATGTCCCCAGGCTGGGCTTGGGGAGCAGCTTGTCCAAACAGGGTCAGCCTGGCAAGGGGCTCATTCTTCAGTGGGCCCACACCTCCTAAGGAGACATTCAGCATCAAGATCACCTGGGGAATGCCTAAGTTGCTTCTTCTTTGAACTGAAAAAGAAAAATTACTCCCTTTTATAAAACTGAAAATCATGAGCTGTACCTTGAAATCTTCCTCCTTAAGAGAACTCCAAAGTGACTCCAAGCAGCTGCACAAGGCCTGGAGACTGGAAGACATTGGAAAGAAGACAAAGAGCTCCTGAGGGTTTTCTGTATTTTAATGATCCCCAACGGTGGATTTGGGGCTGAGTCCAGGAGCCCCAGGCACTGAGAGAAGGTTGAAGAAGCTGCTCAAGGAGTCAGAAGCAAAACTCCAAGTCCCTTGGAGCATCACTGGCCCCACTGAGGGCAGGGACTGCCAAAGGCTCCCCAGGGAGTGGTGAGAGCAGATCCTTGAGGCCAGGATTGCAGGAGCCCGAGGCTGTGAGCAGGGAACTGCAATGCTGAGCAAGGCCTGGGCTGGTTGGAGGAAGCAGAAAGGCCAAGGCCTGAGCCCAGGCCTGGGCCAGCAGGGCCTGTCCCTCACAGGTGGCTCGGGGCTGTTCCTGGAGCACTGGGATGGGAGAGGCAGCAAGGACAAATGTCATCAAGCTGTGTGACACTCCAGATGCTCATGGAACCAAGGGCCAGTGTGACACAGCGGGGCCTCATGGAAACAAGAGGCCGTGCTGAGCCTGCGCGCCTGTAACACCCCAGAACACTGAAATGCTGAGGGTGAGCAAAGGCTCCTTTACTCGAGTTTGGTGCAGAGTAGAAACCCCAGCCAGATATTCTCAAGAGGTCAAAACGACACAAAAGTGTACTGGAAAAATACAGAAAACCGAGCTCCTTTGGCAAATGATTTCATACAACATCCAATTCAACGTGCATCACTTAGCGTAGCAGGAACATCATTAACTCGGCCCATGTAAGATGGAAACCTTTAGGCATAAAAATGTTAAACTACCCAAAAACATTCCAGTAAAAGAGGATAAGAAGGTTAAAAGAGAAAAAAGAGACAGAAAGACAGAAGATCTCCAGATAGATATGCAGAGAGCTACCAGCTGCTAGGCTTCCAGTGTGGCTGAGACACAGACCCAGGAGATTTCAGGATTCAGACCAGGGCTTGACGTCATGCCCGATTTTTTAAATCCCTAGCGTTTTCTAAGCTCTCCTCTTTTCAGGGACATCTGCTTTCTTACCACGCACTGCTGTGTTTCATTGCCTTTGTGTGGGATTGATTGACGGCTCAGCCAATCAGAGCTGGGTGGGCGCTGCCCCTGCTGTGTGCTTGATTGACGGCTCAGCCAATCAGAGCTGGCTGGGCGGTGACCCTGCTGTGTGATTGATTGACGGCTCAACCAATCAGAGCTGGCTGGGCGCTGCCCCTGCTGTGTGATTGATTGACGGCTCAGGCAGTCACAGCTGGGTTTGCTCTGCCCCTGCTGTGTGATTGATTGACGGCTCAGGCAGTCACAGCTGGGTTTGCTCTGCCCCTGCTGTGTGATTGGCAGATCTGCCAGGCCATGGCTGGGGACGGGGTTCTGTCCCACCTCATTCCAAGGTCTGTCCCAGCCCCGGCCCCACTCGGCCATTCCGAGCATCCCGACGGGTCTGGGGACATTGATGTCATCCAGCCTCTGACAGCAACCATGGGGACACTGCGGAACCTCATGGAACCAAAGAGACCATTTTGACACTCTGGTGCCTCATGCAATCAGGGGCACCTTTGTGAGACTCAGGACCCCAATGGAACCAAGGGTCAGTGATGAAGCTGTGCGGCCCAGAGAACCAAGGAGCCTTTGTTACACAGCAGGGCCACATGGAGCCCAGGGGCCGTGGTGACTCTGCAGGACCTTAGGGAAGCAAGGGGCCATTGTTTACACTACAGAAGCAGGGAGAATATTGTGACAAGGAGAATATCGGGACACTACAGGGACTCCTGGAATCAAGGAGAACATTGTGACACTGTGAGGCCCCATGGAACCAAGGCAACATGGAACAGGTCTGGCTGGCTGGGCCTCCCCGGGGGCCACCTGGCAAGACTGGCTGATCCTGGAATGTTGAGGACTGCCTCTCATCAGCTCCTGGAGCACTAAGGCTCTGTGCTTTCCTTCCTATGGAAAAGTACCAGCCCCTTTTGCAGGTTCCCACGGCTGAAACTGATATTCCCCCTGAAAAAGCACTACATACAAGGCTTGCTCCCAGCCAAAATCTGCTAGGAGTAACAGCTCTGGGTGGCCACCGTTTCCTGAGGGCTGCCTCTCATCTACCACTCTAAGGGTCGGTGTGAAGTTTCCCTCATTTTTGCCTCATGACCCTCTCAAGAAGACCTCAAGGACCCCCGCCCAGGTTGACTCTGGACAATGGTTTTCTGGCCTGCTTGAGGTGGGTGCTTGCCAAGGGACTCTTTGCAGGTGTGTTGTGCTCACTGGACTGTGCTGTCATGGTACCAGCTGAAGCCTGCATGTACTGCACGACCGCACCTGTCTCATGGAGCACCACACAATGCTCCATAAATCTCCCCGCCTCTTGGCCACAAGCCACTTGCTTTGGAAAAGGAGTACAAAAGAGCGATCCTCTGGAGAAGACCCTGAGTACTCCCCACGGATGACCACCCTTCCATTGGCTGGCCCACCATGACCTTGGTCTCGTCTGTTGGTAGCTACTTCCCCCTTCCCCTCCTTTTCTCTCTCTATACTCCGTTTCCTATATCTCTCCCCTCTAGCGCAACTGAATTGTTTGGCATTCAATAAAAATGCATTGCTGTTGTTGAATAAACTGATTTGTCCCCCGCTATTTACCTGTTTGCACCTCTGAGATCGAACAATCCTCGGCCTGTGTTGGCAGATGGTGACACACCCCCACCCCCCCCCCCCCATCCCCCATGCCCCTGCTTCTCCCAGTTGATTGCTGATCGTGGTGTGACATGGAATGGAACATCCCTTGGGCCAGTCCAGCCCAGCTGTCCCATCCCTGTTCCCTCAGGAACACTTGCCCATCCCAAGTCCATGGGTTGGAGGGGCTTGCAGACACGCCTCGTGGGGCGAGCACTGTGACAAGGACAGGAGAACAGAACAACATTTACACTTACCAAGGGCAGAGAACAGAAGAGCACAGTCTTGGAGAAACGCACAAAGGATGTAGCCGAGGCAAACGGAGCGTGCACAAAACGCAAGGAGAATGTCAGCTCAGCTCTGCAAGGCTGACAAAAGCAGAAGTTATACACAACAATAATATTGCCCTTCCTCAAAAGCGGGGATCAAAGAGCAGTCACCTAAAAAGGACAGTGCATGTTGAAGACACTCCAAAGAACCATAGAAGGACTTGTGAGAAGGGGTGCAATTATGGCAAATAAATTCCAGGTGGGGTTAACTAATGAATACATCATCAGTGTGAGTGATAAAAGCTCCGATTGCCTGGTGGCCAGTGCACTCGAGTAGATGAAGGATTGCCCAAGTGACCACCATGGTGTAATAAAGAATACCTGCTCTCAAATCCTCAAAACTGTGTTCAAAAGTTGCTATCCAGCAGATTTCAGTATCAGTGGTGTCCCTGACTCCATTATGCCCCTTGCACACTTTCACGAGGGCCCCTTGGTTCCACGAGGCCCTGCTGGATAACAGTGGACCCTTGGTTCCATTTGGGTCTGTACTGTCAAAATGGCCTCCTTAGTTCTGCACTGCCACAATGCTCTCTCCTTGGTGCCACGAGGCCTTGGTGTGTCACAACAGCCTCTCGGTTCCATGAACTGCCATAGTGTCAGCACGGTCTCTTGCATCTGCAGTATCACGATGGACAATTGGTTACAAGCAGCCCCGCTGTGTCACAACGACTACTTGGTTCATGAGGCCCCACAGTGTCACCATGGCCCCTTGGTTCCCCGAGGCCTCGCTGTAGAACAATGGCCTCTCAGTTCCAGGAGGTTTTGTACTGTCAACAGTGCTCTCCTTGGTTCTACAGTGGCTGCTTGCTTCCATAATTCTTCCTCAGTGTCACAGTGGTCTCCTTGGTTCCATGAGGCTCTGCAATGTCCCAATATCCCATCGTTTCCATGAGCTTCTGTCCCATCAACCATGTCCTTTGCTCCAGTGAGGCCCCGCAACGGCACACCGGACCCTTGGCTCCATGAGGTTCCATAGTGTAACATGGGTGCCTTGATTCCAAGAGGTTCTGCTGGGTCACACTGGACCCTTGGTTCCATGAGGTTCCGTGGTATCGCCATGGTTTCCCTGGATCCGCAGTAGCGCTACGGACCATAGGTTTCATGCAGCTTTGCTGTGCTACAGTGGCTCCTTGGTTCCATCAAGTGCCACTGTGTAACAAGGGAATCTTGGTCCCATGAGGTTCTGGACTGTCACAATGGTGTCCTTGGTTCTGGACTCTAACAACGGACCCTTGGTTCCACGAGGTTCCATTACGTCACAATGCTCTCCTTGGTTCCACAAGGCCTTGCTTTGTCACAAGGGACCCTTGGTTCCATGAGCTTCCGTAGTGTAACCATGGTCTCCTGGGATCTGCATTGTCACAATGGACAATTGGTTGCATGGGAGCCTGCTGTGTCACAAGAGAGCCTTAGCTCCATGAGGTTCTGGACTGTCACAGTGGTCTCCCTGCTTCAACGAGGCCCTGGAGTGTCTCGAGGGCTGCTTGGTTCTGTGAGCTTCCACAACGTCCCAATGGTCTCCTTGTTTCTGCAGTGTCATAGTGGACTCTTGGTTCCATGAGGTTCCTAAATGTCACAGGTCTCCTTGGTTCCATGTGGCCCTGCTGTGTCACCCCAGCCCCTTGGTTCCAGGAGTTTCTGGGCTGTCAACAGTGGTTCCTTTGTTCCAATCAGGCACCGCTGTGTAACACTGCACCCTGGCTTCCATGAAGTTCTTCAGTGTCACAGTGGCCCCTTGGATCCATGCGGTCCCATAGTGTCACCATGGTCTCCTTGGACCTGCATTGTCATCAGGGACCATTGGTTCCATGTGGCCTGGCTGTGTCACAGTGATGTGGATTCCGTAATTGCCTTCAGTGTCACAATGGAGCCTTGTTTCTGTGAGGCTCTCAACTGTCACAACTGTCTCCTTGGTTCCATCAGCCCCCGCTGTGTCACAAGGGTCCCCTTGGTTCCATGAGCACACCAAAGCTTTGCATAAACATTGAGCAGCACCTGCTTAACACACCTGGGAACATCTGTCTGCATTCAAAAGACAGGTCACAGCTGAGAAAGGCACCAGCAGCTTCCATCTGCAACAGAGATGCAGGGAAAGGACAAGGACAGAGAATTCAGCTGCAAGACTCTGAGAATTCTGCATCCAGACATCATTTCTGGTCCCACTGTCCCTAGTAGAAAGGTGTCATCATTCCAGGTTCCAGGCAGCCTGTACTCAGCATGTGCTTCTACAGTGGGGGTTTGTCGTTTAGGAAAACCTGCTCAGGCTTTTCCCTTCTTTCCTCACAAACAGGAATACTTGTCCTGGGCCTGGATGCAGGCAGAGCCCTGAGGAGAGCACGTGGGACATGGTGCAGTGGGCAGGGACAGCCAGCTGCAGAGTTCAGGGGGAAGGGCTTCTGGTGCAGGGCCAGGCATGTCAGTCCCAGCTGGGCCATGTCAGACATGTCCCCAGGCTGGGCTTGGGGAGCAGCTTGTCCAAACAGGGTCAGCCTGGCAAGGGGCTCATTCTTCAGTGGGCCCACACCTCCTAAGGAGACATTCAGCATCAAGATCACCTGGGGAATGCCTAAGTTGCTTCTTCTTTGAACTGAAAAAGAAAAATTACTCCCTTTTATAAAACTGAAAATCATGAGCTGTACCTTGAAATCTTCCTCCTTAAGAGAACTCCAAAGTGACTCCAAGCAGCTGCACAAGGCCTGGAGACTGGAAGACATTGGAAAGAAGACAAAGAGCTCCTGAGGGTTTTCTGTATTTTAATGATCCCCAACGGTGGATTTGGGGCTGAGTCCAGGAGCCCCGGGCACTGAGAGAAGGTTGAAGAAGCTGCTCAAGGAGTCAGAAGCAAAACTCCAAGTCCCTTGGAGCATCACTGGCCCCACTGAGGGCAGGGACTGCCAAAGGCTCCCCAGGGAGTGGTGAGAGCAGATCCTTGAGGCCAGGATTGCAGGAGCCCGAGGCTGTGAGCAGGGAACTGCAATGCTGAGCAAGGCCTGGGCTGGTTGGAGGAAGCAGAAAGGCCAAGGCCTGAGCCCAGGCCTGGGCCAGCAGGGCCTGTCCCTCACAGGTGGCTCGGGGCTATTCCTGGAGCACTGGGATGGGAGAGGCAGCAAGGACAAATGTCATCAAGCTGTGTGACACTCCAGATGCTCATGGAACCAAGGGCCAGTGTGACACAGCGGGGCCTCATGGAAACAAGAGGCCGTGCTGAGCCTGCGCGCCTGTAACACCCCAGAACACTGAAATGCTGAGGGTGAGCAAAGGCTCCTTTACTCGAGTTTGGTGCAGAGTAGAAACCCCAGCCAGATATTCTCAAGAGGTCAAAACGACACAAAAGTGTACTGGAAAAATACAGAAAACCGAGCTCCTTTGGCAAATGATTTCATACAACATCCAATTCAACGTGCATCACTTAGCGTAGCAGGAACATCATTAACTCGGCCCATGTAAGATGGAAACCTTTAGGCATAAAAATGTTAAACTACCCAAAAACATTCCAGTAAAAGAGGATAAGAAGGTTAAAAGAGAAAAAAGAGACAGAAAGACAGAAGATCTCCAGATAGATATGCAGAGAGCTACCAGCTGCTAGGCTTCCAGTGTGGCTGAGACACAGACCCAGGAGATTTCAGGATTCAGACCAGGGCTTGACGTCATGCCCGATTTTTTAAATCCCTAGCGTTTTCTAAGCTCTCCTCTTTTCAGGGACATCTGCTTTCTTACCACGCACTGCTGTGTTTCATTGCCTTTGTGTGGGATTGATTGACGGCTCAGCCAATCAGAGCTGGGTGGGCGCTGCCCCTGCTGTGTGCTTGATTGACGGCTCAGCCAATCAGAGCTGGCTGGGCGGTGACCCTGCTGTGTGATTGATTGACGGCTCAACCAATCAGAGCTGGCTGGGCGCTGCCCCTGCTGTGTGATTGATTGACGGCTCAGCCAATCAGAGCTGGCTGGGCGCTGCCCCTGCTGTGTGATTGATTGACGGCTCAGGCAGTCACAGCTGGGTTTGCTCTGCCCCTGCTGTGTGATTGGCAGATCTGCCAGGCCATGGCTGGGGGCGGGGTTCTGTCCCACCTCATTCCAAGGTCTGTCCCAGCCCCGGCCCCACTCGGGCATTCCGAGCATCCCGACGGGTCTGGGGACATTGATGTCATCCAGCCTCTGACAGCGACCATGGGGACACTGCGGAACCTCATGGAACCAGAGACCATTTTGACACTCTGGTGCCTCATGCAATCAGGGGCACCTTTGTGAGACTCAGGACCCCAATGGAACCAAGGGTCAGTGATGAAGCTGTGCGGCCCAGAGAACCAAGGAGCCTTTGTTACACAGCAGGGCCACATGGAGCCCAGGGGCCGTGGTGACTCTGCAGGACCTTAGGGAAGCAAGGGGCCATTGTTTACACTACAGAAGCAGGGAGAATATTGTGACAAGGAGAATATCGGGACACTACAGGGACTCCTGGAATCAAGGAGAACATTGTGACACTGTGAGGCCCCATGGAACCAAGGCAACATGGAACAGGTCTGGCTGGCTGGGCCTCCCCGGGGGCCACCTGGCAAGACTGGCTGATCCTGGAATGTTGAGGACTGCCTCTCATCAGCTCCTGGAGCACTAAGGCTCTGTGCTTTCCTTCCTATGGAAAAGTACCAGCCCCTTTTGCAGGTTCCCACGGCTGAAACTGATATTCCCCCTGAAAAAGCACTACATACAAGGCTTGCTCCCAGCCAAAATCTGCTAGGAGTAACAGCTCTGGGTGGCCACCGTTTCCTGAGGGCTGCCTCTCATCTACCACTCTAAGGGTCGGTGTGAAGTTTCCCTCATTTTTGCCTCATGACCCTCTCAAGAAGACCTCAAGGACCCCCGCCCAGGTTGACTCTGGACAATGGTTTTCTGGCCTGCTTGAGGTGGGTGCTTGCCAAGGGACTCTTTGCAGGTGTGTTGTGCTCACTGGACTGTGCTGTCATGGTACCAGCTGAAGCCTGCATGTACTGCACGACCGCACCTGTCTCTTGGAGCACCACACAATGCTCCATAAATCTCCCCACCTCTTGGCCACAAGCCACTCGCTTTGGAAAAGGACTACAAAAGAGCGATCCTCTGGAGAAGACCCTGAGTACTCCCCACGGATGACCACCCTTCCATTGGCTGGCCCACCATGACCTTGGTCTCGTCTGTTGGTAGCTACTTCCCCCTTCCCCTCCTTTTCTCTCTCTATACTCCGTTTCCTATATCTCTCCCCTCTAGCGCAACTGAATTGTTTGGCATTCAATAAAAATGCATTGCTGTTGTTGAATAAACTGATTTGTCCCCCGCTATTTACCTGTTTGCACCTCTGAGATCGAACAATCCTCGGCCTGTGTTGGCAGATGGTGACACACCCCCACCCCCCCCCCCCCATCCCCCATGCCCCTGCTTCTCCCAGTTGATTGCTGATCGTGGTGTGACATGGAATGGAACATCCCTTGGGCCAGTCCAGCCCAGCTGTCCCATCCCTGTTCCCTCAGGAACACTTGCCCATCCCAAGTCCATGGGTTGGAGGGGCTTGCAGACACGCCTCGTGGGGCGAGCACTGTGACAAGGACAGGAGAACAGAACAACATTTACACTTACCAAGGGCAGAGAACAGAAGAGCACAGTCTTGGAGAAACGCACAAAGGATGTAGCCCAGGCAAACGGAGCGTGCACAAAACGCAAGGAGAATGTCAGCTCAGCTCTGCAAGGCTGACAAAAGCAGAAGTTATACACAACAATAATATTGCCCTTCCTCAAAAGCGGGGATCAAAGAGCAGTCACCTAAAAAGGACAGTGCATGTTGAAGACACTCCAAAGAACCATAGAAGGACTTGTGAGAAGGGGTGCAATTATGGCAAATAAATTCCAGGTGGGGTTAACTAATGAATACATCATCAGTGTGAGTGATAAAAGCTCCGATTGCCTGGTGGCCAGTGCACTCGAGTAGATGAAGGATTGCCCAAGTGACCACCATGGTGTAATAAAGAATACCTGCTCTCAAATCCTCAAAACTGTGTTCAAAAGTTGCTATCCAGCAGATTTCAGTATCAGTGGTGTCCCTGACTCCATTATGCCCCTTGCACACTTTCACGAGGGCCCCTTGGTTCCACGAGGCCCTGCTGGATAACAGTGGACCCTTGGTTCCATTTGGGTCTGTACTGTCAAAATGGCCTCCTTAGTTCTGCACTGCCACAATGCTCTCTCCTTGGTGCCACGAGGCCTTGGTGTGTCACAACAGCCTCTCGGTTCCATGAACTGCCATAGTGTCAGCACGGTCTCTTGCATCTGCAGTATCACGATGGACAATTGGTTACAAGCAGCCCCGCTGTGTCACAACGACTACTTGGTTCATGAGGCCCCACAGTGTCACCATGGCCCCTTGGTTCCCCGAGGCCTCGCTGTAGAACAATGGCCTCTCAGTTCCAGGAGGTTTTGTACTGTCAACAGTGCTCTCCTTGGTTCTACAGTGGCTGCTTGCTTCCATAATTCTTCCTCAGTGTCACAGTGGTCTCCTTGGTTCCATGAGGCTCTGCAATGTCCCAATATCCCATCGTTTCCATGAGCTTCTGTCCCATCAACCATGTCCTTTGCTCCAGTGAGGCCCCGCAACGGCACACCGGACCCTTGGCTCCATGAGGTTCCATAGTGTAACATGGGTGCCTTGATTCCAAGAGGTTCTGCTGGGTCACACTGGACCCTTGGTTCCATGAGGTTCCGTGGTATCGCCATGGTTTCCCTGGATCCACAGTAGCGCTACGGACCATAGGTTTCATGCAGCTTTGCTGTGCTACAGTGGCTCCTTGGTTCCATCAAGTGCCACTGTGTAACAAGGGAATCTTGGTCCCATGAGGTTCTGGACTGTCACAATGGTGTCCTTGGTTCTGGACTCTAACAACGGACCCTTGGTTCCACGAGGTTCCATTACGTCACAATGCTCTCCTTGGTTCCACAAGGCCTTGCTTTGTCACAAGGGACCCTTGGTTCCATGAGCTTCCGTAGTGTAACCATGGTCTCCTGGGATCTGCATTGTCACAATGGACAATTGGTTGCATGGGAGCCTGCTGTGTCACAAGAGAGCCTTAGCTCCATGAGGTTCTGGACTGTCACAGTGGTCTCCCTGCTTCAACGAGGCCCTGGAGTGTCTCGAGGGCTGCTTGGTTCTGTGAGCTTCCACAACGTCCCAATGGTCTCCTTGTTTCTGCAGTGTCATAGTGGACTCTTGGTTCCATGAGGTTCCTAAATGTCACAGGTCTCCTTGGTTCCATGTGGCCCTGCTGTGTCACCCCAGCCCCTTGGTTCCAGGAGTTTCTGGGCTGTCAACAGTGGTTCCTTTGTTCCAATCAGGCACCGCTGTGTCACACTGCACCCTGGCTTCCATGAAGTTCTTCAGTGTCACAGTGGCCCCTTGGATCCATGCGGTCCCATAGTGTCACCATGGTCTCCTTGGACCTGCATTGTCATCAGGGACCATTGGTTCCATGTGGCCTGGCTGTGTCACAGTGATGTGGATTCCGTAATTGCCTTCAGTGTCACAATGGAGCCTTGTTTCTGTGAGGCTCTCAACTGTCACAACTGTCTCCTTGGTTCCATCAGCCCCCGCTGTGTCACAAGGGTCCCCTTGGTTCCATGAGCACACCAAAGCTTTGCATAAACATTGAGCAGCACCTGCTTAACACACCTGGGAACATCTGTCTGCATTCAAAAGACAGGTCACAGCTGAGAAAGGCACCAGCAGCTTCCATCTGCAACAGAGATGCAGGGAAAGGACAAGGACAGAGAATTCAGCTGCAAGACTCCGAGAATTCTGCATCCAGACATCATTTCTGGTCCCACTGTCCCTAGTAGAAAGGTGTCATCATTCCAGGTTCCAGGCAGCCTGTACTCAGCATGTGCTTCTACAGTGGGGGTTTGTCGTTTAGGAAAACCTGCTCAGGCTTTTCCCTTCTTTCCTCACAAACAGGAATACTTGTCCTGGGCCTGGATGCAGGCAGAGCCCTGAGGAGAGCACGTGGGACATGGTGCAGTGGGCAGGGACAGCCAGCTGCAGAGTTCAGGGGGAAGGGCTTCTGGTGCAGGGCCAGGCATGTCAGTCCCAGCTGGGCCATGTCAGACATGTCCCCAGGCTGGGCTTGGGGAGCAGCTTGTCCAAACAGGGTCAGCCTGGCAAGGGGCTCATTCTTCAGTGGGCCCACACCTCCTAAGGAGACATTCAGCATCAAGATCACCTGGGGAATGCCTAAGTTGCTTCTTCTTTGAACTGAAAAAGAAAAATTACTCCCTTTTATAAAACTGAAAATCATGAGCTGTACCTTGAAATCTTCCTCCTTAAGAGAACTCCAAAGTGACTCCAAGCAGCTGCACAAGGCCTGGAGACTGGAAGACATTGGAAAGAAGACAAAGAGCTCCTGAGGGTTTTCTGTATTTTAATGATCCCCAACGGTGGATTTGGGGCTGAGTCCAGGAGCCCCGGGCACTGAGAGAAGGTTGAAGAAGCTGCTCAAGGAGTCAGAAGCAAAACTCCAAGTCCCTTGGAGCATCACTGGCCCCACTGAGGGCAGGGACTGCCAAAGGCTCCCCAGGGAGTGGTGAGAGCAGATCCTTGAGGCCAGGATTGCAGGAGCCCGAGGCTGTGAGCAGGGAACTGCAATGCTGAGCAAGGCCTGGGCTGGTTGGAGGAAGCAGAAAGGCCAAGGCCTGAGCCCAGGCCTGGGCCAGCAGGGCCTGTCCCTCACAGGTGGCTCGGGGCTATTCCTGGAGCACTGGGATGGGAGAGGCAGCAAGGACAAATGTCATCAAGCTGTGTGACACTCCAGATGCTCATGGAACCAAGGGCCAGTGTGACACAGCGGGGCCTCATGGAAACAAGAGGCCGTGCTGAGCCTGCGCGCCTGTAACACCCCAGAACACTGAAATGCTGAGGGTGAGCAAAGGCTCCTTTACTCGAGTTTGGTGCAGAGTAGAAACCCCAGCCAGATATTCTCAAGAGGTCAAAACGACACAAAAGTGTACTGGAAAAATACAGAAAACCGAGCTCCTTTGGCAAATGATTTCATACAACATCCAATTCAACGTGCATCACTTAGCGTAGCAGGAACATCATTAACTCGGCCCATGTAAGATGGAAACCTTTAGGCATAAAAATGTTAAACTACCCAAAAACATTCCAGTAAAAGAGGATAAGAAGGTTAAAAGAGAAAAAAGAGACAGAAAGACAGAAGATCTCCAGATAGATATGCAGAGAGCTACCAGCTGCTAGGCTTCCAGTGTGGCTGAGACACAGACCCAGGAGATTTCAGGATTCAGACCAGGGCTTGACGTCATGCCCGATTTTTTAAATCCCTAGCGTTTTCTAAGCTCTCCTCTTTTCAGGGACATCTGCTTTCTTACCACGCACTGCTGTGTTTCATTGCCTTTGTGTGGGATTGATTGACGGCTCAGCCAATCAGAGCTGGGTGGGCGCTGCCCCTGCTGTGTGCTTGATTGACGGCTCAGCCAATCAGAGCTGGCTGGGCGGTGACCCTGCTGTGTGATTGATTGACGGCTCAACCAATCAGAGCTGGCTGGGCGCTGCCCCTGCTGTGTGATTGATTGACGGCTCAGCCAATCAGAGCTGGCTGGGCGCTGCCCCTGCTGTGTGATTGATTGACGGCTCAGGCAGTCACAGCTGGGTTTGCTCTGCCCCTGCTGTGTGATTGGCAGATCTGCCAGGCCATGGCTGGGGGCGGGGTTCTGTCCCACCTCATTCCAAGGTCTGTCCCAGCCCCGGCCCCACTCGGGCATTCCGAGCATCCCGACGGGTCTGGGGACATTGATGTCATCCAGCCTCTGACAGCGACCATGGGGACACTGCGGAACCTCATGGAACCAGAGACCATTTTGACACTCTGGTGCCTCATGCAATCAGGGGCACCTTTGTGAGACTCAGGACCCCAATGGAACCAAGGGTCAGTGATGAAGCTGTGCGGCCCAGAGAACCAAGGAGCCTTTGTTACACAGCAGGGCCACATGGAGCCCAGGGGCCGTGGTGACTCTGCAGGACCTTAGGGAAGCAAGGGGCCATTGTTTACACTACAGAAGCAGGGAGAATATTGTGACAAGGAGAATATCGGGACACTACAGGGACTCCTGGAATCAAGGAGAACATTGTGACACTGTGAGGCCCCATGGAACCAAGGCAACATGGAACAGGTCTGGCTGGCTGGGCCTCCCCGGGGGCCACCTGGCAAGACTGGCTGATCCTGGAATGTTGAGGACTGCCTCTCATCAGCTCCTGGAGCACTAAGGCTCTGTGCTTTCCTTCCTATGGAAAAGTACCAGCCCCTTTTGCAGGTTCCCACGGCTGAAACTGATATTCCCCCTGAAAAAGCACTACATACAAGGCTTGCTCCCAGCCAAAATCTGCTAGGAGTAACAGCTCTGGGTGGCCACCGTTTCCTGAGGGCTGCCTCTCATCTACCACTCTAAGGGTCGGTGTGAAGTTTCCCTCATTTTTGCCTCATGACCCTCTCAAGAAGACCTCAAGGACCCCCGCCCAGGTTGACTCTGGACAATGGTTTTCTGGCCTGCTTGAGGTGGGTGCTTGCCAAGGGACTCTTTGCAGGTGTGTTGTGCTCACTGGACTGTGCTGTCATGGTACCAGCTGAAGCCTGCATGTACTGCACGACCGCACCTGTCTCTTGGAGCACCACACAATGCTCCATAAATCTCCCCACCTCTTGGCCACAAGCCACTCGCTTTGGAAAAGGACTACAAAAGAGCGATCCTCTGGAGAAGACCCTGAGTACTCCCCACGGATGACCACCCTTCCATTGGCTGGCCCACCATGACCTTGGTCTCGTCTGTTGGTAGCTACTTCCCCCTTCCCCTCCTTTTCTCTCTCTATACTCCGTTTCCTATATCTCTCCCCTCTAGCGCAACTGAATTGTTTGGCATTCAATAAAAATGCATTGCTGTTGTTGAATAAACTGATTTGTCCCCCGCTATTTACCTGTTTGCACCTCTGAGATCGAACAATCCTCGGCCTGTGTTGGCAGATGGTGACACACCCCCACCCCCCCCCCCCCCATCCCCCATGCCCCTGCTTCTCCCAGTTGATTGCTGATCGTGGTGTGACATGGAATGGAACATCCCTTGGGCCAGTCCAGCCCAGCTGTCCCATCCCTGTTCCCTCAGGAACACTTGCCCATCCCAAGTCCATGGGTTGGAGGGGCTTGCAGACACGCCTCGTGGGGCGAGCACTGTGACAAGGACAGGAGAACAGAACAACATTTACACTTACCAAGGGCAGAGAACAGAAGAGCACAGTCTTGGAGAAACGCACAAAGGATGTAGCCCAGGCAAACGGAGCGTGCACAAAACGCAAGGAGAATGTCAGCTCAGCTCTGCAAGGCTGACAAAAGCAGAAGTTATACACAACAATAATATTGCCCTTCCTCAAAAGCGGGGATCAAAGAGCAGTCACCTAAAAAGGACAGTGCATGTTGAAGACACTCCAAAGAACCATAGAAGGACTTGTGAGAAGGGGTGCAATTATGGCAAATAAATTCCAGGTGGGGTTAACTAATGAATACATCATCAGTGTGAGTGATAAAAGCTCCGATTGCCTGGTGGCCAGTGCACTCGAGTAGATGAAGGATTGCCCAAGTGACCACCATGGTGTAATAAAGAATACCTGCTCTCAAATCCTCAAAACTGTGTTCAAAAGTTGCTATCCAGCAGATTTCAGTATCAGTGGTGTCCCTGACTCCATTATGCCCCTTGCACACTTTCACGAGGGCCCCTTGGTTCCACGAGGCCCTGCTGGATAACAGTGGACCCTTGGTTCCATTTGGGTCTGTACTGTCAAAATGGCCTCCTTAGTTCTGCACTGCCACAATGCTCTCTCCTTGGTGCCACGAGGCCTTGGTGTGTCACAACAGCCTCTCGGTTCCATGAACTGCCATAGTGTCAGCACGGTCTCTTGCATCTGCAGTATCACGATGGACAATTGGTTACAAGCAGCCCCGCTGTGTCACAACGACTACTTGGTTCATGAGGCCCCACAGTGTCACCATGGCCCCTTGGTTCCCCGAGGCCTCGCTGTAGAACAATGGCCTCTCAGTTCCAGGAGGTTTTGTACTGTCAACAGTGCTCTCCTTGGTTCTACAGTGGCTGCTTGCTTCCATAATTCTTCCTCAGTGTCACAGTGGTCTCCTTGGTTCCATGAGGCTCTGCAATGTCCCAATATCCCATCGTTTCCATGAGCTTCTGTCCCATCAACCATGTCCTTTGCTCCAGTGAGGCCCCGCAACGGCACACCGGACCCTTGGCTCCATGAGGTTCCATAGTGTAACATGGGTGCCTTGATTCCAAGAGGTTCTGCTGGGTCACACTGGACCCTTGGTTCCATGAGGTTCCGTGGTATCGCCATGGTTTCCCTGGATCCGCAGTAGCGCTACGGACCATAGGTTTCATGCAGCTTTGCTGTGCTACAGTGGCTCCTTGGTTCCATCAAGTGCCACTGTGTAACAAGGGAATCTTGGTCCCATGAGGTTCTGGACTGTCACAATGGTGTCCTTGGTTCTGGACTCTAACAACGGACCCTTGGTTCCACGAGGTTCCATTACGTCACAATGCTCTCCTTGGTTCCACAAGGCCTTGCTTTGTCACAATGGACCCTTGGTTCCATGAGCTTCCGTAGTGTAACCATGGTCTCCTGGGATCTGCATTGTCACAATGGACAATTGGTTGCATGGGAGCCTGCTGTGTCACAAGAGAGCCTTAGCTCCATGACGTTCTGGACTGTCACAGTGGTCTCCCTGCTTCAACGAGGCCCTGGAGTGTCTCGAGGGCTGCTTGGTTCTGTGAGCTTCCACAACGTCCCAATGGTCTCCTTGTTTCTGCAGTGTCATAGTGGACTCTTGGTTCCATGAGGTTCCTAAATGTCACAGGTCTCCTTGGTTCCATGTGGCCCTGCTGTGTCACCCCAGCCCCTTGGTTCCAGGAGTTTCTGGGCTGTCAACAGTGGTTCCTTTGTTCCAATCAGGCACCGCTGTGTCACACTGCACCCTGGCTTCCATGAAGTTCTTCAGTGTCACAGTGGCCCCTTGGATCCATGCGGTCCCATAGTGTCACCATGGTCTCCTTGGACCTGCATTGTCATCAGGGACCATTGGTTCCATGTGGCCTGGCTGTGTCACAGTGATGTGGATTCCGTAATTGCCTTCAGTGTCACAATGGAGCCTTGTTTCTGTGAGGCTCTCAACTGTCACAACTGTCTCCTTGGTTCCATCAGCCCCCGCTGTGTCACAAGGGTCCCCTTGGTTCCATGAGCACACCAAAGCTTTGCATAAACATTGAGCAGCACCTGCTTAACACACCTGGGAACATCTGTCTGCATTCAAAAGACAGGTCACAGCTGAGAAAGGCACCAGCAGCTTCCATCTGCAACAGAGATGCAGGGAAAGGACAAGGACAGAGAATTCAGCTGCAAGACTCCGAGAATTCTGCATCCAGACATCATTTCTGGTCCCACTGTCCCTAGTAGAAAGGTGTCATCATTCCAGGTTCCAGGCAGCCTGTACTCAGCATGTGCTTCTACAGTGGGGGTTTGTCGTTTAGGAAAACCTGCTCAGGCTTTTCCCTTCTTTCCTCACAAACAGGAATACTTGTCCTGGGCCTGGATGCAGGCAGAGCCCTGAGGAGAGCACGTGGGACATGGTGCAGTGGGCAGGGACAGCCAGCTGCAGAGTTCAGGGGGAAGGGCTTCTGGTGCAGGGCCAGGCATGTCAGTCCCAGCTGGGCCATGTCAGACATGTCCCCAGGCTGGGCTTGGGGAGCAGCTTGTCCAAACAGGGTCAGCCTGGCAAGGGGCTCATTCTTCAGTGGGCCCACACCTCCTAAGGAGACATTCAGCATCAAGATCACCTGGGGAATGCCTAAGTTGCTTCTTCTTTGAACTGAAAAAGAAAAATTACTCCCTTTTATAAAACTGAAAATCATGAGCTGTACCTTGAAATCTTCCTCCTTAAGAGAACTCCAAAGTGACTCCAAGCAGCTGCACAAGGCCTGGAGACTGGAAGACATTGGAAAGAAGACAAAGAGCTCCTGAGGGTTTTCTGTATTTTAATGATCCCCAACGGTGGATTTGGGGCTGAGTCCAGGAGCCCCAGGCACTGAGAGAAGGTTGAAGAAGCTGCTCAAGGAGTCAGAAGCAAAACTCCAAGTCCCTTGGAGCATCACTGGCCCCACTGAGGGCAGGGACTGCCAAAGGCTCCCCAGGGAGTGGTGAGAGCAGATCCTTGAGGCCAGGATTGCAGGAGCCCGAGGCTGTGAGCAGGGAACTGCAATGCTGAGCAAGGCCTGGGCTGGTTGGAGGAAGCAGAAAGGCCAAGGCCTGAGCCCAGGCCTGGGCCAGCAGGGCCTGTCCCTCACAGGTGGCTCGGGGCTGTTCCTGGAGCACTGGGATGGGAGAGGCAGCAAGGACAAATGTCATCAAGCTGTGTGACACTCCAGATGCTCATGGAACCAAGGGCCAGTGTGACACAGCGGGGCCTCATGGAAACAAGAGGCCGTGCTGAGCCTGCGCGCCTGTAACACCCCAGAACACTGAAATGCTGAGGGTGAGCAAAGGCTCCTTTACTCGAGTTTGGTGCAGAGTAGAAACCCCAGCCAGATATTCTCAAGAGGTCAAAACGACACAAAAGTGTACTGGAAAAATACAGAAAACCGAGCTCCTTTGGCAAATGATTTCATACAACATCCAATTCAACGTGCATCACTTAGCGTAGCAGGAACATCATTAACTCGGCCCATGTAAGATGGAAACCTTTAGGCATAAAAATGTTAAACTACCCAAAAACATTCCAGTAAAAGAGGATAAGAAGGTTAAAAGAGAAAAAAGAGACAGAAAGACAGAAGATCTCCAGATAGATATGCAGAGAGCTACCAGCTGCTAGGCTTCCAGTGTGGCTGAGACACAGACCCAGGAGATTTCAGGATTCAGACCAGGGCTTGACGTCATGCCCGATTTTTTAAATCCCTAGCGTTTTCTAAGCTCTCCTCTTTTCAGGGACATCTGCTTTCTTACCACGCACTGCTGTGTTTCATTGCCTTTGTGTGGGATTGATTGACGGCTCAGCCAATCAGAGCTGGGTGGGCGCTGCCCCTGCTGTGTGCTTGATTGACGGCTCAGCCAATCAGAGCTGGCTGGGCGGTGACCCTGCTGTGTGATTGATTGACGGCTCAACCAATCAGAGCTGGCTGGGCGCTGCCCCTGCTGTGTGATTGATTGACGGCTCAGCCAATCAGAGCTGGCTGGGCGCTGCCCCTGCTGTGTGATTGATTGACGGCTCAGGCAGTCACAGCTGGGTTTGCTCTGCCCCTGCTGTGTGATTGGCAGATCTGCCAGGCCATGGCTGGGGACGGGGTTCTGTCCCACCTCATTCCAAGGTCTGTCCCAGCCCCGGCCCCACTCGGGCATTCCGAGCATCCCGACGGGTCTGGGGACATTGATGTCATCCAGCCTCTGACAGCGACCATGGGGACACTGCGGAACCTCATGGAACCAAAGAGACCATTTTGACACTCTGGTGCCTCATGCAATCAGGGGCACCTTTGTGAGACTCAGGACCCCAATGGAACCAAGGGTCAGTGATGAAGCTGTGCGGCCCAGAGAACCAAGGAGCCTTTGTTACACAGCAGGGCCACATGGAGCCCAGGGGCCGTGGTGACTCTGCAGGACCTTAGGGAAGCAAGGGGCCATTGTTTACACTACAGAAGCAGGGAGAATATTGTGACAAGGAGAATATCGGGACACTACAGGGACTCCTGGAATCAAGGAGAACATTGTGACACTGTGAGGCCCCATGGAACCAAGGCAACATGGAACAGGTCTGGCTGGCTGGGCCTCCCGGGGGCCACCTGGCAAGACTGGCTGATCCTGGAATGTTGAGGACTGCCTCTCATCAGCTCCTGGAGCACTAAGGCTCTGTGCTTTCCTTCCTATGGAAAAGTACCAGCCCCTTTTGCAGGTTCCCACGGCTGAAACTGATATTCCCCCTGAAAAAGCACTACATACAAGGCTTGCTCCCAGCCAAAATCTGCTAGGAGTAACAGCTCTGGGTGGCCACCGTTTCCTGAGGGCTGCCTCTCATCTACCACTCTAAGGGTCGGTGTGAAGTTTCCCTCATTTTTGCCTCATGACCCTCTCAAGAAGACCTCAAGGACCCCCGCCCAGGTTGACTCTGGACAATGGTTTTCTGGCCTGCTTGAGGTGGGTGCTTGCCAAGGGACTCTTTGCAGGTGTGTTGTGCTCACTGGACTGTGCTGTCATGGTACCAGCTGAAGCCTGCATGTACTGCACGACCGCACCTGTCTCTTGGAGCACCACACAATGCTCCATAAATCTCCCCACCTCTTGGCCACAAGCCACTCGCTTTGGAAAAGGACTACAAAAGAGCGATCCTCTGGAGAAGACCCTGAGTACTCCCCACGGATGACCACCCTTCCATTGGCTGGCCCACCATGACCTTGGTCTCGTCTGTTGGTAGCTACTTCCCCCTTCCCCTCCTTTTCTCTCTCTATACTCCGTTTCCTATATCTCTCCCCTCTAGCGCAACTGAATTGTTTGGCATTCAATAAAAATGCATTGCTGTTGTTGAATAAACTGATTTGTCCCCCGCTATTTACCTGTTTGCACCTCTGAGATCGAACAATCCTCGGCCTGTGTTGGCAGATGGTGACACACCCCCACCCCCCCCCCCATCCCCCATGCCCCTGCTTCTCCCAGTTGATTGCTGATCGTGGTGTGACATGGAATGGAACATCCCTTGGGCCAGTCCAGCCCAGCTGTCCCATCCCTGTTCCCTCAGGAACACTTGCCCATCCCAAGTCCATGGGTTGGAGGGGCTTGCAGACACGCCTCGTGGGGCGAGCACTGTGACAAGGACAGGAGAACAGAACAACATTTACACTTACCAAGGGCAGAGAACAGAAGAGCACAGTCTTGGAGAAACGCACAAAGGATGTAGCCGAGGCAAACGGAGCGTGCACAAAACGCAAGGAGAATGTCAGCTCAGCTCTGCAAGGCTGACAAAAGCAGAAGTTATACACAACAATAATATTGCCCTTCCTCAAAAGCGGGGATCAAAGAGCAGTCACCTAAAAAGGACAGTGCATGTTGAAGACACTCCAAAGAACCATAGAAGGACTTGTGAGAAGGGGTGCAATTATGGCAAATAAATTCCAGGTGGGGTTAACTAATGAATACATCATCAGTGTGAGTGATAAAAGCTCCGATTGCCTGGTGGCCAGTGCACTCGAGTAGATGAAGGATTGCCCAAGTGACCACCATGGTGTAATAAAGAATACCTGCTCTCAAATCCTCAAAACTGTGTTCAAAAGTTGCTATCCAGCAGATTTCAGTATCAGTGGTGTCCCTGACTCCATTATGCCCCTTGCACACTTTCACGAGGGCCCCTTGGTTCCACGAGGCCCTGCTGGATAACAGTGGACCCTTGGTTCCATTTGGGTCTGTACTGTCAAAATGGCCTCCTTAGTTCTGCACTGCCACAATGCTCTCTCCTTGGTGCCACGAGGCCTTGGTGTGTCACAACAGCCTCTCGGTTCCATGAACTGCCATAGTGTCAGCACGGTCTCTTGCATCTGCAGTATCACGATGGACAATTGGTTACAAGCAGCCCCGCTGTGTCACAACGACTACTTGGTTCATGAGGCCCCACAGTGTCACCATGGCCCCTTGGTTCCCCGAGGCCTCGCTGTAGAACAATGGCCTCTCAGTTCCAGGAGGTTTTGTACTGTCAACAGTGCTCTCCTTGGTTCTACAGTGGCTGCTTGCTTCCATAATTCTTCCTCAGTGTCACAGTGGTCTCCTTGGTTCCATGAGGCTCTGCAATGTCCCAATATCCCATCGTTTCCATGAGCTTCTGTCCCATCAACCATGTCCTTTGCTCCAGTGAGGCCCCGCAACGGCACACCGGACCCTTGGCTCCATGAGGTTCCATAGTGTAACATGGGTGCCTTGATTCCAAGAGGTTCTGCTGGGTCACACTGGACCCTTGGTTCCATGAGGTTCCGTGGTATCGCCATGGTTTCCCTGGATCCGCAGTAGCGCTACGGACCATAGGTTTCATGCAGCTTTGCTGTGCTGCAGTGGCTCCTTGGTTCCATCAAGTGCCACTGTGTAACAAGGGAATCTTGGTCCCATGAGGTTCTGGACTGTCACAATGGTGTCCTTGGTTCTGGACTCTAACAACGGACCCTTGGTTCCACGAGGTTCCATTACGTCACAATGCTCTCCTTGGTTCCACAAGGCCTTGCTTTGTCACAATGGACCCTTGGTTCCATGAGCTTCCGTAGTGTAACCATGGTCTCCTGGGATCTGCATTGTCACAATGGACAATTGGTTGCATGGGAGCCTGCTGTGTCACAAGAGAGCCTTAGCTCCATGAGGTTCTGGACTGTCACAGTGGTCTCCCTGCTTCAACGAGGCCCTGGAGTGTCTCGAGGGCTGCTTGGTTCTGTGAGCTTCCACAACGTCCCAATGGTCTCCTTGTTTCTGCAGTGTCATAGTGGACTCTTGGTTCCATGAGGTTCCTAAATGTCACAGGTCTCCTTGGTTCCATGTGGCCCTGCTGTGTCACCCCAGCCCCTTGGTTCCAGGAGTTTCTGGGCTGTCAACAGTGGTTCCTTTGTTCCAATCAGGCACCGCTGTGTCACACTGCACCCTGGCTTCCATGAAGTTCTTCAGTGTCACAGTGGCCCCTTGGATCCATGCGGTCCCATAGTGTCACCATGGTCTCCTTGGACCTGCATTGTCATCAGGGACCATTGGTTCCATGTGGCCTGGCTGTGTCACAGTGATGTGGATTCCGTAATTGCCTTCAGTGTCACAATGGAGCCTTGTTTCTGTGAGGCTCTGAACTGTCACAACTGTCTCCTTGGTTCCATCAGCCCCCGCTGTGTCACAAGGGTCCCCTTGGTTCCATGAGCACACCAAAGCTTTGCATAAACATTGAGCAGCACCTGCTTAACACACCTGGGAACATCTGTCTGCATTCAAAAGACAGGTCACAGCTGAGAAAGGCACCAGCAGCTTCCATCTGCAACAGAGATGCAGGGAAAGGACAAGGACAGAGAATTCAGCTGCAAGACTCCGAGAATTCTGCATCCAGACATCATTTCTGGTCCCACTGTCCCTAGTAGAAAGGTGTCATCATTCCAGGTTCCAGGCAGCCTGTACTCAGCATGTGCTTCTACAGTGGGGGTTTGTCGTTTAGGAAAACCTGCTCAGGCTTTTCCCTTCTTTCCTCACAAACAGGAATACTTGTCCTGGGCCTGGATGCAGGCAGAGCCCTGAGGAGAGCACGTGGGACATGGTGCAGTGGGCAGGGACAGCCAGCTGCAGAGTTCAGGGGGAAGGGCTTCTGGTGCAGGGCCAGGCATGTCAGTCCCAGCTGGGCCATGTCAGACATGTCCCCAGGCTGGGCTTGGGGAGCAGCTTGTCCAAACAGGGTCAGCCTGGCAAGGGGCTCATTCTTCAGTGGGCCCACACCTCCTAAGGAGACATTCAGCATCAAGATCACCTGGGGAATGCCTAAGTTGCTTCTTCTTTGAACTGAAAAAGAAAAATTACTCCCTTTTATAAAACTGAAAATCATGAGCTGTACCTTGAAATCTTCCTCCTTAAGAGAACTCCAAAGTGACTCCAAGCAGCTGCACAAGGCCTGGAGACTGGAAGACATTGGAAAGAAGACAAAGAGCTCCTGATGATCCCCAACGGTGGATTTGGGGCTGAGTCCAGGAGCCCCAGGCACTGAGAGAAGGTTGAAGAAGCTGCTCAAGGAGTCAGAAGCAAAACTCCAAGTCCCTTGGAGCATCACTGGCCCCACTGAGGGCAGGGACTGCCAAAGGCTCCCCAGGGAGTGGTGAGAGCAGATCCTTGAGGCCAGGATTGCAGGAGCCCGAGGCTGTGAGCAGGGAACTGCAATGCTGAGCAAGGCCTGGGCTGGTTGGAGGAAGCAGAAAGGCCAAGGCCTGAGCCCAGGCCTGGGCCAGCAGGGCCTGTCCCTCACAGGTGGCTCGGGGCTATTCCTGGAGCACTGGGATGGGAGAGGCAGCAAGGACAAATGTCATCAAGCTGTGTGACACTCCAGATGCTCATGGAACCAAGGGCCAGTGTGACACAGCGGGGCCTGATGGAAACAAGAGGCCGTGCTGAGCCTGCGCGCCTGTAACACCCCAGAACACTGAAATGCTGAGGGTGAGCAAAGGTTCCTTTACTCGAGTTTGGTGCAGAGTAGAAACCCCAGCCAGATATTCTCAAGAGGTCAAAACGACACAAAAGTGTACTGGAAAAATACAGAAAACCGAGCTCCTTTGGCAAATGATTTCATACAACATCCAATTCAACGTGCATCACTTAGCGTAGCAGGAACATCATTAACTCGGCCCATGTAAGATGGAAACCTTTAGGCATAAAAATGTTAAACTACCCAAAAACATTCCAGTAAAAGAGGATAAGAAGGTTAAAAGAGAAAAAAGAGACAGAAAGACAGAAGATCTCCAGATAGATATGCAGAGAGCTACCAGCTGCTAGGCTTCCAGTGTGGCTGAGACACAGACCCAGGAGATTTCAGGATTCAGACCAGGGCTTGACGTCATGCCCGATTTTTTAAATCCCTAGCGTTTTCTAAGCTCTCCTCTTTTCAGGGACATCTGCTTTCTTACCACGCACTGCTGTGTTTCATTGCCTTTGTGTGGGATTGATTGACGGCTCAGCCAATCAGAGCTGGGTGGGCGCTGCCCCTGCTGTGTGCTTGATTGACGGCTCAGCCAATCAGAGCTGGGTGGGCGCTGCCCCTGCTGTGTGCTTGATTGACGGCTCAACCAATCAGAGCTGGCTGGGCGGTGACCCTGCTGTGTGATTGATTGACAGCTCAACCAATCAGAGCTGGCTGGGCGCTGCCCCCTGCTGTGTGATTGATTGACGGCTCAGCCAATCAGAGCTGGCTGGGCGCTGCCCCTGCTGTGTGATTGATTGACGGCTCAGGCAGTCACAGCTGGGTTTGCTCTGCCCCTGCTGTGTGATTGGCAGATCTGCCAGGCCATGGCTGGGGACGGGGCTCTGTCCCACCTCATTCCAAGGTCTGTCCCAGCCCCGGCCCCACTCGGGCATTCCGAGCATCCCGACGGGTCTGGGGACATTGATGTCATCCAGCCTCTGACAGCGACCATGGGGACACTGCGGAACCTCATGGAACCAAAGAGACCATTTTGACACTCTGGTGCCTCATGCAATCAGGGGCACCTTTGTGAGACTCGGGACCCCAATGGAACCAAGGGTCAGTGATGAAGCTGTGCGGCCCAGAGAACCAAGGAGCCTTTGTTACACAGCAGGGCCACATGGAGCCCAGGGGCCGTGGTGACTCTGCAGGACCTTAGGGAAGCAAGGGGCCATTGTTTACACTACAGAAGCAGGGAGAATATTGTGACAAGGAGAATATCGGGACACTACAGGGACTCCTGGAATCAAGGAGAACATTGTGACACTGTGAGGCCCCATGGAACCAAGGCAACATGGAACAGGTCTGGCTGGCTGGGCCTCCCGGGGGCCACCTGGCAAGACTGGCTGATCCTGGAATGTTGAGGACTGCCTCTCATCAGCTCCTGGAGCACTAAGGCTCTGTGCTTTCCTTCCTATGGAAAAGTACCAGCCCCTTTTGCAGGTTCCCACGGCTGAAACTGATATTCCCCCTGAAAAAGCACTACATACAAGGCTTGCTCCCAGCCAAAATCTGCTAGGAGTAACAGCTCTGGGTGGCCACCGTTTCCTGAGGGCTGCCTCTCATCTACCACTCTAAGGGTCGGTGTGAAGTTTCCCTCATTTTTGCCTCATGACCCTCTCAAGAAGACCTCAAGGACCCCCGCCCAGGTTGACTCTGGACAATGGTTTTCTGGCCTGCTTGAGGTGGGTGCTTGCCAAGGGACTCTTTGCAGGTGTGTTGTGCTCACTGGACTGTGCTGTCATGGTACCAGCTGAAGCCTGCATGTACTGCACGACCGCACCTGTCTCTTGGAGCACCACACAATGCTCCATAAATCTCCCCGCCTCTTGGCCACAAGCCACTCGCTTTGGAAAAGGACTATAAAAGAGCGATCCTCTGGAGAAGACCCTGAGTACTCCCCACGGATGACCACCCTTCCATTGGCTGGCCCACCATGACCTTGGTCTCGTCTGTTGGTAGCTACTTCCCCCTTCCCCTCCTTTTCTCTCTCTATACTCCGTTTCCTATATCTCTCCCCTCTAGCGCAACTGAATTGTTTGGCATTCAATAAAAATGCATTGCTGTTGTTGAATAAACTGATTTGTCCCCCGCTATTTACCTGTTTGCACCTCTGAGATCGAACAATCCTCGGCCTGTGTTGGCAGATGGTGACACACCCCCACCCCCCCCCCCCCCCCCATCCCCCATGCCCCTGCTTCTCCCAGTTGATTGCTGATCGTGGTGTGACATGGAATGGAACATCCCTTGGGCCAGTCCAGCCCAGCTGTCCCATCCCTGTTCCCTCAGGAACACTTGCCCATCCCAAGTCCATGGGTTGGAGGGGCTTGCAGACACGCCTCGTGGGGCGAGCACTGTGACAAGGACAGGAGAACAGAACAACATTTACACTTACCAAGGGCAGAGAACAGAAGAGCACAGTCTTGGAGAAACGCACAAAGGATGTAGCCGAGGCAAACGGAGCGTGCACAAAACGCAAGGAGAATGTCAGCTCAGCTCTGCAAGGCTGACAAAAGCAGAAGTTATACACAACAATAATATTGCCCTTCCTCAAAAGCGGGGATCAAAGAGCAGTCACCTAAAAAGGACAGTGCATGTTGAAGACACACTCCAAAGAACCATAGAAGGACTTGTGAGAAGGGGTGCAATTATGGCAAATAAATTCCAGGTGGGGTTAACTAATGAATACATCATCAGTGTGAGTGATAAAAGCTCCGATTGCCTGGTGGCCAGTGCACTCGAGTAGATGAAGGATTGCCCAAGCGACCACCATGGTGTAATAAAGAATACCTGCTCTCAAATCCTCAAAACTGTGTTCAAAAGTTGCTATCCAGCAGATTTCAGTATCAGTGGTGTCCCTGACTCCATTATGCCCCTTGCACACTTTCACGAGGGCCCCTTGGTTCCACGAGGCCCTGCTGGATAACAGTGGACCCTTGGTTCCATTTGGGTCTGTACTGTCAAAATGGCCTCCTTAGTTCTGCACTGCCACAATGCTCTCTCCTTGGTGCCACGAGGCCTTGGTGTGTCACAACAGCCTCTCGGTTCCATGAACTGCCATAGTGTCAGCACGGTCTCTTGCATCTGCAGTATCACGATGGACAATTGGTTACAAGCAGCCCCGCTGTGTCACAACGACTACTTGGTTCATGAGGCCCCACAGTGTCACCATGGCCCCTTGGTTCCCCGAGGCCTCGCTGTAGAACAATGGCCTCTCAGTTCCAGGAGGTTTTGTACTGTCAACAGTGCTCTCCTTGGTTCTACAGTGGCTGCTTGCTTCCATAATTCTTCCTCAGTGTCACAGTGGTCTCCTTGGTTCCATGAGGCTCTGCAATGTCCCAATATCCCATCGTTTCCATGAGCTTCTGTCCCATCAACCATGTCCTTTGCTCCAGTGAGGCCCCGCAACGGCACACCGGACCCTTGGCTCCATGAGGTTCCATAGTGTAACATGGGTGCCTTGATTCCAAGAGGTTCTGCTGGGTCACACTGGACCCTTGGTTCCATGAGGTTCCGTGGTATCGCCATGGTTTCCCTGGATCCGCAGTAGCGCTACGGACCATAGGTTTCATGCAGCTTTGCTGTGCTACAGTGGCTCCTTGGTTCCATCAAGTGCCACTGTGTAACAAGGGAATCTTGGTCCCATGAGGTTCTGGACTGTCACAATGGTGTCCTTGGTTCTGGACTCTAACAACGGACCCTTGGTTCCACGAGGTTCCATTACGTCACAATGCTCTCCTTGGTTCCACAAGGCCTTGCTTTGTCACAATGGACCCTTGGTTCCATGAGCTTCCGTAGTGTAACCATGGTCTCCTGGGATCTGCATTGTCACAATGGACAATTGGTTGCATGGGAGCCTGCTGTGTCACAAGAGAGCCTTAGCTCCATGAGGTTCTGGACTGTCACAGTGGTCTCCCTGCTTCAACGAGGCCCTGGAGTGTCTCGAGGGCTGCTTGGTTCTGTGAGCTTCCACAACGTCCCAATGGTCTCCTTGTTTCTGCAGTGTCATAGTGGACTCTTGGTTCCATGAGGTTCCTAAATGTCACAGGTCTCCTTGGTTCCATGTGGCCCTGCTGTGTCACCCCAGCCCCTTGGTTCCAGGAGTTTCTGGGCTGTCAACAGTGGTTCCTTTGTTCCAATCAGGCACCGCTGTGTCACACTGCACCCTGGCTTCCATGAAGTTCTTCAGTGTCACAGTGGCCCCTTGGATCCATGCGGTCCCATAGTGTCACCATGGTCTCCTTGGACCTGCATTGTCATCAGGGACCATTGGTTCCATGTGGCCTGGCTGTGTCACAGTGATGTGGATTCCGTAATTGCCTTCAGTGTCACAATGGAGCCTTGTTTCTGTGAGGCTCTCAACTGTCACAACTGTCTCCTTGGTTCCATCAGCCCCCGCTGTGTCACAAGGGTCCCCTTGGTTCCATGAGCACACCAAAGCTTTGCATAAACATTGAGCAGCACCTGCTTAACACACCTGGGAACATCTGTCTGCATTCAAAAGACAGGTCACAGCTGAGAAAGGCACCAGCAGCTTCCATCTGCAACAGAGATGCAGGGAAAGGACAAGGACAGAGAATTCAGCTGCAAGACTCCGAGAATTCTGCATCCAGACATCATTTCTGGTCCCACTGTCCCTAGTAGAAAGGTGTCATCATTCCAGGTTCCAGGCAGCCTGTACTCAGCATGTGCTTCTACAGTGGGGGTTTGTCGTTTAGGAAAACCTGCTCAGGCTTTTCCCTTCTTTCCTCACAAACAGGAATACTTGTCCTGGGCCTGGATGCAGGCAGAGCCCTGAGGAGAGCACGTGGGACATGGTGCAGTGGGCAGGGACAGCCAGCTGCAGAGTTCAGGGGGAAGGGCTTCTGGTGCAGGGCCAGGCATGTCAGTCCCAGCTGGGCCATGTCAGACATGTCCCCAGGCTGGGCTTGGGGAGCAGCTTGTCCAAACAGGGTCAGCCTGGCAAGGGGCTCATTCTTCAGTGGGCCCACACCTCCTAAGGAGACATTCAGCATCAAGATCACCTGGGGAATGCCTAAGTTGCTTCTTCTTTGAACTGAAAAAGAAAAATTACTCCCTTTTATAAAACTGAAAATCATGAGCTGTACCTTGAAATCTTCCTCCTTAAGAGAACTCCAAAGTGACTCCAAGCAGCTGCACAAGGCCTGGAGACTGGAAGACATTGGAAAGAAGACAAAGAGCTCCTGAGGGTTTTCTGTATTTTAATGATCCCCAACGGTGGATTTGGGGCTGAGTCCAGGAGCCCCAGGCACTGAGAGAAGGTTGAAGAAGCTGCTCAAGGAGTCAGAAGCAAAACTCCAAGTCCCTTGGAGCATCACTGGCCCCACTGAGGGCAGGGACTGCCAAAGGCTCCCCAGGGAGTGGTGAGAGCAGATCCTTGAGGCCAGGATTGCAGGAGCCCGAGGCTGTGAGCAGGGAACTGCAATGCTGAGCAAGGCCTGGGCTGGTTGGAGGAAGCAGAAAGGCCAAGGCCTGAGCCCAGGCCTGGGCCAGCAGGGCCTGTCCCTCACAGGTGGCTCGGGGCTGTTCCTGGAGCACTGGGATGGGAGAGGCAGCAAGGACAAATGTCATCAAGCTGTGTGACACTCCAGATGCTCATGGAACCAAGGGCCAGTGTGACACAGCGGGGCCTCATGGAAACAAGAGGCCGTGCTGAGCCTGCGCGCCTGTAACACCCCAGAACACTGAAATGCTGAGGGTGAGCAAAGGCTCCTTTACTCGAGTTTGGTGCAGAGTAGAAACCCCAGCCAGATATTCTCAAGAGGTCAAAACGACACAAAAGTGTACTGGAAAAATACAGAAAACCGAGCTCCTTTGGCAAATGATTTCATACAACATCCAATTCAACGTGCATCACTTAGCGTAGCAGGAACATCATTAACTCGGCCCATGTAAGATGGAAACCTTTAGGCATAAAAATGTTAAACTACCCAAAAACATTCCAGTAAAAGAGGATAAGAAGGTTAAAAGAGAAAAAAGAGACAGAAAGACAGAAGATCTCCAGATAGATATGCAGAGAGCTACCAGCTGCTAGGCTTCCAGTGTGGCTGAGACACAGACCCAGGAGATTTCAGGATTCAGACCAGGGCTTGACGTCATGCCCGATTTTTTAAATCCCTAGCGTTTTCTAAGCTCTCCTCTTTTCAGGGACATCTGCTTTCTTACCACGCACTGCTGTGTTTCATTGCCTTTGTGTGGGATTGATTGACGGCTCAGCCAATCAGAGCTGGGTGGGCGCTGCCCCTGCTGTGTGCTTGATTGACGGCTCAGCCAATCAGAGCTGGCTGGGCGGTGACCCTGCTGTGTGATTGATTGACAGCTCAACCAATCAGAGCTGGCTGGGCGCTGCCCCTGCTGTGTGATTGATTGACGGCTCAGCCAATCAGAGCTGGCTGGGCGCTGCCCCTGCTGTGTGATTGATTGACGGCTCAGGCAGTCACAGCTGGGTTTGCTCTGCCCCTGCTGTGTGATTGGCAGATCTGCCAGGCCATGGCTGGGGACGGGGTTCTGTCCCACCTCATTCCAAGGTCTGTCCCAGCCCCGGCCCCACTCGGGCATTCCGAGCATCCCGACGGGTCTGGGGACATTGATGTCATCCAGCCTCTGACAGCGACCATGGGGACACTGCGGAACCTCATGGAACCAGAGACCATTTTGACACTCTGGTGCCTCATGCAATCAGGGGCACCTTTGTGAGACTCAGGACCCCAATGGAACCAAGGGTCAGTGATGAAGCTGTGCGGCCCAGAGAACCAAGGAGCCTTTGTTACACAGCAGGGCCACATGGAGCCCAGGGGCCGTGGTGACTCTGCAGGACCTTAGGGAAGCAAGGGGCCATTGTTTACACTACAGAAGCAGGGAGAATATTGTGACAAGGAGAATATCGGGACACTACAGGGACTCCTGGAATCAAGGAGAACATTGTGACACTGTGAGGCCCCATGGAACCAAGGCAACATGGAACAGGTCTGGCTGGCTGGGCCTCCCCGGGGGCCACCTGGCAAGACTGGCTGATCCTGGAATGTTGAGGACTGCCTCTCATCAGCTCCTGGAGCACTAAGGCTCTGTGCTTTCCTTCCTATGGAAAAGTACCAGCCCCTTTTGCAGGTTCCCACGGCTGAAACTGATATTCCCCCTGAAAAAGCACTACATACAAGGCTTGCTCCCAGCCAAAATCTGCTAGGAGTAACAGCTCTGGGTGGCCACCGTTTCCTGAGGGCTGCCTCTCATCTACCACTCTAAGGGTCGGTGTGAAGTTTCCCTCATTTTTGCCTCATGACCCTCTCAAGAAGACCTCAAGGACCCCCGCCCAGGTTGACTCTGGACAATGGTTTTCTGGCCTGCTTGAGGTGGGTGCTTGCCAAGGGACTCTTTGCAGGTGTGTTGTGCTCACTGGACTGTGCTGTCATGGTACCAGCTGAAGCCTGCATGTACTGCACGACCGCACCTGTCTCTTGGAGCACCACACAATGCTCCATAAATCTCCCCGCCTCTTGGCCACAAGCCACTCGCTTTGGAAAAGGACTACAAAAGAGCGATCCTCTGGAGAAGACCCTGAGTACTCCCCACGGATGACCACCCTTCCATTGGCTGGCCCACCATGACCTTGGTCTCGTCTGTTGGTAGCTACTTCCCCCTTCCCCTCCTTTTCTCTCTCTATACTCCGTTTCCTATATCTCTCCCCTCTAGCGCAACTGAATTGTTTGGCATTCAATAAAAATGCATTGCTGTTGTTGAATAAACTGATTTGTCCCCCGCTATTTACCTGTTTGCACCTCTGAGATCGAACAATCCTCGGCCTGTGTTGGCAGATGGTGACACACCCCCCCCCCCCCCCCCCCCCATCCCCCATGCCCCTGCTTCTCCCAGTTGATTGCTGATCGTGGTGTGACATGGAATGGAACATCCCTTGGGCCAGTCCAGCCCAGCTGTCCCATCCCTGTTCCCTCAGGAACACTTGCCCATCCCAAGTCCATGGGTTGGAGGGGCTTGCAGACACGCCTCGTGGGGCGAGCACTGTGACAAGGACAGGAGAACAGAACAACATTTACACTTACCAAGGGCAGAGAACAGAAGAGCACAGTCTTGGAGAAACGCACAAAGGATGTAGCCCAGGCAAACGGAGCGTGCACAAAACGCAAGGAGAATGTCAGCTCAGCTCTGCAAGGCTGACAAAAGCAGAAGTTATACACAACAATAATATTGCCCTTCCTCAAAAGCGGGGATCAAAGAGCAGTCACCTAAAAAGGACAGTGCATGTTGAAGACACACTCCAAAGAACCATAGAAGGACTTGTGAGAAGGGGTGCAATTATGGCAAATAAATTCCAGGTGGGGTTAACTAATGAATACATCATCAGTGTGAGTGATAAAAGCTCCGATTGCCTGGTGGCCAGTGCACTCGAGGATTGCCCAAGTGACCACCATGGTGTAATAAAGAATACCTGCTCTCAAATCCTCAAAACTGTGTTCAAAAGTTGCTATCCAGCAGATTTCAGTATCAGTGGTGTCCCTGACTCCATTATGCCCCTTGCACACTTTCACGAGGGCCCCTTGGTTCCACGAGGCCCTGCTGGATAACAGTGGACCCTTGGTTCCATTTGGGTCTGTACTGTCAAAATGGCCTCCTTAGTTCTGCACTGCCACAATGCTCTCTCCTTGGTGCCACGAGGCCTTGGTGTGTCACAACAGCCTCTCGGTTCCATGAACTGCCATAGTGTCAGCACGGTCTCTTGCATCTGCAGTATCACGATGGACAATTGGTTACAAGCAGCCCCGCTGTGTCACAACGACTACTTGGTTCATGAGGCCCCACAGTGTCACCATGGCCCCTTGGTTCCCCGAGGCCTCGCTGTAGAACAATGGCCTCTCAGTTCCAGGAGGTTTTGTACTGTCAACAGTGCTCTCCTTGGTTCTACAGTGGCTGCTTGCTTCCATAATTCTTCCTCAGTGTCACAGTGGTCTCCTTGGTTCCATGAGGCTCTGCAATGTCCCAATATCCCATCGTTTCCATGAGCTTCTGTCCCATCAACCATGTCCTTTGCTCCAGTGAGGCCCCGCAACGGCACACCGGACCCTTGGCTCCATGAGGTTCCATAGTGTAACATGGGTGCCTTGATTCCAAGAGGTTCTGCTGGGTCACACTGGACCCTTGGTTCCATGAGGTTCCGTGGTATCGCCATGGTTTCCCTGGATCCGCAGTAGCGCTACGGACCATAGGTTTCATGCAGCTTTGCTGTGCTACAGTGGCTCCTTGGTTCCATCAAGTGCCACTGTGTAACAAGGGAATCTTGGTCCCATGAGGTTCTGGACTGTCACAATGGTGTCCTTGGTTCTGGACTCTAACAACGGACCCTTGGTTCCACGAGGTTCCATTACGTCACAATGCTCTCCTTGGTTCCACAAGGCCTTGCTTTGTCACAATGGACCCTTGGTTCCATGAGCTTCCGTAGTGTAACCATGGTCTCCTGGGATCTGCATTGTCACAATGGACAATTGGTTGCATGGGAGCCTGCTGTGTCACAAGAGAGCCTTAGCTCCATGAGGTTCTGGACTGTCACAGTGGTCTCCCTGCTTCAACGAGGCCCTGGAGTGTCTCGAGGGCTGCTTGGTTCTGTGAGCTTCCACAACGTCCCAATGGTCTCCTTGTTTCTGCAGTGTCATAGTGGACTCTTGGTTCCATGAGGTTCCTAAATGTCACAGGTCTCCTTGGTTCCATGTGGCCCTGCTGTGTCACCCCAGCCCCTTGGTTCCAGGAGTTTCTGGGCTGTCAACAGTGGTTCCTTTGTTCCAATCAGGCACCGCTGTGTCACACTGCACCCTGGCTTCCATGAAGTTCTTCAGTGTCACAGTGGCCCCTTGGATCCATGCGGTCCCATAGTGTCACCATGGTCTCCTTGGACCTGCATTGTCATCAGGGACCATTGGTTCCATGTGGCCTGGCTGTGTCACAGTGATGTGGATTCCGTAATTGCCTTCAGTGTCACAATGGAGCCTTGTTTCTGTGAGGCTCTCAACTGTCACAACTGTCTCCTTGGTTCCATCAGCCCCCGCTGTGTCACAAGGGTCCCCTTGGTTCCATGAGCACACCAAAGCTTTGCATAAACATTGAGCAGCACCTGCTTAACACACCTGGGAACATCTGTCTGCATTCAAAAGACAGGTCACAGCTGAGAAAGGCACCAGCAGCTTCCATCTGCAACAGAGATGCAGGGAAAGGACAAGGACAGAGAATTCAGCTGCAAGACTCCGAGAATTCTGCATCCAGACATCATTTCTGGTCCCACTGTCCCTAGTAGAAAGGTGTCATCATTCCAGGTTCCAGGCAGCCTGTACTCAGCATGTGCTTCTACAGTGGGGGTTTGTCGTTTAGGAAAACCTGCTCAGGCTTTTCCCTTCTTTCCTCACAAACAGGAATACTTGTCCTGGGCCTGGATGCAGGCAGAGCCCTGAGGAGAGCACGTGGGACATGGTGCAGTGGGCAGGGACAGCCAGCTGCAGAGTTCAGGGGGAAGGGCTTCTGGTGCAGGGCCAGGCATGTCAGTCCCAGCTGGGCCATGTCAGACATGTCCCCAGGCTGGGCTTGGGGAGCAGCTTGTCCAAACAGGGTCAGCCTGGCAAGGGGCTCATTCTTCAGTGGGCCCACACCTCCTAAGGAGACATTCAGCATCAAGATCACCTGGGGAATGCCTAAGTTGCTTCTTCTTTGAACTGAAAAAGAAAAATTACTCCCTTTTATAAAACTGAAAATCATGAGCTGTACCTTGAAATCTTCCTCCTTAAGAGAACTCCAAAGTGACTCCAAGCAGCTGCACAAGGCCTGGAGACTGGAAGACATTGGAAAGAAGACAAAGAGCTCCTGAGGGTTTTCTGTATTTTAATGATCCCCAACGGTGGATTTGGGGCTGAGTCCAGGAGCCCCAGGCACTGAGAGAAGGTTGAAGAAGCTGCTCAAGGAGTCAGAAGCAAAACTCCAAGTCCCTTGGAGCATCACTGGCCCCACTGAGGGCAGGGACTGCCAAAGGCTCCCCAGGGAGTGGTGAGAGCAGATCCTTGAGGCCAGGATTGCAGGAGCCCGAGGCTGTGAGCAGGGAACTGCAATGCTGAGCAAGGCCTGGGCTGGTTGGAGGAAGCAGAAAGGCCAAGGCCTGAGCCCAGGCCTGGGCCAGCAGGGCCTGTCCCTCACAGGTGGCTCGGGGCTGTTCCTGGAGCACTGGGATGGGAGAGGCAGCAAGGACAAATGTCATCAAGCTGTGTGACACTCCAGATGCTCATGGAACCAAGGGCCAGTGTGACACAGCGGGGCCTCATGGAAACAAGAGGCCGTGCTGAGCCTGCGCGCCTGTAACACCCCAGAACACTGAAATGCTGAGGGTGAGCAAAGGCTCCTTTACTCGAGTTTGGTGCAGAGTAGAAACCCCAGCCAGATATTCTCAAGAGGTCAAAACGACACAAAAGTGTACTGGAAAAATACAGAAAACCGAGCTCCTTTGGCAAATGATTTCATACAACATCCAATTCAACGTGCATCACTTAGCGTAGCAGGAACATCATTAACTCGGCCCATGTAAGATGGAAACCTTTAGGCATAAAAATGTTAAACTACCCAAAAACATTCCAGTAAAAGAGGATAAGAAGGTTAAAAGAGAAAAAAGAGACAGAAAGACAGAAGATCTCCAGATAGATATGCAGAGAGCTACCAGCTGCTAGGCTTCCAGTGTGGCTGAGACACAGACCCAGGAGATTTCAGGATTCAGACCAGGGCTTGACGTCATGCCCGATTTTTTAAATCCCTAGCGTTTTCTAAGCTCTCCTCTTTTCAGGGACATCTGCTTTCTTACCACGCACTGCTGTGTTTCATTGCCTTTGTGTGGGATTGATTGACGGCTCAGCCAATCAGAGCTGGGTGGGCGCTGCCCCTGCTGTGTGCTTGATTGACGGCTCAGCCAATCAGAGCTGGCTGGGCGGTGACCCTGCTGTGTGATTGATTGACGGCTCAACCAATCAGAGCTGGCTGGGCGCTGCCCCTGCTGTGTGATTGATTGACGGCTCAGCCAATCAGAGCTGGCTGGGCGCTGCCCCTGCTGTGTGATTGATTGACGGCTCAGGCAGTCACAGCTGGGTTTGCTCTGCCCCTGCTGTGTGATTGGCAGATCTGCCAGGCCATGGCTGGGGACGGGGTTCTGTCCCACCTCATTCCAAGGTCTGTCCCAGCCCCGGCCCCACTCGGGCATTCCGAGCATCCCGACGGGTCTGGGGACATTGATGTCATCCAGCCTCTGACAGCGACCATGGGGACACTGCGGAACCTCATGGAACCAAAGAGACCATTTTGACACTCTGGTGCCTCATGCAATCAGGGGCACCTTTGTGAGACTCAGGACCCCAATGGAACCAAGGGTCAGTGATGAAGCTGTGCGGCCCAGAGAACCAAGGAGCCTTTGTTACACAGCAGGGCCACATGGAGCCCAGGGGCCGTGGTGACTCTGCAGGACCTTAGGGAAGCAAGGGGCCATTGTTTACACTACAGAAGCAGGGAGAATATTGTGACAAGGAGAATATCGGGACACTACAGGGACTCCTGGAATCAAGGAGAACATTGTGACACTGTGAGGCCCCATGGAACCAAGGCAACATGGAACAGGTCTGGCTGGCTGGGCCTCCCCGGGGGCCACCTGGCAAGACTGGCTGATCCTGGAATGTTGAGGACTGCCTCTCATCAGCTCCTGGAGCACTAAGGCTCTGTGCTTTCCTTCCTATGGAAAAGTACCAGCCCCTTTTGCAGGTTCCCACGGCTGAAACTGATATTCCCCCTGAAAAAGCACTACATACAAGGCTTGCTCCCAGCCAAAATCTGCTAGGAGTAACAGCTCTGGGTGGCCACCGTTTCCTGAGGGCTGCCTCTCATCTACCACTCTAAGGGTCGGTGTGAAGTTTCCCTCATTTTTGCCTCATGACCCTCTCAAGAAGACCTCAAGGACCCCCGCCCAGGTTGACTCTGGACAATGGTTTTCTGGCCTGCTTGAGGTGGGTGCTTGCCAAGGGACTCTTTGCAGGTGTGTTGTGCTCACTGGACTGTGCTGTCATGGTACCAGCTGAAGCCTGCATGTACTGCACGACCGCACCTGTCTCTTGGAGCACCACACAATGCTCCATAAATCTCCCCGCCTCTTGGCCACAAGCCACTCGCTTTGGAAAAGGACTACAAAAGAGCGATCCTCTGGAGAAGACCCTGAGTACTCCCCACGGATGACCACCCTTCCATTGGCTGGCCCACCATGACCTTGGTCTCGTCTGTTGGTAGCTACTTCCCCCTTCCCCTCCTTTTCTCTCTCTATACTCCGTTTCCTATATCTCTCCCCTCTAGCGCAACTGAATTGTTTGGCATTCAATAAAAATGCATTGCTGTTGTTGAATAAACTGATTTGTCCCCCGCTATTTACCTGTTTGCACCTCTGAGATCGAACAATCCTCGGCCTGTGTTGGCAGATGGTGACACACCCCCACCCCCCCCCCCCCATCCCCCATGCCCCTGCTTCTCCCAGTTGATTGCTGATCGTGGTGTGACATGGAATGGAACATCCCTTGGGCCAGTCCAGCCCAGCTGTCCCATCCCTGTTCCCTCAGGAACACTTGCCCATCCCAAGTCCATGGGTTGGAGGGGCTTGCAGACACGCCTCGTGGGGCGAGCACTGTGACAAGGACAGGAGAACAGAACAACATTTACACTTACCAAGGGCAGAGAACAGAAGAGCACAGTCTTGGAGAAACGCACAAAGGATGTAGCCCAGGCAAACGGAGCGTGCACAAAACGCAAGGAGAATGTCAGCTCAGCTCTGCAAGGCTGACAAAAGCAGAAGTTATACACAACAATAATATTGCCCTTCCTCAAAAGCGGGGATCAAAGAGCAGTCACCTAAAAAGGACAGTGCATGTTGAAGACACACTCCAAAGAACCATAGAAGGACTTGTGAGAAGGGGTGCAATTATGGCAAATAAATTCCAGGTGGGGTTAACTAATGAATACATCATCAGTGTGAGTGATAAAAGCTCCGATTGCCTGGTGGCCAGTGCACTCGAGGATTGCCCAAGTGACCACCATGGTGTAATAAAGAATACCTGCTCTCAAATCCTCAAAACTGTGTTCAAAAGTTGCTATCCAGCAGATTTCAGTATCAGTGGTGTCCCTGACTCCATTATGCCCCTTGCACACTTTCACGAGGGCCCCTTGGTTCCACGAGGCCCTGCTGGATAACAGTGGACCCTTGGTTCCATTTGGGTCTGTACTGTCAAAATGGCCTCCTTAGTTCTGCACTGCCACAATGCTCTCTCCTTGGTGCCACGAGGCCTTGGTGTGTCACAACAGCCTCTCGGTTCCATGAACTGCCATAGTGTCAGCACGGTCTCTTGCATCTGCAGTATCACGATGGACAATTGGTTACAAGCAGCCCCGCTGTGTCACAACGACTACTTGGTTCATGAGGCCCCACAGTGTCACCATGGCCCCTTGGTTCCCCGAGGCCTCGCTGTAGAACAATGGCCTCTCAGTTCCAGGAGGTTTTGTACTGTCAACAGTGCTCTCCTTGGTTCTACAGTGGCTGCTTGCTTCCATAATTCTTCCTCAGTGTCACAGTGGTCTCCTTGGTTCCATGAGGCTCTGCAATGTCCCAATATCCCATCGTTTCCATGAGCTTCTGTCCCATCAACCATGTCCTTTGCTCCAGTGAGGCCCCGCAACGGCACACCGGACCCTTGGCTCCATGAGGTTCCATAGTGTAACATGGGTGCCTTGATTCCAAGAGGTTCTGCTGGGTCACACTGGACCCTTGGTTCCATGAGGTTCCGTGGTATCGCCATGGTTTCCCTGGATCCGCAGTAGCGCTACGGACCATAGGTTTCATGCAGCTTTGCTGTGCTACAGTGGCTCCTTGGTTCCATCAAGTGCCACTGTGTAACAAGGGAATCTTGGTCCCATGAGGTTCTGGACTGTCACAATGGTGTCCTTGGTTCTGGACTCTAACAACGGACCCTTGGTTCCACGAGGTTCCATTACGTCACAATGCTCTCCTTGGTTCCACAAGGCCTTGCTTTGTCACAATGGACCCTTGGTTCCATGAGCTTCCGTAGTGTAACCATGGTCTCCTGGGATCTGCATTGTCACAATGGACAATTGGTTGCATGGGAGCCTGCTGTGTCACAAGAGAGCCTTAGCTCCATGAGGTTCTGGACTGTCACAGTGGTCTCCCTGCTTCAACGAGGCCCTGGAGTGTCTCGAGGGCTGCTTGGTTCTGTGAGCTTCCACAACGTCCCAATGGTCTCCTTGTTTCTGCAGTGTCATAGTGGACTCTTGGTTCCATGAGGTTCCTAAATGTCACAGGTCTCCTTGGTTCCATGTGGCCCTGCTGTGTCACCCCAGCCCCTTGGTTCCAGGAGTTTCTGGGCTGTCAACAGTGGTTCCTTTGTTCCAATCAGGCACCGCTGTGTCACACTGCACCCTGGCTTCCATGAAGTTCTTCAGTGTCACAGTGGCCCCTTGGATCCATGCGGTCCCATAGTGTCACCATGGTCTCCTTGGACCTGCATTGTCATCAGGGACCATTGGTTCCATGTGGCCTGGCTGTGTCACAGTGATGTGGATTCCGTAATTGCCTTCAGTGTCACAATGGAGCCTTGTTTCTGTGAGGCTCTCAACTGTCACAACTGTCTCCTTGGTTCCATCAGCCCCCGCTGTGTCACAAGGGTCCCCTTGGTTCCATGAGCACACCAAAGCTTTGCATAAACATTGAGCAGCACCTGCTTAACACACCTGGGAACATCTGTCTGCATTCAAAAGACAGGTCACAGCTGAGAAAGGCACCAGCAGCTTCCATCTGCAACAGAGATGCAGGGAAAGGACAAGGACAGAGAATTCAGCTGCAAGACTCCGAGAATTCTGCATCCAGACATCATTTCTGGTCCCACTGTCCCTAGTAGAAAGGTGTCATCATTCCAGGTTCCAGGCAGCCTGTACTCAGCATGTGCTTCTACAGTGGGGGTTTGTCGTTTAGGAAAACCTGCTCAGGCTTTTCCCTTCTTTCCTCACAAACAGGAATACTTGTCCTGGGCCTGGATGCAGGCAGAGCCCTGAGGAGAGCACGTGGGACATGGTGCAGTGGGCAGGGACAGCCAGCTGCAGAGTTCAGGGGGAAGGGCTTCTGGTGCAGGGCCAGGCATGTCAGTCCCAGCTGGGCCATGTCAGACATGTCCCCAGGCTGGGCTTGGGGAGCAGCTTGTCCAAACAGGGTCAGCCTGGCAAGGGGCTCATTCTTCAGTGGGCCCACACCTCCTAAGGAGACATTCAGCATCAAGATCACCTGGGGAATGCCTAAGTTGCTTCTTCTTTGAACTGAAAAAGAAAAATTACTCCCTTTTATAAAACTGAAAATCATGAGCTGTACCTTGAAATCTTCCTCCTTAAGAGAACTCCAAAGTGACTCCAAGCAGCTGCACAAGGCCTGGAGACTGGAAGACATTGGAAAGAAGACAAAGAGCTCCTGAGGGTTTTCTGTATTTTAATGATCCCCAACGGTGGATTTGGGGCTGAGTCCAGGAGCCCCAGGCACTGAGAGAAGGTTGAAGAAGCTGCTCAAGGAGTCAGAAGCAAAACTCCAAGTCCCTTGGAGCATCACTGGCCCCACTGAGGGCAGGGACTGCCAAAGGCTCCCCAGGGAGTGGTGAGAGCAGATCCTTGAGGCCAGGATTGCAGGAGCCCGAGGCTGTGAGCAGGGAACTGCAATGCTGAGCAAGGCCTGGGCTGGTTGGAGGAAGCAGAAAGGCCAAGGCCTGAGCCCAGGCCTGGGCCAGCAGGGCCTGTCCCTCACAGGTGGCTCGGGGCTATTCCTGGAGCACTGGGATGGGAGAGGCAGCAAGGACAAATGTCATCAAGCTGTGTGACACTCCAGATGCTCATGGAACCAAGGGCCAGTGTGACACAGCGGGGCCTCATGGAAACAAGAGGCCGTGCTGAGCCTGCGCGCCTGTAACACCCCAGAACACTGAAATGCTGAGGGTGAGCAAAGGCTCCTTTACTCGAGTTTGGTGCAGAGTAGAAACCCCAGCCAGATATTCTCAAGAGGTCAAAACGACACAAAAGTGTACTGGAAAAATACAGAAAACCGAGCTCCTTTGGCAAATGATTTCATACAACATCCAATTCAACGTGCATCACTTAGCGTAGCAGGAACATCATTAACTCGGCCCATGTAAGATGGAAACCTTTAGGCATAAAAATGTTAAACTACCCAAAAACATTCCAGTAAAAGAGGATAAGAAGGTTAAAAGAGAAAAAAGAGACAGAAAGACAGAAGATCTCCAGATAGATATGCAGAGAGCTACCAGCTGCTAGGCTTCCAGTGTGGCTGAGACACAGACCCAGGAGATTTCAGGATTCAGACCAGGGCTTGACGTCATGCCCGATTTTTTAAATCCCTAGCGTTTTCTAAGCTCTCCTCTTTTCAGGGACATCTGCTTTCTTACCACGCACTGCTGTGTCTCATTGCCTTTGTGTGGGATTGATTGACGGCTCAGCCAATCAGAGCTGGGTGGGCGCTGCCCCTGCTGTGTGCTTGATTGACGGCTCAGCCAATCAGAGCTGGCTGGGCGGTGACCCTGCTGTGTGATTGATTGACGGCTCAACCAATCAGAGCTGGCTGGGCGCTGCCCCTGCTGTGTGATTGATTGACGGCTCAGCCAATCAGAGCTGGCTGGGCGCTGCCCCTGCTGTGTGATTGATTGACGGCTCAGGCAGTCACAGCTGGGTTTGCTCTGCCCCTGCTGTGTGATTGGCAGATCTGCCAGGCCATGGCTGGGGACGGGGTTCTGTCCCACCTCATTCCAAGGTCTGTCCCAGCCCCGGCCCCACTCGGGCATTCCGAGCATCCCGACGGGTCTGGGGACATTGATGTCATCCAGCCTCTGACAGCGACCATGGGGACACTGCGGAACCTCATGGAACCAAAGAGACCATTTTGACACTCTGGTGCCTCATGCAATCAGGGGCACCTTTGTGAGACTCAGGACCCCAATGGAACCAAGGGTCAGTGATGAAGCTGTGCGGCCCAGAGAACCAAGGAGCCTTTGTTACACAGCAGGGCCACATGGAGCCCAGGGGCCGTGGTGACTCTGCAGGACCTTAGGGAAGCAAGGGGCCATTGTTTACACTACAGAAGCAGGGAGAATATTGTGACAAGGAGAATATCGGGACACTACAGGGACTCCTGGAATCAAGGAGAACATTGTGACACTGTGAGGCCCCATGGAACCAAGGCAACATGGAACAGGTCTGGCTGGCTGGGCCTCCCCGGGGGCCACCTGGCAAGACTGGCTGATCCTGGAATGTTGAGGACTGCCTCTCATCAGCTCCTGGAGCACTAAGGCTCTGTGCTTTCCTTCCTATGGAAAAGTACCAGCCCCTTTTGCAGGTTCCCACGGCTGAAACTGATATTCCCCCTGAAAAAGCACTACATACAAGGCTTGCTCCCAGCCAAAATCTGCTAGGAGTAACAGCTCTGGGTGGCCACCGTTTCCTGAGGGCTGCCTCTCATCTACCACTCTAAGGGTCGGTGTGAAGTTTCCCTCATTTTTGCCTCATGACCCTCTCAAGAAGACCTCAAGGACCCCCGCCCAGGTTGACTCTGGACAATGGTTTTCTGGCCTGCTTGAGGTGGGTGCTTGCCAAGGGACTCTTTGCAGGTGTGTTGTGCTCACTGGACTGTGCTGTCATGGTACCAGCTGAAGCCTGCATGTACTGCACGACCGCACCTGTCTCTTGGAGCACCACACAATGCTCCATAAATCTCCCCGCCTCTTGGCCACAAGCCACTCGCTTTGGAAAAGGACTACAAAAGAGCGATCCTCTGGAGAAGACCCTGAGTACTCCCCACGGATGACCACCCTTCCATTGGCTGGCCCACCATGACCTTGGTCTCGTCTGTTGGTAGCTACTTCCCCCTTCCCCTCCTTTTCTCTCTCTATACTCCGTTTCCTATATCTCTCCCCTCTAGCGCAACTGAATTGTTTGGCATTCAATAAAAATGCATTGCTGTTGTTGAATAAACTGATTTGTCCCCCGCTATTTACCTGTTTGCACCTCTGAGATCGAACAATCCTCGGCCTGTGTTGGCAGATGGTGACACACCCCCACCCCCCCCCCCCATCCCCCATGCCCCTGCTTCTCCCAGTTGATTGCTGATCGTGGTGTGACATGGAATGGAACATCCCTTGGGCCAGTCCAGCCCAGCTGTCCCATCCCTGTTCCCTCAGGAACACTTGCCCATCCCAAGTCCATGGGTTGGAGGGGCTTGCAGACACGCCTCGTGGGGCGAGCACTGTGACAAGGACAGGAGAACAGAACAACATTTACACTTACCAAGGGCAGAGAACAGAAGAGCACAGTCTTGGAGAAACGCACAAAGGATGTAGCCCAGGCAAACGGAGCGTGCACAAAACGCAAGGAGAATGTCAGCTCAGCTCTGCAAGGCTGACAAAAGCAGAAGTTATACACAACAATAATATTGCCCTTCCTCAAAAGCGGGGATCAAAGAGCAGTCACCTAAAAAGGACAGTGCATGTTGAAGACACACTCCAAAGAACCATAGAAGGACTTGTGAGAAGGGGTGCAATTATGGCAAATAAATTCCAGGTGGGGTTAACTAATGAATACATCATCAGTGTGAGTGATAAAAGCTCCGATTGCCTGGTGGCCAGTGCACTCGAGGATTGCCCAAGTGACCACCATGGTGTAATAAAGAATACCTGCTCTCAAATCCTCAAAACTGTGTTCAAAAGTTGCTATCCAGCAGATTTCAGTATCAGTGGTGTCCCTGACTCCATTATGCCCCTTGCACACTTTCACGAGGGCCCCTTGGTTCCACGAGGCCCTGCTGGATAACAGTGGACCCTTGGTTCCATTTGGGTCTGTACTGTCAAAATGGCCTCCTTAGTTCTGCACTGCCACAATGCTCTCTCCTTGGTGCCACGAGGCCTTGGTGTGTCACAACAGCCTCTCGGTTCCATGAACTGCCATAGTGTCAGCACGGTCTCTTGCATCTGCAGTATCACGATGGACAATTGGTTACAAGCAGCCCCGCTGTGTCACAACGACTACTTGGTTCATGAGGCCCCACAGTGTCACCATGGCCCCTTGGTTCCCCGAGGCCTCGCTGTAGAACAATGGCCTCTCAGTTCCAGGAGGTTTTGTACTGTCAACAGTGCTCTCCTTGGTTCTACAGTGGCTGCTTGCTTCCATAATTCTTCCTCAGTGTCACAGTGGTCTCCTTGGTTCCATGAGGCTCTGCAATGTCCCAATATCCCATCGTTTCCATGAGCTTCTGTCCCATCAACCATGTCCTTTGCTCCAGTGAGGCCCCGCAACGGCACACCGGACCCTTGGCTCCATGAGGTTCCATAGTGTAACATGGGTGCCTTGATTCCAAGAGGTTCTGCTGGGTCACACTGGACCCTTGGTTCCATGAGGTTCCGTGGTATCGCCATGGTTTCCCTGGATCCGCAGTAGCGCTACGGACCATAGGTTTCATGCAGCTTTGCTGTGCTACAGTGGCTCCTTGGTTCCATCAAGTGCCACTGTGTAACAAGGGAATCTTGGTCCCATGAGGTTCTGGACTGTCACAATGGTGTCCTTGGTTCTGGACTCTAACAACGGACCCTTGGTTCCACGAGGTTCCATTACGTCACAATGCTCTCCTTGGTTCCACAAGGCCTTGCTTTGTCACAATGGACCCTTGGTTCCATGAGCTTCCGTAGTGTAACCATGGTCTCCTGGGATCTGCATTGTCACAATGGACAATTGGTTGCATGGGAGCCTGCTGTGTCACAAGAGAGCCTTAGCTCCATGAGGTTCTGGACTGTCACAGTGGTCTCCCTGCTTCAACGAGGCCCTGGAGTGTCTCGAGGGCTGCTTGGTTCTGTGAGCTTCCACAACGTCCCAATGGTCTCCTTGTTTCTGCAGTGTCATAGTGGACTCTTGGTTCCATGAGGTTCCTAAATGTCACAGGTCTCCTTGGTTCCATGTGGCCCTGCTGTGTCACCCCAGCCCCTTGGTTCCAGGAGTTTCTGGGCTGTCAACAGTGGTTCCTTTGTTCCAATCAGGCACCGCTGTGTCACACTGCACCCTGGCTTCCATGAAGTTCTTCAGTGTCACAGTGGCCCCTTGGATCCATGCGGTCCCATAGTGTCACCATGGTCTCCTTGGACCTGCATTGTCATCAGGGACCATTGGTTCCATGTGGCCTGGCTGTGTCACAGTGATGTGGATTCCGTAATTGCCTTCAGTGTCACAATGGAGCCTTGTTTCTGTGAGGCTCTCAACTGTCACAACTGTCTCCTTGGTTCCATCAGCCCCCGCTGTGTCACAAGGGTCCCCTTGGTTCCATGAGCACACCAAAGCTTTGCATAAACATTGAGCAGCACCTGCTTAACACACCTGGGAACATCTGTCTGCATTCAAAAGACAGGTCACAGCTGAGAAAGGCACCAGCAGCTTCCATCTGCAACAGAGATGCAGGGAAAGGACAAGGACAGAGAATTCAGCTGCAAGACTCCGAGAATTCTGCATCCAGACATCATTTCTGGTCCCACTGTCCCTAGTAGAAAGGTGTCATCATTCCAGGTTCCAGGCAGCCTGTACTCAGCATGTGCTTCTACAGTGGGGGTTTGTCGTTTAGGAAAACCTGCTCAGGCTTTTCCCTTCTTTCCTCACAAACAGGAATACTTGTCCTGGGCCTGGATGCAGGCAGAGCCCTGAGGAGAGCACGTGGGACATGGTGCAGTGGGCAGGGACAGCCAGCTGCAGAGTTCAGGGGGAAGGGCTTCTGGTGCAGGGCCAGGCATGTCAGTCCCAGCTGGGCCATGTCAGACATGTCCCCAGGCTGGGCTTGGGGAGCAGCTTGTCCAAACAGGGTCAGCCTGGCAAGGGGCTCATTCTTCAGTGGGCCCACACCTCCTAAGGAGACATTCAGCATCAAGATCACCTGGGGAATGCCTAAGTTGCTTCTTCTTTGAACTGAAAAAGAAAAATTACTCCCTTTTATAAAACTGAAAATCATGAGCTGTACCTTGAAATCTTCCTCCTTAAGAGAACTCCAAAGTGACTCCAAGCAGCTGCACAAGGCCTGGAGACTGGAAGACATTGGAAAGAAGACAAAGAGCTCCTGAGGGTTTTCTGTATTTTAATGATCCCCAACGGTGGATTTGGGGCTGAGTCCAGGAGCCCCAGGCACTGAGAGAAGGTTGAAGAAGCTGCTCAAGGAGTCAGAAGCAAAACTCCAAGTCCCTTGGAGCATCACTGGCCCCACTGAGGGCAGGGACTGCCAAAGGCTCCCCAGGGAGTGGTGAGAGCAGATCCTTGAGGCCAGGATTGCAGGAGCCCGAGGCTGTGAGCAGGGAACTGCAATGCTGAGCAAGGCCTGGGCTGGTTGGAGGAAGCAGAAAGGCCAAGGCCTGAGCCCAGGCCTGGGCCAGCAGGGCCTGTCCCTCACAGGTGGCTCGGGGCTGTTCCTGGAGCACTGGGATGGGAGAGGCAGCAAGGACAAATGTCATCAAGCTGTGTGACACTCCAGATGCTCATGGAACCAAGGGCCAGTGTGACACAGCGGGGCCTCATGGAAACAAGAGGCCGTGCTGAGCCTGCGCGCCTGTAACACCCCAGAACACTGAAATGCTGAGGGTGAGCAAAGGCTCCTTTACTCGAGTTTGGTGCAGAGTAGAAACCCCAGCCAGATATTCTCAAGAGGTCAAAACGACACAAAAGTGTACTGGAAAAATACAGAAAACCGAGCTCCTTTGGCAAATGATTTCATACAACATCCAATTCAACGTGCATCACTTAGCGTAGCAGGAACATCATTAACTCGGCCCATGTAAGATGGAAACCTTTAGGCATAAAAATGTTAAACTACCCAAAAACATTCCAGTAAAAGAGGATAAGAAGGTTAAAAGAGAAAAAAGAGACAGAAAGACAGAAGATCTCCAGATAGATATGCAGAGAGCTACCAGCTGCTAGGCTTCCAGTGTGGCTGAGACACAGACCCAGGAGATTTCAGGATTCAGACCAGGGCTTGACGTCATGCCCGATTTTTTAAATCCCTAGCGTTTTCTAAGCTCTCCTCTTTTCAGGGACATCTGCTTTCTTACCACGCACTGCTGTGTCTCATTGCCTTTGTGTGGGATTGATTGACGGCTCAGCCAATCAGAGCTGGGTGGGCGCTGCCCCTGCTGTGTGCTTGATTGACGGCTCAGCCAATCAGAGCTGGCTGGGCGGTGACCCTGCTGTGTGATTGATTGACGGCTCAACCAATCAGAGCTGGCTGGGCGCTGCCCCTGCTGTGTGATTGATTGACGGCTCAGCCAATCAGAGCTGGCTGGGCGCTGCCCCTGCTGTGTGATTGATTGACGGCTCAGGCAGTCACAGCTGGGTTTGCTCTGCCCCTGCTGTGTGATTGGCAGATCTGCCAGGCCATGGCTGGGGACGGGGTTCTGTCCCACCTCATTCCAAGGTCTGTCCCAGCCCCGGCCCCACTCGGGCATTCCGAGCATCCCGACGGGTCTGGGGACATTGATGTCATCCAGCCTCTGACAGCGACCATGGGGACACTGCGGAACCTCATGGAACCAAAGAGACCATTTTGACACTCTGGTGCCTCATGCAATCAGGGGCACCTTTGTGAGACTCAGGACCCCAATGGAACCAAGGGTCAGTGATGAAGCTGTGCGGCCCAGAGAACCAAGGAGCCTTTGTTACACAGCAGGGCCACATGGAGCCCAGGGGCCGTGGTGACTCTGCAGGACCTTAGGGAAGCAAGGGGCCATTGTTTACACTACAGAAGCAGGGAGAATATTGTGACAAGGAGAATATCGGGACACTACAGGGACTCCTGGAATCAAGGAGAACATTGTGACACTGTGAGGCCCCATGGAACCAAGGCAACATGGAACAGGTCTGGCTGGCTGGGCCTCCCCGGGGGCCACCTGGCAAGACTGGCTGATCCTGGAATGTTGAGGACTGCCTCTCATCAGCTCCTGGAGCACTAAGGCTCTGTGCTTTCCTTCCTATGGAAAAGTACCAGCCCCTTTTGCAGGTTCCCACGGCTGAAACTGATATTCCCCCTGAAAAAGCACTACATACAAGGCTTGCTCCCAGCCAAAATCTGCTAGGAGTAACAGCTCTGGGTGGCCACCGTTTCCTGAGGGCTGCCTCTCATCTACCACTCTAAGGGTCGGTGTGAAGTTTCCCTCATTTTTGCCTCATGACCCTCTCAAGAAGACCTCAAGGACCCCCGCCCAGGTTGACTCTGGACAATGGTTTTCTGGCCTGCTTGAGGTGGGTGCTTGCCAAGGGACTCTTTGCAGGTGTGTTGTGCTCACTGGACTGTGCTGTCATGGTACCAGCTGAAGCCTGCATGTACTGCACGACCGCACCTGTCTCTTGGAGCACCACACAATGCTCCATAAATCTCCCCGCCTCTTGGCCACAAGCCACTCGCTTTGGAAAAGGACTACAAAAGAGCGATCCTCTGGAGAAGACCCTGAGTACTCCCCACGGATGACCACCCTTCCATTGGCTGGCCCACCATGACCTTGGTCTCGTCTGTTGGTAGCTACTTCCCCCTTCCCCTCCTTTTCTCTCTCTATACTCCGTTTCCTATATCTCTCCCCTCTAGCGCAACTGAATTGTTTGGCATTCAATAAAAATGCATTGCTGTTGTTGAATAAACTGATTTGTCCCCCGCTATTTACCTGTTTGCACCTCTGAGATCGAACAATCCTCGGCCTGTGTTGGCAGATGGTGACACACCCCCACCCCCCCCCCCCATCCCCCATGCCCCTGCTTCTCCCAGTTGATTGCTGATCGTGGTGTGACATGGAATGGAACATCCCTTGGGCCAGTCCAGCCCAGCTGTCCCATCCCTGTTCCCTCAGGAACACTTGCCCATCCCAAGTCCATGGGTTGGAGGGGCTTGCAGACACGCCTCGTGGGGCGAGCACTGTGACAAGGACAGGAGAACAGAACAACATTTACACTTACCAAGGGCAGAGAACAGAAGAGCACAGTCTTGGAGAAACGCACAAAGGATGTAGCCGAGGCAAACGGAGCGTGCACAAAACGCAAGGAGAATGTCAGCTCAGCTCTGCAAGGCTGACAAAAGCAGAAGTTATACACAACAATAATATTGCCCTTCCTCAAAAGCGGGGATCAAAGAGCAGTCACCTAAAAAGGACAGTGCATGTTGAAGACACACTCCAAAGAACCATAGAAGGACTTGTGAGAAGGGGTGCAATTATGGCAAATAAATTCCAGGTGGGGTTAACTAATGAATACATCATCAGTGTGAGTGATAAAAGCTCCGATTGCCTGGTGGCCAGTGCACTCGAGTAGATGAAGGATTGCCCAAGTGACCACCATGGTGTAATAAAGAATACCTGCTCTCAAATCCTCAAAACTGTGTTCAAAAGTTGCTATCCAGCAGATTTCAGTATCAGTGGTGTCCCTGACTCCATTATGCCCCTTGCACACTTTCACGAGGGCCCCTTGGTTCCACGAGGCCCTGCTGGATAACAGTGGACCCTTGGTTCCATTTGGGTCTGTAGTGTCAAAATGGCCTCCTTAGTTCTGCACTGCCACAATGCTCTCTCCTTGGTGCCACGAGGCCTTGGTGTGTCACAACAGCCTCTCGGTTCCATGAACTGCCATAGTGTCAGCACGGTCTCTTGCATCTGCAGTATCACGATGGACAATTGGTTACAAGCAGCCCCGCTGTGTCACAACGACTACTTGGTTCATGAGGCCCCACAGTGTCACCATGGCCCCTTGGTTCCCCGAGGCCTCGCTGTAGAACAATGGCCTCTCAGTTCCAGGAGGTTTTGTACTGTCAACAGTGCTCTCCTTGGTTCTACAGTGGCTGCTTGCTTCCATAATTCTTCCTCAGTGTCACAGTGGTCTCCTTGGTTCCATGAGGCTCTGCAATGTCCCAATATCCCATCGTTTCCATGAGCTTCTGTCCCATCAACCATGTCCTTTGCTCCAGTGAGGCCCCGCAACGGCACACCGGACCCTTGGCTCCATGAGGTTCCATAGTGTAACATGGGTGCCTTGATTCCAAGAGGTTCTGCTGGGTCACACTGGACCCTTGGTTCCATGAGGTTCCGTGGTATCGCCATGGTTTCCCTGGATCCGCAGTAGCGCTACGGACCATAGGTTTCATGCAGCTTTGCTGTGCTACAGTGGCTCCTTGGTTCCATCAAGTGCCACTGTGTAACAAGGGAATCTTGGTCCCATGAGGTTCTGGACTGTCACAATGGTGTCCTTGGTTCTGGACTCTAACAACGGACCCTTGGTTCCACGAGGTTCCATTACGTCACAATGCTCTCCTTGGTTCCACAAGGCCTTGCTTTGTCACAATGGACCCTTGGTTCCATGAGCTTCCGTAGTGTAACCATGGTCTCCTGGGATCTGCATTGTCACAATGGACAATTGGTTGCATGGGAGCCTGCTGTGTCACAAGAGAGCCTTAGCTCCATGAGGTTCTGGACTGTCACAGTGGTCTCCCTGCTTCAACGAGGCCCTGGAGTGTCTCGAGGGCTGCTTGGTTCTGTGAGCTTCCACAACGTCCCAATGGTCTCCTTGTTTCTGCAGTGTCATAGTGGACTCTTGGTTCCATGAGGTTCCTAAATGTCACAGGTCTCCTTGGTTCCATGTGGCCCTGCTGTGTCACCCCAGCCCCTTGGTTCCAGGAGTTTCTGGGCTGTCAACAGTGGTTCCTTTGTTCCAATCAGGCACCGCTGTGTCACACTGCACCCTGGCTTCCATGAAGTTCTTCAGTGTCACAGTGGCCCCTTGGATCCATGCGGTCCCATAGTGTCACCATGGTCTCCTTGGACCTGCATTGTCATCAGGGACCATTGGTTCCATGTGGCCTGGCTGTGTCACAGTGATGTGGATTCCGTAATTGCCTTCAGTGTCACAATGGAGCCTTGTTTCTGTGAGGCTCTCAACTGTCACAACTGTCTCCTTGGTTCCATCAGCCCCCGCTGTGTCACAAGGGTCCCCTTGGTTCCATGAGCACACCAAAGCTTTGCATAAACATTGAGCAGCACCTGCTTAACACACCTGGGAACATCTGTCTGCATTCAAAAGACAGGTCACAGCTGAGAAAGGCACCAGCAGCTTCCATCTGCAACAGAGATGCAGGGAAAGGACAAGGACAGAGAATTCAGCTGCAAGACTCCGAGAATTCTGCATCCAGACATCATTTCTGGTCCCACTGTCCCTAGTAGAAAGGTGTCATCATTCCAGGTTCCAGGCAGCCTGTACTCAGCATGTGCTTCTACAGTGGGGGTTTGTCGTTTAGGAAAACCTGCTCAGGCTTTTCCCTTCTTTCCTCACAAACAGGAATACTTGTCCTGGGCCTGGATGCAGGCAGAGCCCTGAGGAGAGCACGTGGGACATGGTGCAGTGGGCAGGGACAGCCAGCTGCAGAGTTCAGGGGGAAGGGCTTCTGGTGCAGGGCCAGGCATGTCAGTCCCAGCTGGGCCATGTCAGACATGTCCCCAGGCTGGGCTTGGGGAGCAGCTTGTCCAAACAGGGTCAGCCTGGCAAGGGGCTCATTCTTCAGTGGGCCCACACCTCCTAAGGAGACATTCAGCATCAAGATCACCTGGGGAATGCCTAAGTTGCTTCTTCTTTGAACTGAAAAAGAAAAATTACTCCCTTTTATAAAACTGAAAATCATGAGCTGTACCTTGAAATCTTCCTCCTTAAGAGAACTCCAAAGTGACTCCAAGCAGCTGCACAAGGCCTGGAGACTGGAAGACATTGGAAAGAAGACAAAGAGCTCCTGAGGGTTTTCTGTATTTTAATGATCCCCAACGGTGGATTTGGGGCTGAGTCCAGGAGCCCCAGGCACTGAGAGAAGGTTGAAGAAGCTGCTCAAGGAGTCAGAAGCAAAACTCCAAGTCCCTTGGAGCATCACTGGCCCCACTGAGGGCAGGGACTGCCAAAGGCTCCCCAGGGAGTGGTGAGAGCAGATCCTTGAGGCCAGGATTGCAGGAGCCCGAGGCTGTGAGCAGGGAACTGCAATGCTGAGCAAGGCCTGGGCTGGTTGGAGGAAGCAGAAAGGCCAAGGCCTGAGCCCAGGCCTGGGCCAGCAGGGCCTGTCCCTCACAGGTGGCTCGGGGCTGTTCCTGGAGCACTGGGATGGGAGAGGCAGCAAGGACAAATGTCATCAAGCTGTGTGACACTCCAGATGCTCATGGAACCAAGGGCCAGTGTGACACAGCGGGGCCTCATGGAAACAAGAGGCCGTGCTGAGCCTGCGCGCCTGTAACACCCCAGAACACTGAAATGCTGAGGGTGAGCAAAGGCTCCTTTACTCGAGTTTGGTGCAGAGTAGAAACCCCAGCCAGATATTCTCAAGAGGTCAAAACGACACAAAAGTGTACTGGAAAAATACAGAAAACCGAGCTCCTTTGGCAAATGATTTCATACAACATCCAATTCAACGTGCATCACTTAGCGTAGCAGGAACATCATTAACTCGGCCCATGTAAGATGGAAACCTTTAGGCATAAAAATGTTAAACTACCCAAAAACATTCCAGTAAAAGAGGATAAGAAGGTTAAAAGAGAAAAAAGAGACAGAAAGACAGAAGATCTCCAGATAGATATGCAGAGAGCTACCAGCTGCTAGGCTTCCAGTGTGGCTGAGACACAGACCCAGGAGATTTCAGGATTCAGACCAGGGCTTGACGTCATGCCCGATTTTTTAAATCCCTAGCGTTTTCTAAGCTCTCCTCTTTTCAGGGACATCTGCTTTCTTACCACGCACTGCTGTGTCTCATTGCCTTTGTGTGGGATTGATTGACGGCTCAGCCAATCAGAGCTGGGTGGGCGCTGCCCCTGCTGTGTGCTTGATTGACGGCTCAGCCAATCAGAGCTGGCTGGGCGGTGACCCTGCTGTGTGATTGATTGACGGCTCAACCAATCAGAGCTGGCTGGGCGCTGCCCCTGCTGTGTGATTGATTGACGGCTCAGCCAATCAGAGCTGGCTGGGCGCTGCCCCTGCTGTGTGATTGATTGACGGCTCAGGCAGTCACAGCTGGGTTTGCTCTGCCCCTGCTGTGTGATTGGCAGATCTGCCAGGCCATGGCTGGGGACGGGGTTCTGTCCCACCTCATTCCAAGGTGTGTCCCAGCCCCGGCCCCACTCGGGCATTCCGAGCATCCCGACGGGTCTGGGGACATTGATGTCATCCAGCCTCTGACAGCGACCATGGGGACACTGCGGAACCTCATGGAACCAAAGAGACCATTTTGACACTCTGGTGCCTCATGCAATCAGGGGCACCTTTGTGAGACTCAGGACCCCAATGGAACCAAGGGTCAGTGATGAAGCTGTGCGGCCCAGAGAACCAAGGAGCCTTTGTTACACAGCAGGGCCACATGGAGCCCAGGGGCCGTGGTGACTCTGCAGGACCTTAGGGAAGCAAGGGGCCATTGTTTACACTACAGAAGCAGGGAGAATATTGTGACAAGGAGAATATCGGGACACTACAGGGACTCCTGGAATCAAGGAGAACATTGTGACACTGTGAGGCCCCATGGAACCAAGGCAACATGGAACAGGTCTGGCTGGCTGGGCCTCCCCGGGGGCCACCTGGCAAGACTGGCTGATCCTGGAATGTTGAGGACTGCCTCTCATCAGCTCCTGGAGCACTAAGGCTCTGTGCTTTCCTTCCTATGGAAAAGTACCAGCCCCTTTTGCAGGTTCCCACGGCTGAAACTGATATTCCCCCTGAAAAAGCACTACATACAAGGCTTGCTCCCAGCCAAAATCTGCTAGGAGTAACAGCTCTGGGTGGCCACCGTTTCCTGAGGGCTGCCTCTCATCTACCACTCTAAGGGTCGGTGTGAAGTTTCCCTCATTTTTGCCTCATGACCCTCTCAAGAAGACCTCAAGGACCCCCGCCCAGGTTGACTCTGGACAATGGTTTTCTGGCCTGCTTGAGGTGGGTGCTTGCCAAGGGACTCTTTGCAGGTGTGTTGTGCTCACTGGACTGTGCTGTCATGGTACCAGCTGAAGCCTGCATGTACTGCACGACCGCACCTGTCTCTTGGAGCACCACACAATGCTCCATAAATCTCCCCGCCTCTTGGCCACAAGCCACTCGCTTTGGAAAAGGACTACAAAAGAGCGATCCTCTGGAGAAGACCCTGAGTACTCCCCACGGATGACCACCCTTCCATTGGCTGGCCCACCATGACCTTGGTCTCGTCTGTTGGTAGCTACTTCCCCCTTCCCCTCCTTTTCTCTCTCTATACTCCGTTTCCTATATCTCTCCCCTCTAGCGCAACTGAATTGTTTGGCATTCAATAAAAATGCATTGCTGTTGTTGAATAAACTGATTTGTCCCCCGCTATTTACCTGTTTGCACCTCTGAGATCGAACAATCCTCGGCCTGTGTTGGCAGATGGTGACACACCCCCACCCCCCCACCCCCCCCCATCCCCCAAGCCCCTGCTTCTCCCAGTTGATTGCTGATCGTGGTGTGACATGGAATGGAACATCCCTTGGGCCAGTCCAGCCCAGCTGTCCCATCCCTGTTCCCTCAGGAACACTTGCCCATCCCAAGTCCATGGGTTGGAGGGGCTTGCAGACACGCCTCGTGGGGCGAGCACTGTGACAAGGACAGGAGAACAGAACAACATTTACACTTACCAAGGGCAGAGAACAGAAGAGCACAGTCTTGGAGAAACGCACAAAGGATGTAGCCGAGGCAAACGGAGCGTGCACAAAACGCAAGGAGAATGTCAGCTCAGCTCTGCAAGGCTGACAAAAGCAGAAGTTATACACAACAATAATATTGCCCTTCCTCAAAAGCGGGGATCAAAGAGCAGTCACCTAAAAAGGACAGTGCATGTTGAAGACACACTCCAAAGAACCATAGAAGGACTTGTGAGAAGGGGTGCAATTATGGCAAATAAATTCCAGGTGGGGTTAACTAATGAATACATCATCAGTGTGAGTGATAAAAGCTCCGATTGCCTGGTGGCCAGTGCACTCGAGGATTGCCCAAGTGACCACCATGGTGTAATAAAGAATACCTGCTCTCAAATCCTCAAAACTGTGTTCAAAAGTTGCTATCCAGCAGATTTCAGTATCAGTGGTGTCCCTGACTCCATTATGCCCCTTGCACACTTTCACGAGGGCCCCTTGGTTCCACGAGGCCCTGCTGGATAACAGTGGACCCTTGGTTCCATTTGGGTCTGTACTGTCAAAATGGCCTCCTTAGTTCTGCACTGCCACAATGCTCTCTCCTTGGTGCCACGAGGCCTTGGTGTGTCACAACAGCCTCTCGGTTCCATGAACTGCCATAGTGTCAGCACGGTCTCTTGCATCTGCAGTATCACGATGGACAATTGGTTACAAGCAGCCCCGCTGTGTCACAACGACTACTTGGTTCATGAGGCCCCACAGTGTCACCATGGCCCCTTGGTTCCCCGAGGCCTCGCTGTAGAACAATGGCCTCTCAGTTCCAGGAGGTTTTGTACTGTCAACAGTGCTCTCCTTGGTTCTACAGTGGCTGCTTGCTTCCATAATTCTTCCTCAGTGTCACAGTGGTCTCCTTGGTTCCATGAGGCTCTGCAATGTCCCAATATCCCATCGTTTCCATGAGCTTCTGTCCCATCAACCATGTCCTTTGCTCCAGTGAGGCCCCGCAACGGCACACCGGACCCTTGGCTCCATGAGGTTCCATAGTGTAACATGGGTGCCTTGATTCCAAGAGGTTCTGCTGGGTCACACTGGACCCTTGGTTCCATGAGGTTCCGTGGTATCGCCATGGTTTCCCTGGATCCGCAGTAGCGCTACGGACCATAGGTTTCATGCAGCTTTGCTGTGCTACAGTGGCTCCTTGGTTCCATCAAGTGCCACTGTGTAACAAGGGAATCTTGGTCCCATGAGGTTCTGGACTGTCACAATGGTGTCCTTGGTTCTGGACTCTAACAACGGACCCTTGGTTCCACGAGGTTCCATTACGTCACAATGCTCTCCTTGGTTCCACAAGGCCTTGCTTTGTCACAAGGGACCCTTGGTTCCATGAGCTTCCGTAGTGTAACCATGGTCTCCTGGGATCTGCATTGTCACAATGGACAATTGGTTGCATGGGAGCCTGCTGTGTCACAAGAGAGCCTTAGCTCCATGAGGTTCCGGACTGTCACAGTGGTCTCCCTGCTTCAACGAGGCCCTGGAGTGTCTCGAGGGCTGCTTGGTTCTGTGAGCTTCCACAACGTCCCAATGGTCTCCTTGTTTCTGCAGTGTCATAGTGGACTCTTGGTTCCATGAGGTTCCTAAATGTCACAGGTCTCCTTGGTTCCATGTGGCCCTGCTGTGTCACCACAGCCCCTTGGTTCCAGGAGTTTCTGGGCTGTCAACAGTGGTTCCTTTGTTCCAATCAGGCACCGCTGTGTCACACTGCACCCTGGCTTCCATGAAGTTCTTCAGTGTCACAGTGGCCCCTTGGATCCATGCGGTCCCATAGTGTCACCATGGTCTCCTTGGACCTGCATTGTCATCAGGGACCATTGGTTCCATGTGGCCTGGCTGTGTCACAGTGATGTGGATTCCGTAATTGCCTTCAGTGTCACAATGGAGCCTTGTTTCTGTGAGGCTCTCAACTGTCACAACTGTCTCCTTGGTTCCATCAGCCCCCGCTGTGTCACAAGGGTCCCCTTGGTTCCATGAGCACACCAAAGCTTTGCATAAACATTGAGCAGCACCTGCTTAACACACCTGGGAACATCTGTCTGCATTCAAAAGACAGGTCACAGCTGAGAAAGGCACCAGCAGCTTCCATCTGCAACAGAGATGCAGGGAAAGGACAAGGACAGAGAATTCAGCTGCAAGACTCCGAGAATTCTGCATCCAGACATCATTTCTGGTCCCACTGTCCCTAGTAGAAAGGTGTCATCATTCCAGGTTCCAGGCAGCCTGTACTCAGCATGTGCTTCTACAGTGGGGGTTTGTCGTTTAGGAAAACCTGCTCAGGCTTTTCCCTTCTTTCCTCACAAACAGGAATACTTGTCCTGGGCCTGGATGCAGGCAGAGCCCTGAGGAGAGCACGTGGGACATGGTGCAGTGGGCAGGGACAGCCAGCTGCAGAGTTCAGGGGGAAGGGCTTCTGGTGCAGGGCCAGGCATGTCAGTCCCAGCTGGGCCATGTCAGACATGTCCCCAGGCTGGGCTTGGGGAGCAGCTTGTCCAAACAGGGTCAGCCTGGCAAGGGGCTCATTCTTCAGTGGGCCCACACCTCCTAAGGAGACATTCAGCATCAAGATCACCTGGGGAATGCCTAAGTTGCTTCTTCTTTGAACTGAAAAAGAAAAATTACTCCCTTTTATAAAACTGAAAATCATGAGCTGTACCTTGAAATCTTCCTCCTTAAGAGAACTCCAAAGTGACTCCAAGCAGCTGCACAAGGCCTGGAGACTGGAAGACATTGGAAAGAAGACAAAGAGCTCCTGAGGGTTTTCTGTATTTTAATGATCCCCAACGGTGGATTTGGGGCTGAGTCCAGGAGCCCCAGGCACTGAGAGAAGGTTGAAGAAGCTGCTCAAGGAGTCAGAAGCAAAACTCCAAGTCCCTTGGAGCATCACTGGCCCCACTGAGGGCAGGGACTGCCAAAGGCTCCCCAGGGAGTGGTGAGAGCAGATCCTTGAGGCCAGGATTGCAGGAGCCCGAGGCTGTGAGCAGGGAACTGCAATGCTGAGCAAGGCCTGGGCTGGTTGGAGGAAGCAGAAAGGCCAAGGCCTGAGCCCAGGCCTGGGCCAGCAGGGCCTGTCCCTCACAGGTGGCTCGGGGCTGTTCCTGGAGCACTGGGATGGGAGAGGCAGCAAGGACAAATGTCATCAAGCTGTGTGACACTCCAGATGCTCATGGAACCAAGGGCCAGTGTGACACAGCGGGGCCTCATGGAAACAAGAGGCCGTGCTGAGCCTGCGCGCCTGTAACACCCCAGAACACTGAAATGCTGAGGGTGAGCAAAGGCTCCTTTACTCGAGTTTGGTGCAGAGTAGAAACCCCAGCCAGATATTCTCAAGAGGTCAAAACGACACAAAAGTGTACTGGAAAAATACAGAAAACCGAGCTCCTTTGGCAAATGATTTCATACAACATCCAATTCAACGTGCATCACTTAGCGTAGCAGGAACATCATTAACTCGGCCCATGTAAGATGGAAACCTTTAGGCATAAAAATGTTAAACTACCCAAAAACATTCCAGTAAAAGAGGATAAGAAGGTTAAAAGAGAAAAAAGAGACAGAAAGACAGAAGATCTCCAGATAGATATGCAGAGAGCTACCAGCTGCTAGGCTTCCAGTGTGGCTGAGACACAGACCCAGGAGATTTCAGGATTCAGACCAGGGCTTGACGTCATGCCCGATTTTTTAAATCCCTAGCGTTTTCTAAGCTCTCCTCTTTTCAGGGACATCTGCTTTCTTACCACGCACTGCTGTGTTTCATTGCCTTTGTGTGGGATTGATTGACGGCTCAGCCAATCAGAGCTGGGTGGGCGCTGCCCCTGCTGTGTGCTTGATTGACGGCTCAGCCAATCAGAGCTGGCTGGGCGGTGACCCTGCTGTGTGATTGATTGACGGCTCAACCAATCAGAGCTGGCTGGGCGCTGCCCCTGCTGTGTGATTGATTGACGGCTCAGCCAATCAGAGCTGGCTGGGCGCTGCCCCTGCTGTGTGATTGATTGACGGCTCAGGCAGTCACAGCTGGGTTTGCTCTGCCCCTGCTGTGTGATTGGCAGATCTGCCAGGCCATGGCTGGGGACGGGGTTCTGTCCCACCTCATTCCAAGGTCTGTCCCAGCCCCGGCCCCACTCGGCCATTCCGAGCATCCCGACGGGTCTGGGGACATTGATGTCATCCAGCCTCTGACAGCGACCATGGGGACACTGCGGAACCTCATGGAACCAAAGAGACCATTTTGACACTCTGGTGCCTCATGCAATCAGGGGCACCTTTGTGAGACTCAGGACCCCAATGGAACCAAGGGTCAGTGATGAAGCTGTGCGGCCCAGAGAACCAAGGAGCCTTTGTTACACAGCAGGGCCACATGGAGCCCAGGGGCCGTGGTGACTCTGCAGGACCTTAGGGAAGCAAGGGGCCATTGTTTACACTACAGAAGCAGGGAGAATATTGTGACAAGGAGAATATCGGGACACTACAGGGACTCCTGGAATCAAGGAGAACATTGTGACACTGTGAGGCCCCATGGAACCAAGGCAACATGGAACAGGTCTGGCTGGCTGGGCCTCCCCGGGGGCCACCTGGCAAGACTGGCTGATCCTGGAATGTTGAGGACTGCCTCTCATCAGCTCCTGGAGCACTAAGGCTCTGTGCTTTCCTTCCTATGGAAAAGTACCAGCCCCTTTTGCAGGTTCCCACGGCTGAAACTGATATTCCCCCTGAAAAAGCACTACATACAAGGCTTGCTCCCAGCCAAAATCTGCTAGGAGTAACAGCTCTGGGTGGCCACCGTTTCCTGAGGGCTGCCTCTCATCTACCACTCTAAGGGTCGGTGTGAAGTTTCCCTCATTTTTGCCTCATGACCCTCTCAAGAAGACCTCAAGGACCCCCGCCCAGGTTGACTCTGGACAATGGTTTTCTGGCCTGCTTGAGGTGGGTGCTTGCCAAGGGACTCTTTGCAGGTGTGTTGTGCTCACTGGACTGTGCTGTCATGGTACCAGCTGAAGCCTGCATGTACTGCACGACCGCACCTGTCTCTTGGAGCACCACACAATGCTCCATAAATCTCCCCGCCTCTTGGCCACAAGCCACTCGCTTTGGAAAAGGACTACAAAAGAGCGATCCTCTGGAGAAGACCCTGAGTACTCCCCACGGATGACCACCCTTCCATTGGCTGGCCCACCATGACCTTGGTCTCGTCTGTTGGTAGCTACTTCCCCCTTCCCCTCCTTTTCTCTCTCTATACTCCGTTTCCTATATCTCTCCCCTCTAGCGCAACTGAATTGTTTGGCATTCAATAAAAATGCATTGCTGTTGTTGAATAAACTGATTTGTCCCCCGCTATTTACCTGTTTGCACCTCTGAGATTGAACAATCCTCGGCCTGTGTTGGCAGATGGTGACACACCCCCACCCCCCCCCCCCCCCCCCATCCCCCATGCCCCTGCTTCTCCCAGTTGATTGCTGATCGTGGTGTGACATGGAATGGAACATCCCTTGGGCCAGTCCAGCCCAGCTGTCCCATCCCTGTTCCCTCAGGAACACTTGCCCATCCCAAGTCCATGGGTTGGAGGGGCTTGCAGACACGCCTCGTGGGGCGAGCACTGTGACAAGGACAGGAGAACAGAACAACATTTACACTTACCAAGGGCAGAGAACAGAAGAGCACAGTCTTGGAGAAACGCACAAAGGATGTAGCCGAGGCAAACGGAGCGTGCACAAAACGCAAGGAGAATGTCAGCTCAGCTCTGCAAGGCTGACAAAAGCAGAAGTTATACACAACAATAATATTGCCCTTCCTCAAAAGCGGGGATCAAAGAGCAGTCACCTAAAAAGGACAGTGCATGTTGAAGACACACTCCAAAGAACCATAGAAGGACTTGTGAGAAGGGGTGCAATTATGGCAAATAAATTCCAGGTGGGGTTAACTAATGAATACATCATCAGTGTGAGTGATAAAAGCTCCGATTGCCTGGTGGCCAGTGCACTCGAGGATTGCCCAAGTGACCACCGTGGTGTAATAAAGAATACCTGCTCTCAAATCCTCAAAACTGTGTTCAAAAGTTGCTATCCAGCAGATTTCAGTATCAGTGGTGTCCCTGACTCCATTATGCCCCTTGCACACTTTCACGAGGGCCCCTTGGTTCCACGAGGCCCTGCTGGATAACAGTGGACCCTTGGTTCCATTTGGGTCTGTACTGTCAAAATGGCCTCCTTAGTTCTGCACTGCCACAATGCTCTCTCCTTGGTGCCACGAGGCCTTGGTGTGTCACAACAGCCTCTCGGTTCCATGAACTGCCATAGTGTCAGCACGGTCTCTTGCATCTGCAGTATCACGATGGACAATTGGTTACAAGCAGCCCCGCTGTGTCACAACGACTACTTGGTTCATGAGGCCCCACAGTGTCACCATGGCCCCTTGGTTCCCCGAGGCCTCGCTGTAGAACAATGGCCTCTCAGTTCCAGGAGGTTTTGTACTGTCAACAGTGCTCTCCTTGGTTCTACAGTGGCTGCTTGCTTCCATAATTCTTCCTCAGTGTCACAGTGGTCTCCTTGGTTCCATGAGGCTCTGCAATGTCCCAATATCCCATCGTTTCCATGAGCTTCTGTCCCATCAACCATGTCCTTTGCTCCAGTGAGGCCCCGCAACGGCACACCGGACCCTTGGCTCCATGAGGTTCCATAGTGTAACATGGGTGCCTTGATTCCAAGAGGTTCTGCTGGGTCACACTGGACCCTTGGTTCCATGAGGTTCCGTGGTATCGCCATGGTTTCCCTGGATCCGCAGTAGCGCTACGGACCATAGGTTTCATGCAGCTTTGCTGTGCTACAGTGGCTCCTTGGTTCCATCAAGTGCCACTGTGTAACAAGGGAATCTTGGTCCCATGAGGTTCTGGACTGTCACAATGGTGTCCTTGGTTCTGGACTCTAACAACGGACCCTTGGTTCCACGAGGTTCCATTACGTCACAATGCTCTCCTTGGTTCCACAAGGCCTTGCTTTGTCACAATGGACCCTTGGTTCCATGAGCTTCCGTAGTGTAACCATGGTCTCCTGGGATCTGCATTGTCACAATGGACAATTGGTTGCATGGGAGCCTGCTGTGTCACAAGAGAGCCTTAGCTCCATGAGGTTCTGGACTGTCACAGTGGTCTCCCTGCTTCAACGAGGCCCTGGAGTGTCTCGAGGGCTGCTTGGTTCTGTGAGCTTCCACAACGTCCCAATGGTCTCCTTGTTTCTGCAGTGTCATAGTGGACTCTTGGTTCCATGAGGTTCCTAAATGTCACAGGTCTCCTTGGTTCCATGTGGCCCTGCTGTGTCACCCCAGCCCCTTGGTTCCAGGAGTTTCTGGGCTGTCAGCAGTGGTTCCTTTGTTCCAATCAGGCACCGCTGTGTCACACTGCACCCTGGCTTCCATGAAGTTCTTCAGTGTCACAGTGGCCCCTTGGATCCATGCGGTCCCATGGTGTCACCATGGTCTCCTTGGACCTGCATTGTCATCAGGGACCATTGGTTCCATGTGGCCTGGCTGTGTCACAGTGATGTGGATTCCGTAATTGCCTTCAGTGTCACAATGGAGCCTTGTTTCTGTGAGGCTCTGAACTGTCACAACTGTCTCCTTGGTTCCATCAGCCCCCGCTGTGTCACAAGGGTCCCCTTGGTTCCATGAGCACACCAAAGCTTTGCATAAACATTGAGCAGCACCTGCTTAACACACCTGGGAACATCTGTCTGCATTCAAAAGACAGGTCACAGCTGAGAAAGGCACCAGCAGCTTCCATCTGCAACAGAGATGCAGGGAAAGGACAAGGACAGAGAATTCAGCTGCAAGACTCCGAGAATTCTGCATCCAGACATCATTTCTGGTCCCACTGTCCCTAGTAGAAAGGTGTCATCATTCCAGGTTCCAGGCAGCCTGTACTCAGCATGTGCTTCTACAGTGGGGGTTTGTCGTTTAGGAAAACCTGCTCAGGCTTTTCCCTTCTTTCCTCACAAACAGGAATACTTGTCCTGGGCCTGGATGCAGGCAGAGCCCTGAGGAGAGCACGTGGGACATGGTGCAGTGGGCAGGGACAGCCAGCTGCAGAGTTCAGGGGGAAGGGCTTCTGGTGCAGGGCCAGGCATGTCAGTCCCAGCTGGGCCATGTCAGACATGTCCCCAGGCTGGGCTTGGGGAGCAGCTTGTCCAAACAGGGTCAGCCTGGCAAGGGGCTCATTCTTCAGTGGGCCCACACCTCCTAAGGAGACATTCAGCATCAAGATCACCTGGGGAATGCCTAAGTTGCTTCTTCTTTGAACTGAAAAAGAAAAATTACTCCCTTTTATAAAACTGAAAATCATGAGCTGTACCTTGAAATCTTCCTCCTTAAGAGAACTCCAAAGTGACTCCAAGCAGCTGCACAAGGCCTGGAGACTGGAAGACATTGGAAAGAAGACAAAGAGCTCCTGAGGGTTTTCTGTATTTTAATGATCCCCAACGGTGGATTTGGGGCTGAGTCCAGGAGCCCCAGGCACTGAGAGAAGGTTGAAGAAGCTGCTCAAGGAGTCAGAAGCAAAACTCCAAGTCCCTTGGAGCATCACTGGCCCCACTGAGGGCAGGGACTGCCAAAGGCTCCCCAGGGAGTGGTGAGAGCAGATCCTTGAGGCCAGGATTGCAGGAGCCCGAGGCTGTGAGCAGGGAACTGCAATGCTGAGCAAGGCCTGGGCTGGTTGGAGGAAGCAGAAAGGCCAAGGCCTGAGCCCAGGCCTGGGCCAGCAGGGCCTGTCCCTCACAGGTGGCTCGGGGCTGTTCCTGGAGCACTGGGATGGGAGAGGCAGCAAGGACAAATGTCATCAAGCTGTGTGACACTCCAGATGCTCATGGAACCAAGGGCCAGTGTGACACAGCGGGGCCTCATGGAAACAAGAGGCCGTGCTGAGCCTGCGCGCCTGTAACACCCCAGAACACTGAAATGCTGAGGGTGAGCAAAGGCTCCTTTACTCGAGTTTGGTGCAGAGTAGAAACCCCAGCCAGATATTCTCAAGAGGTCAAAACGACACAAAAGTGTACTGGAAAAATACAGAAAACCGAGCTCCTTTGGCAAATGATTTCATACAACATCCAATTCAACGTGCATCACTTAGCGTAGCAGGAACATCATTAACTCGGCCCATGTAAGATGGAAACCTTTAGGCATAAAAATGTTAAACTACCCAAAAACATTCCAGTAAAAGAGGATAAGAAGGTTAAAAGAGAAAAAAGAGACAGAAAGACAGAAGATCTCCAGATAGATATGCAGAGAGCTACCAGCTGCTAGGCTTCCAGTGTGGCTGAGACACAGACCCAGGAGATTTCAGGATTCAGACCAGGGCTTGACGTCATGCCCGATTTTTTAAATCCCTAGCGTTTTCTAAGCTCTCCTCTTTTCAGGGACATCTGCTTTCTTACCACGCACTGCTGTGTTTCATTGCCTTTGTGTGGGATTGATTGACGGCTCAGCCAATCAGAGCTGGGTGGGCGCTGCCCCTGCTGTGTGCTTGATTGACGGCTCAGCCAATCAGAGCTGGCTGGGCGGTGACCCTGCTGTGTGATTGATTGACGGCTCAACCAATCAGAGCTGGCTGGGCGCTGCCCCTGCTGTGTGATTGATTGACGGCTCAGCCAATCAGAGCTGGCTGGGCGCTGCCCCTGCTGTGTGATTGATTGACGGCTCAGGCAGTCACAGCTGGGTTTGCTCTGCCCCTGCTGTGTGATTGGCAGATCTGCCAGGCCATGGCTGGGGACGGGGTTCTGTCCCACCTCATTCCAAGGTCTGTCCCAGCCCCGGCCCCACTCGGGCATTCCGAGCATCCCGACGGGTCTGGGGACATTGATGTCATCCAGCCTCTGACAGCGACCATGGGGACACTGCGGAACCTCATGGAACCAAAGAGACCATTTTGACACTCTGGTGCCTCATGCAATCAGGGGCACCTTTGTGAGACTCAGGACCCCAATGGAACCAAGGGTCAGTGATGAAGCTGTGCGGCCCAGAGAACCAAGGAGCCTTTGTTACACAGCAGGGCCACATGGAGCCCAGGGGCCGTGGTGACTCTGCAGGACCTTAGGGAAGCAAGGGGCCATTGTTTACACTACAGAAGCAGGGAGAATATTGTGACAAGGAGAATATCGGGACACTACAGGGACTCCTGGAATCAAGGAGAACATTGTGACACTGTGAGGCCCCATGGAACCAAGGCAACATGGAACAGGTCTGGCTGGCTGGGCCTCCCCGGGGGCCACCTGGCAAGACTGGCTGATCCTGGAATGTTGAGGACTGCCTCTCATCAGCTCCTGGAGCACTAAGGCTCTGTGCTTTCCTTCCTATGGAAAAGTACCAGCCCCTTTTGCAGGTTCCCACGGCTGAAACTGATATTCCCCCTGAAAAAGCACTACATACAAGGCTTGCTCCCAGCCAAAATCTGCTAGGAGTAACAGCTCTGGGTGGCCACCGTTTCCTGAGGGCTGCCTCTCATCTACCACTCTAAGGGTCGGTGTGAAGTTTCCCTCATTTTTGCCTCATGACCCTCTCAAGAAGACCTCAAGGACCCCCGCCCAGGTTGACTCTGGACAATGGTTTTCTGGCCTGCTTGAGGTGGGTGCTTGCCAAGGGACTCTTTGCAGGTGTGTTGTGCTCACTGGACTGTGCTGTCATGGTACCAGCTGAAGCCTGCATGTACTGCACGACCGCACCTGTCTCTTGGAGCACCACACAATGCTCCATAAATCTCCCCGCCTCTTGGCCACAAGCCACTCGCTTTGGAAAAGGACTACAAAAGAGCGATCCTCTGGAGAAGACCCTGAGTACTCCCCACGGATGACCACCCTTCCATTGGCTGGCCCACCATGACCTTGGTCTCGTCTGTTGGTAGCTACTTCCCCCTTCCCCTCCTTTTCTCTCTCTATACTCCGTTTCCTATATCTCTCCCCTCTAGCGCAACTGAATTGTTTGGCATTCAATAAAAATGCATTGCTGTTGTTGAATAAACTGATTTGTCCCCCGCTATTTACCTGTTTGCACCTCTGAGATCGAACAATCCTCGGCCTGTGTTGGCAGATGGTGACACACCCCCACCCCCCCACCCCCCCATCCCCCATGCCCCTGCTTCTCCCAGTTGATTGCTGATCGTGGTGTGACATGGAATGGAACATCCCTTGGGCCAGTCCAGCCCAGCTGTCCCATCCCTGTTCCCTCAGGAACACTTGCCCATCCCAAGTCCATGGGTTGGAGGGGCTTGCAGACACGCCTCGTGGGGCGAGCACTGTGACAAGGACAGGAGAACAGAACAACATTTACACTTACCAAGGGCAGAGAACAGAAGAGCACAGTCTTGGAGAAACGCACAAAGGATGTAGCCGAGGCAAACGGAGCGTGCACAAAACGCAAGGAGAATGTCAGCTCAGCTCTGCAAGGCTGACAAAAGCAGAAGTTATACACAACAATAATATTGCCCTTCCTCAAAAGCGGGGATCAAAGAGCAGTCACCTAAAAAGGACAGTGCATGTTGAAGACACACTCCAAAGAACCATAGAAGGACTTGTGAGAAGGGGTGCAATTATGGCAAATAAATTCCAGGTGGGGTTAACTAATGAATACATCATCAGTGTGAGTGATAAAAGCTCCGATTGCCTGGTGGCCAGTGCACTCGAGGATTGCCCAAGTGACCACCGTGGTGTAATAAAGAATACCTGCTCTCAAATCCTCAAAACTGTGTTCAAAAGTTGCTATCCAGCAGATTTCAGTATCAGTGGTGTCCCTGACTCCATTATGCCCCTTGCACACTTTCACGAGGGCCCCTTGGTTCCACGAGGCCCTGCTGGATAACAGTGGACCCTTGGTTCCATTTGGGTCTGTACTGTCAAAATGGCCTCCTTAGTTCTGCACTGCCACAATGCTCTCTCCTTGGTGCCACGAGGCCTTGGTGTGTCACAACAGCCTCTCGGTTCCATGAACTGCCATAGTGTCAGCACGGTCTCTTGCATCTGCAGTATCACGATGGACAATTGGTTACAAGCAGCCCCGCTGTGTCACAACGACTACTTGGTTCATGAGGCCCCACAGTGTCACCATGGCCCCTTGGTTCCCCGAGGCCTCGCTGTAGAACAATGGCCTCTCAGTTCCAGGAGGTTTTGTACTGTCAACAGTGCTCTCCTTGGTTCTACAGTGGCTGCTTGCTTCCATAATTCTTCCTCAGTGTCACAGTGGTCTCCTTGGTTCCATGAGGCTCTGCAATGTCCCAATATCCCATCGTTTCCATGAGCTTCTGTCCCATCAACCATGTCCTTTGCTCCAGTGAGGCCCCGCAACGGCACACCGGACCCTTGGCTCCATGAGGTTCCATAGTGTAACATGGGTGCCTTGATTCCAAGAGGTTCTGCTGGGTCACACTGGACCCTTGGTTCCATGAGGTTCCGTGGTATCGCCATGGTTTCCCTGGATCCGCAGTAGCGCTACGGACCATAGGTTTCATGCAGCTTTGCTGTGCTACAGTGGCTCCTTGGTTCCATCAAGTGCCACTGTGTAACAAGGGAATCTTGGTCCCATGAGGTTCTGGACTGTCACAATGGTGTCCTTGGTTCTGGACTCTAACAACGGACCCTTGGTTCCACGAGGTTCCATTACGTCACAATGCTCTCCTTGGTTCCACAAGGCCTTGCTTTGTCACAATGGACCCTTGGTTCCATGAGCTTCCGTAGTGTAACCATGGTCTCCTGGGATCTGCATTGTCACAATGGACAATTGGTTGCATGGGAGCCTGCTGTGTCACAAGAGAGCCTTAGCTCCATGAGGTTCTGGACTGTCACAGTGGTCTCCCTGCTTCAACGAGGCCCTGGAGTGTCTCGAGGGCTGCTTGGTTCTGTGAGCTTCCACAACGTCCCAATGGTCTCCTTGTTTCTGCAGTGTCATAGTGGACTCTTGGTTCCATGAGGTTCCTAAATGTCACAGGTCTCCTTGGTTCCATGTGGCCCTGCTGTGTCACCACAGCCCCTTGGTTCCAGGAGTTTCTGGGCTGTCAGCAGTGGTTCCTTTGTTCCAATCAGGCACCGCTGTGTCACACTGCACCCTGGCTTCCATGAAGTTCTTCAGTGTCACAGTGGCCCCTTGGATCCATGCGGTCCCATGGTGTCACCATGGTCTCCTTGGACCTGCATTGTCATCAGGGACCATTGGTTCCATGTGGCCTGGCTGTGTCACAGTGATGTGGATTCCGTAATTGCCTTCAGTGTCACAATGGAGCCTTGTTTCTGTGAGGCTCTGAACTGTCACAACTGTCTCCTTGGTTCCATCAGCCCCCGCTGTGTCACAAGGGTCCCCTTGGTTCCATGAGCACACCAAAGCTTTGCATAAACATTGAGCAGCACCTGCTTAACACACCTGGGAACATCTGTCTGCATTCAAAAGACAGGTCACAGCTGAGAAAGGCACCAGCAGCTTCCATCTGCAACAGAGATGCAGGGAAAGGACAAGGACAGAGAATTCAGCTGCAAGACTCCGAGAATTCTGCATCCAGACATCATTTCTGGTCCCACTGTCCCTAGTAGAAAGGTGTCATCATTCCAGGTTCCAGGCAGCCTGTACTCAGCATGTGCTTCTACAGTGGGGGTTTGTCGTTTAGGAAAACCTGCTCAGGCTTTTCCCTTCTTTCCTCACAAACAGGAATACTTGTCCTGGGCCTGGATGCAGGCAGAGCCCTGAGGAGAGCACGTGGGACATGGTGCAGTGGGCAGGGACAGCCAGCTGCAGAGTTCAGGGGGAAGGGCTTCTGGTGCAGGGCCAGGCATGTCAGTCCCAGCTGGGCCATGTCAGACATGTCCCCAGGCTGGGCTTGGGGAGCAGCTTGTCCAAACAGGGTCAGCCTGGCAAGGGGCTCATTCTTCAGTGGGCCCACACCTCCTAAGGAGACATTCAGCATCAAGATCACCTGGGGAATGCCTAAGTTGCTTCTTCTTTGAACTGAAAAAGAAAAATTACTCCCTTTTATAAAACTGAAAATCATGAGCTGTACCTTGAAATCTTCCTCCTTAAGAGAACTCCAAAGTGACTCCAAGCAGCTGCACAAGGCCTGGAGACTGGAAGACATTGGAAAGAAGACAAAGAGCTCCTGAGGGTTTTCTGTATTTTAATGATCCCCAACGGTGGATTTGGGGCTGAGTCCAGGAGCCCCAGGCACTGAGAGAAGGTTGAAGAAGCTGCTCAAGGAGTCAGAAGCAAAACTCCAAGTCCCTTGGAGCATCACTGGCCCCACTGAGGGCAGGGACTGCCAAAGGCTCCCCAGGGAGTGGTGAGAGCAGATCCTTGAGGCCAGGATTGCAGGAGCCCGAGGCTGTGAGCAGGGAACTGCAATGCTGAGCAAGGCCTGGGCTGGTTGGAGGAAGCAGAAAGGCCAAGGCCTGAGCCCAGGCCTGGGCCAGCAGGGCCTGTCCCTCACAGGTGGCTCGGGGCTGTTCCTGGAGCACTGGGATGGGAGAGGCAGCAAGGACAAATGTCATCAAGCTGTGTGACACTCCAGATGCTCATGGAACCAAGGGCCAGTGTGACACAGCGGGGCCTCATGGAAACAAGAGGCCGTGCTGAGCCTGCGCGCCTGTAACACCCCAGAACACTGAAATGCTGAGGGTGAGCAAAGGCTCCTTTACTCGAGTTTGGTGCAGAGTAGAAACCCCAGCCAGATATTCTCAAGAGGTCAAAACGACACAAAAGTGTACTGGAAAAATACAGAAAACCGAGCTCCTTTGGCAAATGATTTCATACAACATCCAATTCAACGTGCATCACTTAGCGTAGCAGGAACATCATTAACTCGGCCCATGTAAGATGGAAACCTTTAGGCATAAAAATGTTAAACTACCCAAAAACATTCCAGTAAAAGAGGATAAGAAGGTTAAAAGAGAAAAAAGAGACAGAAAGACAGAAGATCTCCAGATAGATATGCAGAGAGCTACCAGCTGCTAGGCTTCCAGTGTGGCTGAGACACAGACCCAGGAGATTTCAGGATTCAGACCAGGGCTTGACGTCATGCCCGATTTTTTAAATCCCTAGCGTTTTCTAAGCTCTCCTCTTTTCAGGGACATCTGCTTTCTTACCACGCACTGCTGTGTTTCATTGCCTTTGTGTGGGATTGATTGACGGCTCAGCCAATCAGAGCTGGGTGGGCGCTGCCCCTGCTGTGTGCTTGATTGACGGCTCAGCCAATCAGAGCTGGCTGGGCGGTGACCCTGCTGTGTGATTGATTGACGGCTCAACCAATCAGAGCTGGCTGGGCGCTGCCCCTGCTGTGTGATTGATTGACGGCTCAGCCAATCAGAGCTGGCTGGGCGCTGCCCCTGCTGTGTGATTGATTGACGGCTCAGGCAGTCACAGCTGGGTTTGCTCTGCCCCTGCTGTGTGATTGGCAGATCTGCCAGGCCATGGCTGGGGACGGGGTTCTGTCCCACCTCATTCCAAGGTCTGTCCCAGCCCCGGCCCCACTCGGGCATTCCGAGCATCCCGACGGGTCTGGGGACATTGATGTCATCCAGCCTCTGACAGCGACCATGGGGACACTGCGGAACCTCATGGAACCAAAGAGACCATTTTGACACTCTGGTGCCTCATGCAATCAGGGGCACCTTTGTGAGACTCAGGACCCCAATGGAACCAAGGGTCAGTGATGAAGCTGTGCGGCCCAGAGAACCAAGGAGCCTTTGTTACACAGCAGGGCCACATGGAGCCCAGGGGCCGTGGTGACTCTGCAGGACCTTAGGGAAGCAAGGGGCCATTGTTTACACTACAGAAGCAGGGAGAATATTGTGACAAGGAGAATATCGGGACACTACAGGGACTCCTGGAATCAAGGAGAACATTGTGACACTGTGAGGCCCCATGGAACCAAGGCAACATGGAACAGGTCTGGCTGGCTGGGCCTCCCCGGGGGCCACCTGGCAAGACTGGCTGATCCTGGAATGTTGAGGACTGCCTCTCATCAGCTCCTGGAGCACTAAGGCTCTGTGCTTTCCTTCCTATGGAAAAGTACCAGCCCCTTTTGCAGGTTCCCACGGCTGAAACTGATATTCCCCCTGAAAAAGCACTACATACAAGGCTTGCTCCCAGCCAAAATCTGCTAGGAGTAACAGCTCTGGGTGGCCACCGTTTCCTGAGGGCTGCCTCTCATCTACCACTCTAAGGGTCGGTGTGAAGTTTCCCTCATTTTTGCCTCATGACCCTCTCAAGAAGACCTCAAGGACCCCCGCCCAGGTTGACTCTGGACAATGGTTTTCTGGCCTGCTTGAGGTGGGTGCTTGCCAAGGGACTCTTTGCAGGTGTGTTGTGCTCACTGGACTGTGCTGTCATGGTACCAGCTGAAGCCTGCATGTACTGCACGACCGCACCTGTCTCTTGGAGCACCACACAATGCTCCATAAATCTCCCCGCCTCTTGGCCACAAGCCACTCGCTTTGGAAAAGGACTACAAAAGAGCGATCCTCTGGAGAAGACCCTGAGTACTCCCCACGGATGACCACCCTTCCATTGGCTGGCCCACCATGACCTTGGTCTCGTCTGTTGGTAGCTACTTCCCCCTTCCCCTCCTTTTCTCTCTCTATACTCCGTTTCCTATATCTCTCCCCTCTAGCGCAACTGAATTGTTTGGCATTCAATAAAAATGCATTGCTGTTGTTGAATAAACTGATTTGTCCCCCGCTATTTACCTGTTTGCACCTCTGAGATCGAACAATCCTCGGCCTGTGTTGGCAGATGGTGACACACCCCCACCCCCCCACCCCCCCATCCCCCATGCCCCTGCTTCTCCCAGTTGATTGCTGATCGTGGTGTGACATGGAATGGAACATCCCTTGGGCCAGTCCAGCCCAGCTGTCCCATCCCTGTTCCCTCAGGAACACTTGCCCATCCCAAGTCCATGGGTTGGAGGGGCTTGCAGACACGCCTCGTGGGGCGAGCACTGTGACAAGGACAGGAGAACAGAACAACATTTACACTTACCAAGGGCAGAGAACAGAAGAGCACAGTCTTGGAGAAACGCACAAAGGATGTAGCCGAGGCAAACGGAGCGTGCACAAAACGCAAGGAGAATGTCAGCTCAGCTCTGCAAGGCTGACAAAAGCAGAAGTTATACACAACAATAATATTGCCCTTCCTCAAAAGCGGGGATCAAAGAGCAGTCACCTAAAAAGGACAGTGCATGTTGAAGACACACTCCAAAGAACCATAGAAGGACTTGTGAGAAGGGGTGCAATTATGGCAAATAAATTCCAGGTGGGGTTAACTAATGAATACATCATCAGTGTGAGTGATAAAAGCTCCGATTGCCTGGTGGCCAGTGCACTCGAGTAGATGAAGGATTGCCCAAGTGTCCTGGTTTCGGCCAAATTTGGGGGAAAACCTCCAGGAGGAGCCCCCAGACAGCAAACCCCACGACTCCTCCCCCCCCCACCCCACCGGGTTCGGGAAGAATTTCCTTGGAGAAGAGTGGGAGAAAAAACCTGTTTATTTAACAAGCAAGACACTCCCCAGCACAGGGAAAAAAAAACAACACCAGCTGACAAAAAACTCTTTCACCGTTCTGAAGGGATGAGAAGTTCAGTCTCTCTGGCGAGTGGTCGCGCAGTTATCAGTCTCTGGCGCTGGGGATGACTGCTGCAGGTGACAAAGTGTAGACTCCCGGTGTTTCTTGGGGTTCCCAGGTCCCCGTCCGTTCAGATGGTATCCAGGAGAGGGAGGGGACGGGGTGGAAAACAGTCCAGGGAAAAAGTTGGACTGCCTAGCTGAACTAACTAATAAGCAGAAAGCAAGGGCAAAGCGAAGGAAAGAAAAAGGCAGAAGCGAGCAAGCAGGCAAGCAAGCAGGCAAGCAAGCAAGCAAGCAAGCAGGCAAGCAAGCAAGCCGAGCTAAAACCTCTCCTAAACATAGACCATGGGGGAGGTGAGCCGGCTGATAACAAGACAAAACAAAGCTTCACTCTCAGACTCAGTCCTGGAAGCACAGGACATAATACCAAACATAATCAGGACACACGATTGGAGATAGAAACACCATAACATCACCCTAGGACATTCCACCCCTTATCTCCATATCGTGAACATACTAAACAGCATGTAAAAACTTCAGCAAGTAGAAATTTCCATCTTTCACTTATTCGGACACATTTTCTTCCATCTCACTTGCTCAAACCTTCGACACTTACACATTTCCTTCTATCTCACTTGCTCAGACCTTTGACACTTACATATTTCCTTCTGTCTCATGCTGCCTCACCCCACAATCAGATCTCCCTGAGGCACACATCGTGTTGTTCCATCTCTCTGCATTACCCACCATGTACAACCTGGTCCTTGAGCAAAGACAATCCCACGAATGGGTTTGTCTGTACTCGGGGCAGAATTGATCCAAACTGCCTTCCCTAACAAACCTCTGATATGTGCCACTGGGACTTTGTCTCCATCTACTATATTCAGGGACTCAGACTGGGCAGGGCCCGCTCGGTTGGTGGAACCCCGGGTGTTAACTAACCAAGTGGCCTTTGCTAAATGCTGCTCCCAGTTTTTGAATGATCCCCCACCCAATGCTCTCAAGGTGGTTTTTAACAGTCCATTGTACCTTTCCACCTTCCCTGCAGCTGGTGCATGGTAGGGGATATGGTACACCCACTCAATGCCATGTTCCCTAGCCCAAGTGTTGATAAGGCTATTCTTGAAATGAGTCCCATTGTCTGACTCAATCCTCTCAGGGGTGCCATGCCTCCAAAGGACCTGCTTTTCCAGGCCCAGGATGGTGTTACGGGCTGTAGCGTGAGACACAGGGTAGGTCTCCAACCATCCAGTGGTGGCTTCCACCATGGTCAGTACATAGCGCTTGCCTTGGCGTGTCTGGGGCAGTGTGATGTAGTCAATCTGCCAGGCCTCTCCATACTTGTACTTGGACCACCGCCCCCCATACCAGAGGGGCTTCACCCGCTTGGCTTGCTTGATGGCAGCGCACGTCTCACAGTCATGGATAACTTGAGAAATACTGTCCATGGTTAGATCCACCCCTCGGTCTCGTGCCCACTTATATGTGGCATCTCTGCCCTGATGACCTGAGGCATCATGGGCCCATCGAGCCAGGAACAACTCTCCCTTGTGTTCCCAATCAAGGTCTATCTTCGACACCCCTATCTTTGCAGCCTGATCTACCTGCTGATTGTTTTTCTGCTCTTCATTAGCCCTACTTCTGGGAACATGGGCATCTACATGGCGAACCTTCACAGGTAATTTCTCTAACCGGGTAGCGATATCTTTCCACTCTTCGGCAGCCCAAATTGGTTTTCCTCTACGCTGCCAGTTAGCCTCTTTCCATCTCTCCAACCATCCCCACAGAGCATTGGCTACCATCCATGAATCGGTATAAAGGTAAAGCTTTGGCCACTTCTCTCTTTCAGCAATGTCTAAGGCCAGTTGAACCGCTTTGAGTTCAGCAAGTTGACTGGATCCACCCTCTCCTTCAGTGGCCTCTGCTACCCGTCGCGTGGGGCTCCATACGGCTGCTTTCCACCTCCGATTCATCCCCACAATGCGACAGGAACCGTCGGTGAATAGAGCATAGCGTGTTTCCTCTGCTGGCAGTTGGTTATATGGTGGAGCTTCTTCAGCCCGTGTCACTGGTTCTTGTTCCTCATCTGTGACACCAAAACTTTCACCTTCAGGCCAATTTGTAATTACTTCCAAAATCCCAGGGCGATTCAGTTTTCCAATCCGGGTGCGCTGTGTAATGAGGGCAATCCACTTGCTCCATGTAGCACTGGTGGCATGGTGGGTTGAGGGAACCTTTCCTCTGAACATCCACCCCAGCACTGGTAGTCGGGGTGCCAGAAGGAGTTGTGCTTCTGTGCCAACCACCTCTGAGGCTGCTTGGACCCCTTCGTAGGCAGCCAAGATCTCCTTCTCTGTTGGGGTGTAGTTAGCTTCAGACCCTCTGTAGCTCCGACTCCAAAATCCTAATGGTCGGCCTCGAGTCTCACCAGGCACCTTCTGCCACAGGCTCCAGGACAGACCATGGTTCCCGGCTGCAGAGTAGAGCACGTTCTTCACATCTGGTCCCGTCCTGACTGGGCCAAGGGCTACTGCATGAGCAATTTCCTGCTTTATCTGGGCAAAAGCTTGTTGCTGCTCAGGGCCCCAATGGAAATCGTTCTTCTTGCGGGTGACCAGGTAAAGAGGGCTCACAATCTGACTGTACTCAGGAATGTGCATCCTCCAAAAACCTATGGCGCCTAAGAAAGCTTGTGTCTCCTTCTTGTTGGTTGGTGGGGACATAGCTGTGATTTTGTTGATGACATCAGTAGGAATCTGACGCCGTCCATCTTGCCACTTCACTCCCAGGAACTGGATCTCTCGAGCAGGTCCCTTAACTTTACTCTTCTTGATGGCGAAGCCGGCTTCCAGGAGGATTTGGATGATTCTCTCTCCTTTCTTGAACACTTCTGCTGCTGTGTTCCCCCACACAATGATATCATCAATATATTGTAAATGTTCTGGAGCCTCACCTTTTTCTAGTGTAGTCTGGATCAGTCCATGGCAGATAGTAGGACTGTGCTTCCACCCCTGGGGCAGTCGATTCCAGGTGTACTGCACTCCCCTCCATGTGAAAGCGAACTGAGGCCTGCACTCTGCTGCCAGAGGAATGGAGAAAAATGCATTGGCGATATCGATAGTGGCGTACCACTTTGCTGCCTTGGACTCCAGCTCGTACTGCAGTTCCAGCATGTCTGGCACGGCAGCGCTCAGTGGTGGAGTCACCTCATTCAATGCACGATAGTCTACGGTCAGTCTCCATTCTCCTTAGAATTACCATGGCACTTCTCTTTCAGGTACTTTGCCACCTCAGCTGGGTTCTGAATTTGTTCACATGGAAAATCCCAGGATGTAGGGTCAGAAAATTCCTTTAAGATTTGGCCCATATCCTCCCATTTCCCACACCATTCAGGATTCCTCACGCCTGGCTCTACTCTGGGGTCAGGGGTCTCAGCCCCTCTAGAAATCTCAGCTCTCATTCTAGAGAAACTGCAGACTGTATAGAGAAAGCTTACTATATTAAACACCAGAAAGATGGTCTCTTTAACACTCAGGGGGAACTGAACATTCTCTAATAGGGATGTAACAAATTCAGAGGAGAAGAAGGAGAACAAAGGCTGAAAAGCCTCATCCCCTGCTTCTCCTCTAACAAGCTGAGTACACAACCACAACCAAGAACCATACATTCCTGGAACAGACTCCAGCACCTTTATAAATCTCCTGCAGGCCATTAAAACCAAGCCCAGCCCGATGGATATTTTGGTCAATGCCCCTCTACTACAGAAACTACGCATTAGGGACAATACTGGAGCTATTTCTGGATAAGCAAATAAACCCAGGGACCACAGAGGTATTAAGACCTCAAAAAACCCTAGGGACAAAGAACCCATGCAGGCCTCCACCCCAAAAGACATGAATTCCAACAACATAGCCAATAACTGCTCTATACCAACACAAAAGAATTTGAACCAAATTATTATTATTAGAACAGGGTTTTTTCCCACTTTCTCAAGCCTCGAGTTGGGCGCCAATATATTTGTCCTGGTTTCGGCCAAATTTGGGGGAAAACCTCCAGGAGGAGCCCCCAGACAGCAAACCCCACGACTCCTCCCCCCCCCACCCCACCGGGTTCGGGAAGAATTTCCTTGGAGAAGAGTGGGAGAAAAAACCTGTTTATTTAACAAGCAAGACACTCCCCAGCACAGGGAAAAAAAAACAACACCAGCTGACAAAAAACTCTTTCACCGTTCTGAAGGGATGACAAGTTCAGTCTCTCTGGCGAGTGGTCGCGCAGTTATCAGTCTCTGGCGCTGGGGATGACTGCTGCAGGTGACAAAGTGTAGACTCCCGGTGTTTCTTGGGGTTCCCAGGTCCCCGTCCGTTCAGATGGTATCCAGGAGAGGGAGGGGACGGGGTGGAAGAGAAAACAGTCCAGGGAAAAAGTTGGACTGCCTAGCTGAACTAACTAATAAGCAGAAAGCAAGGGCAAAGCGAAGGAAAGAAAAAGGCAGAAGCGAGCAAGCAAGCAAGCAAGCAGGCAAGCAAGCAAGCAAGCAAGCAGGCAAGCAAGCAAGCCGAGCTAAAACCTCTCCTAAACATAGACCATGGGGGAGGTGAGCCGGCTGATAACAAGACAAAACAAAGCTTCACTCTCAGACTCAGTCCTGGAAGCACAGGACATAATACCAAACATAATCAGGACACACGATTGGAGATAGAAACACCATAACATCACCCTAGGACACCAAGTGACCACCGTGGTGTAATAAAGAATACCTGCTCTCAAATCCTCAAAACTGTGTTCAAAAGTTGCTATCCAGCAGATTTCAGTATCAGTGGTGTCCCTGACTCCATTATGCCCCTTGCACACTTTCACGAGGGCCCCTTGGTTCCACGAGGCCCTGCTGGATAACAGTGGACCCTTGGTTCCATTTGGGTCTGTACTGTCAAAATGGCCTCCTTAGTTCTGCACTGCCACAATGCTCTCTCCTTGGTGCCACGAGGCCTTGGTGTGTCACAACAGCCTCTCGGTTCCATGAACTGCCATAGTGTCAGCACGGTCTCTTGCATCTGCAGTATCACGATGGACAATTGGTTACAAGCAGCCCCGCTGTGTCACAACGACTACTTGGTTCATGAGGCCCCACAGTGTCACCATGGCCCCTTGGTTCCCCGAGGCCTCGCTGTAGAACAATGGCCTCTCAGTTCCAGGAGGTTTTGTACTGTCAACAGTGCTCTCCTTGGTTCTACAGTGGCTGCTTGCTTCCATAATTCTTCCTCAGTGTCACAGTGGTCTCCTTGGTTCCATGAGGCTCTGCAATGTCCCAATATCCCATCGTTTCCATGAGCTTCTGTCCCATCAACCATGTCCTTTGCTCCAGTGAGGCCCCGCAACGGCACACCGGACCCTTGGCTCCATGAGGTTCCATAGTGTAACATGGGTGCCTTGATTCCAAGAGGTTCTGCTGGGTCACACTGGACCCTTGGTTCCATGAGGTTCCGTGGTATCGCCATGGTTTCCCTGGATCCGCAGTAGCGCTACGGACCATAGGTTTCATGCAGCTTTGCTGTGCTACAGTGGCTCCTTGGTTCCCTTGGTTGTAACAAGGGAATCTTGGTCCCATGAGGTTCTGGACTGTCACAATGGTGTCCTTGGTTCTGGACTCTAACAACGGACCCTTGGTTCCACGAGGTTCCATTACGTCACAATGCTCTCCTTGGTTCCACAAGGCCTTGCTTTGTCACAATGGACCCTTGGTTCCATGAGCTTCCGTAGTGTAACCATGGTCTCCTGGGATCTGCATTGTCACAATGGACAATTGGTTGCATGGGAGGCTGCTGTGTCACAAGAGAGCCTTAGCTCCATGAGGTTCTGGACTGTCACAGTGGTCTCCCTGCTTCAATGAGGCCCTGGAGTGTCTCGAGGGCTGCTTGGTTCTGTGAGCTTCCACAACGTCCCAATGGTCTCCTTGTTTCTGCAGTGTCATAGTGGACTCTTGGTTCCATTAGGTTCCTAAATGTCACAGGTCTCCTTGGTTCCATGTGGCCCTGCTGTGTCACCCCAGCCCCTTGGTTCCAGGAGTTTCTGGGCTGTCAACAGTGGTTCCTTTGTTCCAATCAGGCACCGCTGTGTCACACTGCACCCTGGCTTCCATGAAGTTCTTCAGTGTCACAGTGGCCCCTTGGATCCATGCGGTCCCATAGTGTCACCATGGTCTCCTTGGACCTGCATTGTCATCAGGGACCATTGGTTCCATGTGGCCTGGCTGTGTCACAGTGATGTGGATTCCGTAATTGCCTTCAGTGTCACAATGGAGCCTTGTTTCTGTGAGGCTCTGAACTGTCACAACTGTCTCCTTGGTTCCATCAGCCCCCGCTGTGTCACAAGGGTCCCCTTGGTTCCATGAGCACACCAAAGCTTTGCATAAACATTGAGCAGCACCTGCTTAACACACCTGGGAACATCTGTCTGCATTCAAAAGACAGGTCACAGCTGAGAAAGGCACCAGCAGCTTCCATCTGCAACAGAGATGCAGGGAAAGGACAAGGACAGAGAATTCAGCTGCAAGACTCCGAGAATTCTGCATCCAGACATCATTTCTGGTCCCACTGTCCCTAGTAGAAAGGTGTCATCATTCCAGGTTCCAGGCAGCCTGTACTCAGCATGTGCTTCTACAGTGGGGGTTTGTCGTTTAGGAAAACCTGCTCAGGCTTTTCCCTTCTTTCCTCACAAACAGGAATACTTGTCCTGGGCCTGGATGCAGGCAGAGCCCTGAGGAGAGCACGTGGGACATGGTGCAGTGGGCAGGGACAGCCAGCTGCAGAGTTCAGGGGGAAGGGCTTCTGGTGCAGGGCCAGGCATGTCAGTCCCAGCTGGGCCATGTCAGACATGTCCCCAGGCTGGGCTTGGGGAGCAGCTTGTCCAAACAGGGTCAGCCTGGCAAGGGGCTCATTCTTCAGTGGGCCCACACCTCCTAAGGAGACATTCAGCATCAAGATCACCTGGGGAATGCCTAAGTTGCTTCTTCTTTGAACTGAAAAAGAAAAATTACTCCCTTTTATAAAACTGAAAATCATGAGCTGTACCTTGAAATCTTCCTCCTTAAGAGAACTCCAAAGTGACTCCAAGCAGCTGCACAAGGCCTGGAGACTGGAAGACATTGGAAAGAAGACAAAGAGCTCCTGAGGGTTTTCTGTATTTTAATGATCCCCAACGGTGGATTTGGGGCTGAGTCCAGGAGCCCCAGGCACTGAGAGAAGGTTGAAGAAGCTGCTCAAGGAGTCAGAAGCAAAACTCCAAGTCCCTTGGAGCATCACTGGCCCCACTGAGGGCAGGGACTGCCAAAGGCTCCCCAGGGAGTGGTGAGAGCAGATCCTTGAGGCCAGGATTGCAGGAGCCCGAGGCTGTGAGCAGGGAACTGCAATGCTGAGCAAGGCCTGGGCTGGTTGGAGGAAGCAGAAAGGCCAAGGCCTGAGCCCAGGCCTGGGCCAGCAGGGCCTGTCCCTCACAGGTGGCTCGGGGCTATTCCTGGAGCACTGGGATGGGAGAGGCAGCAAGGACAAATGTCATCAAGCTGTGTGACACTCCAGATGCTCATGGAACCAAGGGCCAGTGTGACACAGCGGGGCCTCATGGAAACAAGAGGCCGTGCTGAGCCTGCGCGCCTGTAACACCCCAGAACACTGAAATGCTGAGGGTGAGCAAAGGCTCCTTTACTCGAGTTTGGTGCAGAGTAGAAACCCCAGCCAGATATTCTCAAGAGGTCAAAACGACACAAAAGTGTACTGGAAAAATACAGAAAACCGAGCTCCTTTGGCAAATGATTTCATACAACATCCAATTCAACGTGCATCACTTAGCGTAGCAGGAACATCATTAACTCGGCCCATGTAAGATGGAAACCTTTAGGCATAAAAATGTTAAACTACCCAAAAACATTCCAGTAAAAGAGGATAAGAAGGTTAAAAGAGAAAAAAGAGACAGAAAGACAGAAGATCTCCAGATAGATATGCAGAGAGCTACCAGCTGCTAGGCTTCCAGTGTGGCTGAGACACAGACCCAGGAGATTTCAGGATTCAGACCAGGGCTTGACGTCATGCCCGATTTTTTAAATCCCTAGCGTTTTCTAAGCTCTCCTCTTTTCAGGGACATCTGCTTTCTTACCACGCACTGCTGTGTTTCATTGCCTTTGTGTGGGATTGATTGACGGCTCAGCCAATCAGAGCTGGGTGGGCGCTGCCCCTGCTGTGTGCTTGATTGACGGCTCAGCCAATCAGAGCTGGCTGGGCGGTGACCCTGCTGTGTGATTGATTGACGGCTCAACCAATCAGAGCTGGCTGGGCGCTGCCCCTGCTGTGTGATTGATTGACGGCTCAGCCAATCAGAGCTGGCTGGGCGCTGCCCCTGCTGTGTGATTGATTGACGGCTCAGGCAGTCACAGCTGGGTTTGCTCTGCCCCTGCTGTGTGATTGGCAGATCTGCCAGGCCATGGCTGGGGATGGGGTTCTGTCCCACCTCATTCCAAGGTCTGTCCCAGCCCCGGCCCCACTCGGGCATTCCGAGCATCCCGACGGGTCTGGGGACATTGATGTCATCCAGCCTCTGACAGCGACCATGGAGACACTGCGGAACCTCATGGAACCAAAGAGACCATTTTGACACTCTGGTGCCTCATGCAATCAGGGGCACCTTTGTGAGACTCAGGACCCCAATGGAACCAAGGGTCAGTGATGAAGCTGTGCGGCCCAGAGAACCAAGGAGCCTTTGTTACACAGCAGGGCCACATGGAGCCCAGGGGCCGTGGTGACTCTGCAGGACCTTAGGGAAGCAAGGGGCCATTGTTTACACTACAGAAGCAGGGAGAATATTGTGACAAGGAGAATATCGGGACACTACAGGGACTCCTGGAATCAAGGAGAACATTGTGACACTGTGAGGCCCCATGGAACCAAGGCAACATGGAACAGGTCTGGCTGGCTGGGCCTCCCCGGGGGCCACCTGGCAAGACTGGCTGATCCTGGAATGTTGAGGACTGCCTCTCATCAGCTCCTGGAGCACTAAGGCTCTGTGCTTTCCTTCCTATGGAAAAGTACCAGCCCCTTTTGCAGGTTCCCACGGCTGAAACTGATATTCCCCCTGAAAAAGCACTACATACAAGGCTTGCTCCCAGCCAAAATCTGCTAGGAGTAACAGCTCTGGGTGGCCACCGTTTCCTGAGGGCTGCCTCTCATCTACCACTCTAAGGGTCGGTGTGAAGTTTCCCTCATTTTTGCCTCATGACCCTCTCAAGAAGACCTCAAGGACCCCCGCCCAGGTTGACTCTGGACAATGGTTTTCTGGCCTGCTTGAGGTGGGTGCTTGCCAAGGGACTCTTTGCAGGTGTGTTGTGCTCACTGGACTGTGCTGTCATGGTACCAGCTGAAGCCTGCATGTACTGCACGACCGCACCTGTCTCTTGGAGCACCACACAATGCTCCATAAATCTCCCCGCCTCTTGGCCACAAGCCACTCGCTTTGGAAAAGGACTACAAAAGAGCGATCCTCTGGAGAAGACCCTGAGTACTCCCCACGGATGACCACCCTTCCATTGGCTGGCCCACCATGACCTTGGTCTCGTCTGTTGGTAGCTACTTCCCCCTTCCCCTCCTTTTCTCTCTCTATACTCCGTTTCCTATATCTCTCCCCTCTAGCGCAACTGAATTGTTTGGCATTCAATAAAAATGCATTGCTGTTGTTGAATAAACTGATTTGTCCCCCGCTATTTACCTGTTTGCACCTCTGAGATCGAACAATCCTCGGCCTGTGTTGGCAGATGGTGACACACCCCCACCCCCCCACCCCCCCATCCCCCATGCCCCTGCTTCTCCCAGTTGATTGCTGATCGTGGTGTGACATGGAATGGAACATCCCTTGGGCCAGTCCAGCCCAGCTGTCCCATCCCTGTTCCCTCAGGAACACTTGCCCATCCCAAGTCCATGGGTTGGAGGGGCTTGCAGACACGCCTCGTGGGGCGAGCACTGTGACAAGGACAGGAGAACAGAACAACATTTACACTTACCAAGGGCAGAGAACAGAAGAGCACAGTCTTGGAGAAACGCACAAAGGATGTAGCCGAGGCAAACGGAGCGTGCACAAAACGCAAGGAGAATGTCAGCTCAGCTCTGCAAGGCTGACAAAAGCAGAAGTTATACACAACAATAATATTGCCCTTCCTCAAAAGCGGGGATCAAAGAGCAGTCACCTAAAAAGGACAGTGCATGTTGAAGACACACTCCAAAGAACCATAGAAGGACTTGTGAGAAGGGGTGCAATTATGGCAAATAAATTCCAGGTGGGGTTAACTAATGAATACATCATCAGTGTGAGTGATAAAAGCTCCGATTGCCTGGTGGCCAGTGCACTCGAGTAGATGAAGGATTGCCCAAGTGTCCTGGTTTCGGCCAAATTTGGGGGAAAACCTCCAGGAGGAGCCCCCAGACAGCAAACCCCACGACTCCTCCCCCCCCCCCCCCCACCGGGTTCGGGAAGAATTTCCTTGGAGAAGAGTGGGAGAAAAAACCTGTTTATTTAACAAGCAAGACACTCCCCAGCACAGGGAAAAAAAAACAACACCAGCTGACAAAAAACTCTTTCACCGTTCTGAAGGGATGACAAGTTCAGTCTCTCTGGCGAGTGGTCGCGCAGTTATCAGTCTCTGGCGCTGGGGATGACTGCTGCAGGTGACAAAGTGTAGACTCCCGGTGTTTCTTGGGGTTCCCAGGTCCCCGTCCGTTCAGATGGTATCCAGGAGAGGGAGGGGACGGGGTGGAAAACAGTCCAGGGAAAAAGTTGGACTGCCTAGCTGAACTAACTAATAAGCAGAAAGCAAGGGCAAAGCGAAGGAAAGAAAAAGGCAGAAGCGAGCAAGCAGGCAAGCAAGCAGGCAAGCAAGCAAGCAAGCAAGCAGGCAAGCAAGCAAGCCGAGCTAAAACCTCTCCTAAACATAGACCATGGGGGAGGTGAGCCGGCTGATAACAAGACAAAACAAAGCTTCACTCTCAGACTCAGTCCTGGAAGCACAGGACATAATACCAAACATAATCAGGACACACGATTGGAGATAGAAACACCATAACATCACCCTAGGACATTCCACCCCTTATCTCCATATCGTGAACATACTAAACAGCATGTAAAAACTTCAGCAAGTAGAAATTTCCATCTTTCACTTATTCGGACACATTTTCTTCCATCTCACTTGCTCAAACCTTCGACACTTACACATTTCCTTCTATCTCACTTGCTCAGACCTTTGACACTTACATATTTCCTTCTGTCTCATGCTGCCTCACCCCACAATCAGATCTCCCTGAGGCACACATCGTGTTGTTCCATCTCTCTGCATTACCCACCATGTACAACCTGGTCCTTGAGCAAAGACAATCCCACGAATGGGTTTGTCTGTACTCGGGGCAGAATTGATCCAAACTGCCTTCCCTAACAAACCTCTGATATGTGCCACTGGGACTTTGTCTCCATCTACTATATTCAGGGACTCAGACTGGGCAGGGCCCGCTCGGTTGGTGGAACCCCGGGTGTTAACTAACCAAGTGGCCTTTGCTAAATGCTGCTCCCAGTTTTTGAATGATCCCCCACCCAATGCTCTCAAGGTGGTTTTTAACAGTCCATTGTACCTTTCCACCTTCCCTGCAGCTGGTGCATGGTAGGGGATATGGTACACCCACTCAATGCCATGTTCCCTAGCCCAAGTGTTGATAAGGCTATTCTTGAAATGAGTCCCATTGTCTGACTCAATCCTCTCAGGGGTGCCATGCCTCCAAAGGACCTGCTTTTCCAGGCCCAGGATGGTGTTACGGGCTGTAGCGTGAGACACAGGGTAGGTCTCCAACCATCCAGTGGTGGCTTCCACCATGGTCAGTACATAGCGCTTGCCTTGGCGTGTCTGGGGCAGTGTGATGTAGTCAATCTGCCAGGCCTCTCCATACTTGTACTTGGACCACCGCCCCCCATACCAGAGGGGCTTCACCCGCTTGGCTTGCTTGATGGCAGCGCACGTCTCACAGTCATGGATAACTTGAGAAATACTGTCCATGGTTAGATCCACCCCTCGGTCTCGTGCCCACTTATATGTGGCATCTCTGCCCTGATGACCTGAGGCATCATGGGCCCATCGAGCCAGGAACAACTCTCCCTTGTGTTCCCAATCAAGGTCTATCTTCGACACCCCTATCTTTGCAGCCTGATCTACCTGCTGATTGTTTTTCTGCTCTTCATTAGCCCTACTTCTGGGAACATGGGCATCTACATGGCGAACCTTCACAGGTAATTTCTCTAACCGGGTAGCGATATCTTTCCACTCTTCGGCAGCCCAAATTGGTTTTCCTCTACGCTGCCAGTTAGCCTCTTTCCATCTCTCCAACCATCCCCACAGAGCATTGGCTACCATCCATGAATCGGTATAAAGGTAAAGCTTTGGCCACTTCTCTCTTTCAGCAATGTCTAAGGCCAGTTGAACCGCTTTGAGTTCAGCAAGTTGACTGGATCCACCCTCTCCTTCAGTGGCCTCTGCTACCCGTCGCGTGGGGCTCCATACGGCTGCTTTCCACCTCCGATTCATCCCCACAATGCGACAGGAACCGTCGGTGAATAGAGCATAGCGTGTTTCCTCTGCTGGCAGTTGGTTATATGGTGGAGCTTCTTCAGCCCGTGTCACTGGTTCTTGTTCCTCATCTGTGACACCAAAACTTTCACCTTCAGGCCAATTTGTAATTACTTCCAAAATCCCAGGGCGATTCAGTTTTCCAATCCGGGTGCGCTGTGTAATGAGGGCAATCCACTTGCTCCATGTAGCACTGGTGGCATGGTGGGTTGAGGGAACCTTTCCTCTGAACATCCACCCCAGCACTGGTAGTCGGGGTGCCAGAAGGAGTTGTGCTTCTGTGCCAACCACCTCTGAGGCTGCTTGGACCCCTTCGTAGGCAGCCAAGATCTCCTTCTCTGTTGGGGTGTAGTTAGCTTCAGACCCTCTGTAGCTCCGACTCCAAAATCCTAATGGTCGGCCTCGAGTCTCACCAGGCACCTTCTGCCACAGGCTCCAGGACAGACCATGGTTCCCGGCTGCAGAGTAGAGCACGTTCTTCACATCTGGTCCCGTCCTGACTGGGCCAAGGGCTACTGCATGAGCAATTTCCTGCTTTATCTGGGCAAAAGCTTGTTGCTGCTCAGGGCCCCAATGGAAATCGTTCTTCTTGCGGGTGACCAGGTAAAGAGGGCTCACAATCTGACTGTACTCAGGAATGTGCATCCTCCAAAAACCTATGGCGCCTAAGAAAGCTTGTGTCTCCTTCTTGTTGGTTGGTGGGGACATAGCTGTGATTTTGTTGATGACATCAGTAGGAATCTGACGCCGTCCATCTTGCCACTTCACTCCCAGGAACTGGATCTCTCGAGCAGGTCCCTTAACTTTACTCTTCTTGATGGCGAAGCCGGCTTCCAGGAGGATTTGGATGATTCTCTCTCCTTTCTTGAACACTTCTGCTGCTGTGTTCCCCCACACAATGATATCATCAATATATTGTAAATGTTCTGGAGCCTCACCTTTTTCTAGTGTAGTCTGGATCAGTCCATGGCAGATAGTAGGACTGTGCTTCCACCCCTGGGGCAGTCGATTCCAGGTGTACTGCACTCCCCTCCATGTGAAAGCGAACTGAGGCCTGCACTCTGCTGCCAGAGGAATGGAGAAAAATGCATTGGCGATATCGATAGTGGCGTACCACTTTGCTGCCTTGGACTCCAGCTCGTACTGCAGTTCCAGCATGTCTGGCACGGCAGCGCTCAGTGGTGGAGTCACCTCATTCAATGCACGATAGTCTACGGTCAGTCTCCATTCTCCTTAGAATTACCATGGCACTTCTCTTTCAGGTACTTTGCCACCTCAGCTGGGTTCTGAATTTGTTCACATGGAAAATCCCAGGATGTAGGGTCAGAAAATTCCTTTAAGATTTGGCCCATATCCTCCCATTTCCCACACCATTCAGGATTCCTCACGCCTGGCTCTACTCTGGGGTCAGGGGTCTCAGCCCCTCTAGAAATCTCAGCTCTCATTCTAGAGAAACTGCAGACTGTATAGAGAAAGCTTACTATATTAAACACCAGAAAGATGGTCTCTTTAACACTCAGGGGGAACTGAACATTCTCTAATAGGGATGTAACAAATTCAGAGGAGAAGAAGGAGAACAAAGGCTGAAAAGCCTCATCCCCTGCTTCTCCTCTAACAAGCTGAGTACACAACCACAACCAAGAACCATACATTCCTGGAACAGACTCCAGCACCTTTATAAATCTCCTGCAGGCCATTAAAACCAAGCCCAGCCCGATGGATATTTTGGTCAATGCCCCTCTACTACAGAAACTACGCATTAGGGACAATACTGGAGCTATTTCTGGATAAGCAAATAAACCCAGGGACCACAGAGGTATTAAGACCTCAAAAAACCCTAGGGACAAAGAACCCATGCAGGCCTCCACCCCAAAAGACATGAATTCCAACAACATAGCCAATAACTGCTCTATACCAACACAAAAGAATTTGAACCAAATTATTATTATTAGAACAGGGTTTTTTCCCACTTTCTCAAGCCTCGAGTTGGGCGCCAATATATTTGTCCTGGTTTCGGCCAAATTTGGGGGAAAACCTCCAGGAGGAGCCCCCAGACAGCAAACCCCACGACTCCTCCCCCCCCCACCCCACCGGGTTCGGGAAGAATTTCCTTGGAGAAGAGTGGGAGAAAAAACCTGTTTATTTAACAAGCAAGACACTCCCCAGCACAGGGAAAAAAAAACAACACCAGCTGACAAAAAACTCTTTCACCGTTCTGAAGGGATGACAAGTTCAGTCTCTCTGGCGAGTGGTCGCGCAGTTATCAGTCTCTGGCGCTGGGGATGACTGCTGCAGGTGACAAAGTGTAGACTCCCGGTGTTTCTTGGGGTTCCCAGGTCCCCGTCCGTTCAGATGGTATCCAGGAGAGGGAGGGGACGGGGTGGAAAACAGTCCAGGGAAAAAGTTGGACTGCCTAGCTGAACTAACTAATAAGCAGAAAGCAAGGGCAAAGCGAAGGAAAGAAAAAGGCAGAAGCGAGCAAGCAGGCAAGCAAGCAGGCAAGCAAGCAAGCAAGCAAGCAGGCAAGCAAGCAAGCCGAGCTAAAACCTCTCCTAAACATAGACCATGGGGGAGGTGAGCCGGCTGATAACAAGACAAAACAAAGCTTCACTCTCAGACTCAGTCCTGGAAGCACAGGACATAATACCAAACATAATCAGGACACACGATTGGAGATAGAAACACCATAACATCACCCTAGGACACCAAGTGACCACCGTGGTGTAATAAAGAATACCTGCTCTCAAATCCTCAAAACTGTGTTCAAAAGTTGCTATCCAGCAGATTTCAGTATCAGTGGTGTCCCTGACTCCATTATGCCCCTTGCACACTTTCACGAGGGCCCCTTGGTTCCACGAGGCCCTGCTGGATAACAGTGGACCCTTGGTTCCATTTGGGTCTGTACTGTCAAAATGGCCTCCTTAGTTCTGCACTGCCACAATGCTCTCTCCTTGGTGCCACGAGGCCTTGGTGTGTCACAACAGCCTCTCGGTTCCATGAACTGCCATAGTGTCAGCACGGTCTCTTGCATCTGCAGTATCACGATGGACAATTGGTTACAAGCAGCCCCGCTGTGTCACAACGACTACTTGGTTCATGAGGCCCCACAGTGTCACCATGGCCCCTTGGTTCCCCGAGGCCTCGCTGTAGAACAATGGCCTCTCAGTTCCAGGAGGTTTTGTACTGTCAACAGTGCTCTCCTTGGTTCTACAGTGGCTGCTTGCTTCCATAATTCTTCCTCAGTGTC